>NC_047105.1:28813800-29413800 GCF_902500255.1 Thalassophryne amazonica | reverse complement strand
ACTCCAAGCAGGGCGCCATCTGGTGGTGGTGGGCCAGCAGTACCTCCTCTTCAGCGGCCCACACAACAGGACCCCCCCTCAACGGGCGCCTCCTGGCGCCCGACCAGGTTTATCCGGGTGCCGGGCGTAGAAGTCGGCCAGGAGGGTCGGGTCCAGGATGAAGCTCCTTTTCACCCAGGAGCGTTCCTCGGGACCATACCCCTCCCAGTCCACCAGATACTGGAAGCCCCGACCCTTGCGACGGACGTCCAGAAGCCGACGCACGGTCCACGCCAGCTCCCCGTCGATGATCCGGGCAGGAGGTGGTGCAGGTCCAGGGGTGCAGAGTGGTGAGGTGTGGTATGGTTTGATCCGTGACACATGGAAAACAAGATGGATCCGCAGTGAAGCTGGCAGCCGTAGCTTCACTGCGGCCGGGCTGAGGACCTTGGTGATGGGAAAGGGTCCGATATATCTGTCCTTCAGCTTGTGTGATTCCACTTGAAGGGGGATGTCCTTCGTTGATAACCATACCTCCTGCCCAGGCTGGTATGCAGGGGCCAGGGAACGCCGGCGGTCTGCATGGGCCTTGGCCCTCGTCCGGGCCTTCAACAGGGCAGAACGGGCGGTCCGCCACACCCGGCGGCACCTCCTGAGGTGGCCTGGACTGAGGGCACACCGACCTCACCCTCCACAAGCGGGAACAATGGGGGCTGATACCCCAAACACACCTCGAACGGGGAGAGGCCGGTGGCAGATGACACTTGGCTGTTGTGGGCGTACTCGATCCAGGCCAGATGGGTACTCCAGGCCGTCGGGTGCGCGGAGGTAACGCAACGGAGGGCCTGCTCCAACTCCTGGTTGGCCCGCTCTGCCTGTCCGTTCGTCTGGGGGTGATACCCGGACGAGAGACTCACGGTGGCCCCCAGTTCCTTGCAAAAACTCCTCCAGACCTGAGAGGAGAACTGACGGCCACGGTCTGAGACGATGTCCGCTGGTATCCAATGCAGACGCACGACGTGGTGGACCAGGAGGTCTGCTGTCTCCTGGGCCGTAGGGAGCTTCGGGATGGCCACGAAGTGGGCCGCCTTGGAGAACCGGTCCACTATCGTCAAATTGGTGGTGTGGCCCTGGGACGGCGGGAGGCCCGTGACAAAGTCCAGGCCGATGTGGGACCAGGGGCGATGAGGCACCGGTAGGGGTCGGAGGAGTCCTGAGGTCCTCTTGTGGTCTGCTTTGCCCCTGGCGCAGGTGGTGCAGGCCTGGACGTAGTCCCGGCCGTCGGCTTCCATAGACGCCCACCAGAAGCGCTGCTGGACTACTGCCATGGTCCTACGCACTCCAGGATGACAGGAGAGTTTGGACCCATGGCAGAAGTCCAAAACTGCAGCTCTGGCCTCTGGTGGGACGTACAGCTTGTTCTTCGGGCCGGTCCCCGGGTCCGGGTTCTGTGCCAGGGCCTCCCGGATGGTCTTCTCCACATCCCAGGTGAGGGTGGCCACGACAGTGGACTCGGGGATGATGGTTTCTGGGGGGTCTGACAGCTCGGCCCTGACTTCCTCTTCATGCACCCGGGACAGTGCATCTGACCGTTGGTTCTTGGTCCCGGGGCGGTACGTAATCTGGAAGTCAAAGCGCCCGAAGAACAGTGACCAGCGGGCTTGCCTGGGGTTCAACCGCTTGGCGGTCCGGATGTACTCCAGGTTCCGATGGTCCGTGAAAACCGTGAAGGGCACCGTCGCTCCCTCCAACAGGTGTCTCCACTCTTCAAGAGCCTCCTTCACCGCCAAGAGTTCCCGATTGCCGACGTCATAATTCCTCTCAGCCGGGGTCAACCTGCGGGAAAAATAGGCACAAGGGTGGAGGACCTTATCGGACTCCCCGCTCTGGGACAGCACGGCTCCTATCCCTGAGTCAGAGGCATCCACTTCCACTGTGAACTGGCGAGTAGGATCGGGCTGCACCAGAACTGGCGCAGTCGAGAACCGGCGTTTCAACTCCCTAAACGCGGCTTCGCACCGATCCGACCAGGTGAAGGGGACTTTAGTGGAGGTCAGGGCTGTCAGGGGGCTAACTACCTGACTGTAGCCCTTAATGAACCTCCTGTAGAAATTTGCAAAGCCGAGGAACTGTTGCAGTTTCCTACGGCTTGTTGGGTGGGGCCAGTCTCTCACCACCGCAACCTTGGCCGGATCAGGGGCGACGGAGTTGGAGGAGATTATGAACCCCAGGAAGGACAAAGAAGTGCGGTGGAACTCGCACTTCTCACCCTTCACAAACAGCCGGTTCTCCAACAACCGCTGTAGGACCTGACGTACATGCTTGACATGAGTCTCAGGGTCCAGAGAAAAGATGAGGATGTCGTCTAGATACACGAAGACAAACCGGTGCAGGAAGTCCCACAAGACGTCATTAACCAAAGCTTGGAACATCGCGGGGGCGTCTGTGAGGCCGAACGGCATGACCAGGTACTCAAAGTGACCTAAGGGGGTGTTAAATGCCGTCTTCCATTCTTCTCCCTTCCGGATCCGAACCAGCTGGTACGCATTCCTAAGATCAAGTTTGGTAAATATTTGGGCTCCATGCAGGGGAGTGAACACTGAATCCAACAGAGGTAACGGGTATCGGTTGCGAACCGTAATGTCGTTCAGCCCTCTGTAATCGATGCATGGACGGAGTCCGCCGTCCTTTTTACCCACAAAAAAGAAACCAGCACCCATCGGGGAGGTGGAGTTCCGGATCAACCCGGCAGCTAACGAGTCCCGGATGTAGGTCTCCATTGATTCACGTTCCGGACGTGAGAGGTTGTACAGCCTGCTGGACGGGTACTCAGCGCCCGGAATCAAATCAATGGCACAATCGTACGGATGGTGAGGGGGCAGCGTGAGTGCCAGATCCTTGCTGAAGACGTCAGCAAGGTCATGGTACTCGGCTGGCACCGCCGCCAGATTGGGGGGGACTTTGACCTCCTCCTTAGCTATCTCACCGGGTGGAACCGAGGATCCTAAACACTCCCGGTGGCAGGTTTCGCTCCACTGCGTCACAACCCCAGACGGCCAATCAATCCGGGGATTGTGTTTCAACACCCATGGAAAACCCAAAATCACTCGGGAGGTAGAAGGTGTTACAAAAAACACTATCTCCTCCCTGTGATTCCCAGACACCACCAAAGTCACTGGCTGTGTCTGGTGTGTGATTAATGGAAGAAGAGTGCCATCTAGTGCTCGTACCTTCACAGGGGAAGGCAGAGCCACCAGAGGGAGCCCTACTTCCTTTGCCCATCTGCTGTCCAGCAGATTCCCTTCTGACCCCGTGTCTATAAGTGCTGGGGCGTGAAGGGTTAAATCCTCACAAAGGATTGTGACTGGGATTAGTGCTGATTTTCGGGGTTCCCCCGCGTGTGTGTTATGGCCCACCCTTAGCCCAGTTTCTAAGGACGGGCGTTGTAGTTTGACCGTTTGGGACAGTTCCTCTGTATATGACTGTTAGACCCACAGAAAAAACACTCCCCGCGGGCCTGCCTCCCTTGTCTGTCCTTTGATTTTATTTTGGCCCTGCTCGTGTCCATAGCTTCGTCAGCAGGGGGAGCTGTAGCTACACGGGGCCCTCTGGCTGTGGAGCGTGGGGACGACGGCATCCTTTCGGACCCGGAAGGAAGAGGGACGGCCCGTGCCCGGTCACGCCCCCCGCCCTGCTCCCGACGGTGTTCCTCTAACCGGTTGTCTAAGCGTATAACCAGGTCGACAAGCCCGTCAAAATCCCGCGGTTCCTCCTTAGCCAGCAGGTGCTCCTTCAGGACCGGAGACAGTCCGTTTATGAAGGCGGCGCGGAGTGCAACTGTATTCCAGCCGGACCTCGCAGCCGCGATGCGGAAGTCGACTGCATACTCGGCTGCACTCCGGCGCCCCTGTCGCATTGACAGTAGCATGCTCGAAGCAGTCTCGCCTCTGTTGGGATGATCAAAACCTGTTTCAACTCCCTTACAAACCCAGCGTATGACGTTAGGAGCCGTGAGTTCTGCTCCCAGAGCGCCGTAGCCCAGGCGCGTGCCTCTCCTCGAAGCAAATTGATGACATAAGCCACCCGGCTAGCGTCTGATGCGTACATGACGGGACGCTGTGCAAAGACGAGCGAGCACTGCATCAGGAAGTCAGCGCACGTCTCAACACAACCTCCGTACGGCTCCGGAGAGCTTATGTATGCTTCAGGGGATGGTGGGGGGGGGGGTCGTTGAACGACCAGTGGAACGTTTGTGTCTGACAAAGGATCAGCAGGAGGAGGTGCTGCAGCAGCGCCTTGATCGCGCGCCTCCACCCTGGCAGTGAGAGCCTCCATCCTCTGATTGAGGATAACGTTCTGCTCAGTGACCAGATCCAACCGAGCAGTGAAAGCGGTCAGTATTTGCTGCAGCTCCCCTAACACGCCTCCTGCTGGTGCCTGTGCACCTTGCTCTTCCATTGGCCGTTCAGGCTCGAGTTGACGCCCCTCGGGATCCATGACGCTGGCCGAGAAATCCTGTTGGGGAAGTGTCGTGACACGGACCCACAACAGGGGGCGTTAATGAAGGGACAATGGAATAGCCAAAAGGTAAAAATTTAATGTTGTGAAGGTGCACAACGTGATACAGACAGATACAAATATGTGTTATATCAATCCAACAAAAGGTGACGTGTGGCAGGCTCGAAGATAGGAGACGTCCGGTGAGAGAGAAGCCGGAACCCACACAAGCCTCACCACCAACGGACCTGAAGAACACCGGAGCCGCCAAGCCCTGCGCCCCAGGTGGCCACTGTCTTCAGCAGTCAGACCCGGTACTGCTGGCAGAAAACAGAAACAGTTCTGGATGAGTGTGAGTTCGCACACTCAGTAATCCCACAGTCTGTGTTCAGTTAAGGAGGGAGAACCTCCACCTCCAATCACACACTCGTGCAGCTCCTGAATTAACCACTTATCTGAGTGGGGTGTGAGGCGAAGCCATCGCAGTCCACACCAAACGCCAACTCCGCAGAGAAGGCACACCACAGGAAAACGGCTGCAAAAAGAGATCAGACTAATACTCAAAGTTTAAGTCAGCAGAGAAAATTACCTGTATGGTGGAGTTACAGTCCGGTCTTTATAGTGGTGGTGATGGGTGACAGCTGGTGTTGATTGATGACAGCTGTCACCTCCAGCGGCTCCGACGCCCTCTCGTGCTTGGAGCCCGCACTCCAAGCAGGGCGCCATCTGGTGGTGGTGAGCCAGCAGTACCTCCTCTTCAGCGGCCCACACAACACCATGCAGATTAAAAATCTAATTTCCATACCAGATCGACTGAGGCCCGGGTTAAAAACGACCACCACCAGTACCTACTGTATGCCCAGCAGGGTGCCAGCGGAACTTGTGCTACTGCTGGTAAAAGAAGAAGAAGAAGAGGAGAACATGTCTACAGACAGTGGAAGAAGAGGAAAACTAGAAGGGTGGAAATGAGAGTAGGGACTTTGAATGTTGGTAGCATGACTTGTAAAGGCAGAGAGCTGGCTGATATGAGGGAGAGGAGAAAGGTGCATAGGAAGATAAATGGTGTTGGAGTCAATTTAAAGGAAGCGTATGTTAAGAGTGTGTTGGAGGTTAAGCGAGTGTCTGACAGGATGATGAGTGTGAAGTTGGAAATTGAAGGGGTGATGATGAATATCATAAGTGCATATGCCCCACAGGTAGGTTGTGAGAGGAAAGAGAAAGAAGATTTCTGGAGTGAGTTAGATGAGGTGGTGGAGAGTGTGCTCGAGCATGAAAGAGTGGTGATGGGGCGGACTTCAATGGGCATGTTGGCGAAGGGAACAGAGGTGATAAGGAAGTAATGGGTAGATATGATATCAAGGACAGGAAGGTGGAAGGACAGATGATAGTTGATTTTGTAAAAAGGATGGAAATGGCTGTGGTGAACACCTACTTTAAGAAAAGGAAGGAGCACAGGGTGACATATAAGAGTGGAGGAAGGTGGTGGTGGGAGGAGAGAGTGTAGCTAGACAGCATAGGATGGTAGTTTGTAGGATGACGTTAGATGAAGAAGAAGAGGAGAGTGAGATACAAAGTATCAGATGGTGGAAGCTGAAGGAGGAAGATGTGTGAAATTCAGTGAGCAGGTGAGAGAGGCACTGGATGGAGGGGAAGCAATTTGGAAAAGTAGAAGAAGAATTTAAATTTAATTTAATTAGCTTATAATGCACCAAATCACAGCAAAGCCGTCTCAAGGTGCCTTACATGAAACAATTCAACATAAAATAATTAAAAATTTATAAAAAAAAATCAAATACATGATTAAAAACAGAAGTAAAAGAATAAAACAGATTAAAAAATGAAAACTATTCATAAGAAAGAGAATAAAAATAGGTTTTCAGTCTTGACTTAAAAATGTCCGCGAACTCCGACCGCCTCATGGTCGCAGGAAGACTGTTCCACAGGGTGGATGCACGATGCGAAAAGGCTCTTTGACCTGCTGACTTCTTCACCCTGGGAACACAGAGAAGTCCCACATCCTGTGACCGCAAAGCCCGGGCTGGCACATAAAATTCCACCATATCAGCCAGATAAGATGGTGCCAGTCCATGAACAGCCTTATAAGTCAATAACAAAACTTTAAAATCTGCTCACAGAGACACGGAGCCAGTGCAAAGATGCCAAAATGGGTGTGATATGTTCAGACCTTCTGCTACGTGTCAGAAGTCTGGCGGCAGCATTCTGAACCAGCTGAAGACCCTTGATGCTGGACTGCGGTAACCCTAAAAATAGAATATTACAATAATCTAGTCTAGAAGAAACAAAAGCATGAATCAAGGTCTCAGCATCAGCCATAGACAGGATGGGGCGGATCCTCACTATATTTCGCAGATGGAAAAAAGCAGTCCTAGTAACATCCCTGATGTGGAGGTCAAAAGACAATGTGGGATCAAAAATTACCCCAAGGTTCCTCGTTTTGTCCATATAATGTATGACACACGAACCCAGGCTGAGCGCCAGCTGGTCAAACTGATGCAGATGTCTCGCTGGACCAAGAACCATCATTTCAGTCTTATCAAAGTTTAAAAGTAGGGAGTTAATAAACATCCAACTTCTCACTGATAGAAGACAGACCTCCAGGGATTTTATGGGAGTGAGATTTCCCGCAGTTATCGGCATGTACAACTGTGTATCATCAGCGTAACAATGAAAGGCAATCCCAAAACTCTGCAGTATACGCCCAAGGGGTGCCACATACAGGGAGAAAAGCAAGGGGCCTAAAACGGTTCCCTGTGGAGCCCCAAATCTCATATCACCAAGGTCAGAGGTAGTGCCATTATACAAGACACAATGAGAACGACTGGACAGATATCATGTCAACCACGCAAGGGCACTTCCAGTAATCCCAAAAAGATTCTCCAACCTATCGAGCAAAATATGATGATCCATGGTATCAAACGCAGCACTGAGATCTAACAACACCAAAACCATAGTTCTGAGTTCACTGCTCGCAGAAGATCATTCACAACTTTAGTGAGTGCTGTCTCTGTGGAGTGATATTTCCTAAAAGTAGACTGCAGCAGCTCAAAAACATCATTCTCAGTGAGGTGGTCTACGGGCTGCCGTGAAACCACCTTTTCTAAAATTTTGGAACAAAATGATAGATTTGATATCGACAATGATTTCTTCTACATCCAAGCCTTGTCTGGGAGTTCGCATTATGGGTCCTAACACTTCGGATGCCTGGCATCCGCCGCACCTGACAATGACAAGGAGAAAGAGGATGGTGAAAAAGTTTTGGGATAGTCAGAGAGATGAAGAAAGTAGACAGGAGTAAAAGGAGATGCAGCATAAGGTGCAAAGACAAGTGACAAAACTAAGGAAAGGGCATTAGTGAGCTTTACAAGAAGTTGAACAGTAAGGAAGGAGAAAAGGACTTGTACCAACTGGCCAGACAAAGGGACAGAGCTGGAAAGAATGTGCAGTAGGATAGGGTGGGAAAAGATGTACATGGTAATGTACTGACAAGAGAGGAGAGTGTGTTCAGACAGCCCAGTCTCACATTTTTTTTTCTTGCTCCCGTCACGAAATGAGTCAAATTTTCATGACAGGGTTTTTTTAAACTCACTATTACTAACCCTACTCCTATCCCCAACCCTAACCCTTTTGGAAACCTACAGATAATTTTAAAATCCTGCCATGTGAACCAGGCTTAAGAAATGGTGGCACAAAAAAGAAAACATGGTCATGATTCTGCAACTGAATTAAGACCCAAAGTTAATCACATGACATTTGTACATTTGCCAAATGAACTGACCAAAAGCACTTATTTCTTTCTTCTGATCCAGTTTCATTAATATTACTAACGTGGTAAATATTAAACCATTACTTTTGAAAGGGTGGTATGACTGTTTCCGACTTGTCAACAGGAACTCTTTGAACTCACTTTGTGCAGCTCCAGAGGTGTTGGGGACAGAATTCCCTGCATTTCCTCTTTGATCCGACGAGATTCCCACGTCCTCTCTGATGCTCTCAGTGAGGCCTTGGGTTTGGGCTCCTGGTGCAGGACAGGGGATTGGGTCTCTTGGTGCATGTGGGCCCCCTGATGCAGGTGGAGGTCCTGGTGCAAATGTGACTCCGGGTGCAAGTGCGTCTCTGGAGGTAACAGTTTGGCTTTTAAATGGCATTTCAGACAAAAACACAACAGCAAATTGAAAGATTTCAGATCTGTACCCCAATCAAAAAGTTTTTGTCAGTTTAATGCTGGTAATTACACTTTTTTATGTACTATATGAGACTGTCTTTATGTGCCAGTATGTGTATCTAGGACTTATTTATGTTCATGTTGAATGGTTTACTGTGAAGGGCACATGCAATCTCACTGTAGTGACAATGAAGACATTTTATCTTATCCTAGCTTATCTTAATACAATTCATCAGATCTGCAAGTGTATCACCTTGGTGGAGAAGGGACTCTTCGTGGACGTTAGCCTCTTCATGCAGGTGGGCCCTGTGGAGGAGGTGGGCCCCCTGGGGAAGCAGGTTCCCCTGGTGAAGGAGAGAATTTCTCCGTAGTGGACTCATCCTGCTGTGGCTCAGTATAGGCTCACCCGGAGGTTTGTTCATACCAACTACACCCAGGGTGATGGACGTGCCAGTCATGATGGACGCCTGCAACACACACTACACATGCTTGTGACCAACAGAATTCTAAGAAAAACAATACTAACCATCTTTTGGGGTTGGCACGAAAACCTGAACCAGATTTATTTGTCCCACTTTGGGTTTAACGAGCAAATAGGCAAAGGTGAAAAGTATAAAGTAAGGCTGTCGACACTGGACAATGGCAAGAAGAAATAGAACCAAACCCACAGATACAACATCAAAACAGATGTTTGCACCAAAATCCTGTTTTAACCAACACATTCTCACTCCTAAGTCATTACATTTTGATGCATAACCGTTGATGTAATTGAAGGTCAATAGGTTTTGAGTTGGGTAGCCCCTTTATGCTATTTAGTGACACGCAGGTGTAACTGAGGCCAGTAGATGGTACTGTTTAGAAGTTAAGTAAAGTTCACTCAGGCCAAATGATGCTCGAGCTGCAATTAGGCGAGAGCCCATTTGTTTTAGCCTCATGGTTGGAGCGTCTGCCTCTCATCCTGGGGACCATGAGACCAAACCCACTGAGGGATGAAGTGACACAGGTTATACAAGGAAACGCTAAGTCCTAATGCTAACGCTCTCACTAAAGGGGTGAATGACCTTCTGCTTGCAATGGACTCAGACACCTCTACGGTTTTGGTGCTGTTAGATCTCAGTGCTGTGTTTGATACCGTGGATCATCATATTTTACTCGACAGACTGGAGAATCATTTTGGGATTACTGGGAGTGCCCTTGCATGGTTGACATCATACCTGGCCAGTCGTCCTCACTGTGTTTTGTACAATAACACTACCTCTAACCTTAGTAACATGAAATTTGGGGCTCTACAGGGATCCGTGTTAGGCCCCCTGCTTTCTCCCTTTATATAGCACCCCTTGGGCTCATATTGCGGCATGGGATTACATTTCACTGCTATACTGATGATGCTCAGTTATGCATACCGATAACTGCTGGTAATCTCATCCACATAAAATCCTTAGAAGATCGCCTTGCATCAGTGAGAAGTTGGATGTCTAGAAACTTCCTACTTTTAAACTCTGATAAGACTGAAATGATGGTTCTTGGTCCAGTGAGACATCGGTATCGATTTGGCCAGTTAACACCTAGGCTCATGGGTCATACATCACACTGACAAAGTGAGGAACCTTGGGGTAATTTTGGATCCTACATTGTCTTTTGGCCTCCACATTAGAAATATTACGAGGACGACTTTCTTCCACTTGTGAAATATAGCGACGATTCGTCCCATCCTGTTTATGGCTGATGCTGAGACCCTGATTCATGCATTCATACATTTGTCTCTTCTAGATTGGACTATTGCAATGTTCTATTTTCTGGTTTGCTGCAGCCCAGCATTAGGGATCTCCAACTGGTTCAAAATGCTGCTGCCAGACTTTTGACATGAAGCAGAAAGTCCACATTACATGCATTTTGGCATCTCTTCACTGGCTCTTCAGATTTTAAGGTTCTGCTACTAGCCTATAAAACTGTTCACGGACTGGCAGCGCCCTACCCAGCGGACCTAATTAAACCCTACATACCGGCCCGGGCTTTGCGTTTGCAGAATGCAGGACTACTTTGTGTCCCTAGGTTGAATAAAAAGTCTGCGGGTCACAGCTAGTTTTCTCTTATTGTACCCTTGTTCTGTGGAATGATCTCCCTGCATCAATAAAACTGTCAGATTCTGTAGAGACTTTCAAGGCCAGACTTAAGATGCACTTATTTTCCCTTTCGTATGGCTAGCATACTGGCATATTATGTTCAATTTTTCAATTCAACTCAATTTATTTTCATTTATATACTGCCAAATCTTAACAGAGTTGCCTCAAGGCGCTTCACACAAGTAAGATCTAACCTTACTAACCCACAGAGCAACAGTGGTAAGGAAAAACTCCCTTTGAAGAAGAAACCTCAAGCAGACCAGACTCAAAGGGGTGACCCTCTGCTTGAGCCATGCTACAGACACAAATTACAGAACAATTCACAAAACGAATATACAGGAAATGCTGTTGGTGCACAGGACAGGAGGGTCTTCAGCACAAATACAACTCCCATCTCTGGATGGAGCTGCACCTTAAACAGAGAGAAAAAAACAGAATCAGGCATCAGAAAGACAAGAAATACTGTATAATTTGCCAGCATTAAACAACAAGAAAAACAGAAGAAATACTAAGGTGATCGCCGGTCACTAGCCCTAAGCTTCAATAAAAGATCCAGTATTTAAGTAAAGTTTAGGCCGCGGCACGCTCCATTTCTTAATAAAATTAATTACAAGAATAAAAAGTGTAAAACAAATCTATACCAGTATGCTAGCCATACAAAAGGGAAAATAAGTGCATCTTAAGTCTGGACTTCAAAGTCTCCACAGAATCTGACTGTTTTATTGACACGGGGAGATCATTCCACAGAACAGGGGCACGATAAGAGAAAGCTCTATGACCAGCAGACGTCTTATTCACCCTAAGGACACAAAGTTGTCCTGCACCCTGAGAACGCAATGTTACTATCAGTGTTACTATGAATGTTACTATGCTTTTTAATCTTTCAATTCATTTTATTTTGTTTTCTGAGTTGTTTTGTGTGAAGCCTCTTGAGGCGACTCTGTTGTGATTTGGTGCTATATAAAATGAATAAAGTGAATTTAATTAACTCAAATACTAACCATAACCAAAACATTGATAAATGTTTGCTGATGACATGGTAGTTAGGCACGATAGTTCTGCAAGTTACTGCAGAGAAATTACACTACGGAATAGCAACGTGCTACCCCACGTGCAGTGGTAGGCACAGCTAACCAAAAAATTAGCTTTGATAACAGATAATCAACTAACTGAAAAGTTATCTTTTATAAAGCTAAACCGATAAACCACCCAAGAATTTATCGGAAGCTACAGCTAACCGATAACTTTCAGAATTGTCTCCAGTACACTTGCAGCTACTAACAAGCTGATTTTGAGTTTTAACACCACGATCGCTTGTGTTAGCATCAAAGATGACCACAGACCCAAACACTGAGTCAGCACTTCTGTTTCTGTGCGCCCTGCCCACTGCTGGAAGCTCCTGTTTACTACATAGCTTGTAGCAGCGAAGCAGTTGAGAGGCACAGCAAAGCTCAACTCTCTACTCAATAGCAGTGTCGCCATGAGGTGGAGGTCTTGGAAAATAAAGCCATGGTGACTTATGGTTTGATTTATAAATAAAATTAATACAGATAGAATAGCTGCAGCTGGTCTGCTCTGTGTAAGCCTGATCCCGTAAGCAGAGCAGGATCTGGTTAGTACTTGGATGGGAGACCTCTTTGGAACACCAGTGGCTGTGTGTGTTTCTCCAGGTAAAACTGGAGTTGCGTCAGGAAGGGCATCCAGCGTAAAACTTTGCCAATTACCAATGTGGATCTGGCTGTATCTGCTGTGGTGACCCCGAACAGAACTGGGAGCAGCCAAATGGAAAACAACAATGAATAGAATTAATGTCAATTCTGTCATTTGTACAAAGTTAAAATATAACACATATCTTTTAATTTTAAATAATAATAATTCTGAAGTTTTGTAACAAACCCAGACAGATGCCAAAGGGATTATGGGTAAATGAGCCTCCACTAACACTGATTGGTTGACTCATTCATTCTATGTAAAAGCCAACACATTAATGTGATGTGACATGTGTGTTGGTATTTAAATGTGCTTTTGTAAAATATGCCATTTTAATTATATGTTAAAAAAAAAAACAATTTGTAAAAGCCATAACTAAGTCAAGTTGTGATATGACAACCGTCTGATGTAACTGGGGTCAAAATGCATAGAACACTGCCATCTACTGCCACCCAGATGCTCAGACCCTTACCCATAATCCTTTGTGTACAGGGTTTTTTTTTTTTTTTTTTTAGCACCAGAGAGTTCTGTGGTTTAAACAACAGAATTCACAACCACAATTGTAAATAAACATTATACAACCAAAATATATATATTTTTTCTTTAGCTGCAGCAAGAGGCTGCAACAACTATCAGGCGCGCAAAGAATTATAATTTATGGGCTATCTCAATACTTAGGGCAAATACTGCCATGAGCACTACTGACCAGTAGATGGCAGAAGAGACCTTAGAACAAACAGGAAAATACTGGAGAAACAACCTGAGCTGCTTCTGACATTTAAAACAAACAAAATAACAAGTAACAATGTCTATAAACCCAGACAATATATCCATGAGAGGTTTAGGCACAATATACAAAGAGTTTAATGCTGTTGTCCATGTGGAGCCTGATCAGAGTGTCTTAAATGCATTTCTCCTGTCGTGACTGTACCGGGATTACCCATAATGCATTGGGCACAGCATGTCCACACTAAAACCTTCAAAATTAGTGCAGTACTTTAAAACTAAAACATATAGCTGATATTTTCACCTTATAAAACTTCAGAAGTGACGTTAATTTAAAAAACATGTCCAAAATTAGTTTTGTTAAAATTTTAACCATAAGTTAAAACTGTATCCCTCTGGATGACTTGAGTGATATTGCTGGTGAGTTGTTGTAGTGTTGAGAGGAATTATCTTGACCAGTTAGAGCAGTTTCTCCTGAAACCAGCTCTTCTCTGTTTACAGAGAACAGAGCGGTTATTCTGCTACAAAACCTTTAACAGTTCAGTGCTAAAATCTTTAATATCAGACTTAACAAAGGTTTTTAACTATTAATGCTTTATTCACTTGACTTGCAAAAACATATTAGCAATCTAAAAATTATCGGACCATAATTTATCGGAGGATAATTGGTCTGATGATGCTTTTCAAAGTTATCTGAAAAGCTAATCCGATAATGAAAACATTAGCTTTGATAATTAGTGGTTAGCGGAACTGTGCCCACCATTGCCCACGTGTACTAAACGACACGAAGAGGCCCCCTAACTCATCACGTACTGACACAAAGGGTCCACTGACAAAGCATACATATGTGATGAGTTGGGAATGAGAATGCGTAGGTTTGAACATGAGTAACATCATACTAAGAAACTTAAGATGCAGCATGGTTACTCTACATGTTGAAATTGAATGAAATCTGACCTCTATTTCTCTGAGCAGTTCTGACTGACCACAGGTCTCCAGGTCTTCCAAAGCCTGACACCAGAAACTGTCTTCAGGATCCAACAGAATGCCATCTGGTTGTTGACCAATAAATCTACACACAAACATATACACAAATGAAGTGACAGAGCTCAATGCTCAAACATCCATATTTTATAATATAAAATACGACAGGCAGTACCTTTGCACCGTACATCTGTCTGAATACAAATAACTATGTACTGAGATTATTATGGAAACTACAACTTTTATTTCAGAGCTGTAAAACGTTTCTATGCCCTAAAAACAAAGCTGGAGCCAGCGTGATGTGACAACTGTTATTGTGTGTGATTTCCTTGCATGTTCCTTAGGCATTAGTGGTCTACTGGAATCAATAAACCTAACGTGAACATCGTGCCAGTACAGGAAAAGACTATTTGCTCTGATTCAAACCAACACGAGCTGGATGCACATGAGTGTCAGGATTAATTCCCATCCCTCACCATGGTTACATAACTCCTCCCAATGTTGATATCGTGTTTGGACTCCTGACTCCTGACTCCACAGCAACAACACAAACACAAACTCTGCACATGAACCGGTCAAAGTGTTTGTGAATAAAGTTATTGGTTCTTGACTGGCACGTATAGTGCATCCGGAAAGTATTCACAGCACCTTTTCAACATTTTGTTATGTTACATCCTTATTCCAAAATGGAGTAAATTATTTTTTTCCTCAAAATTCTACTCACAACACCCCATAACGACAACATGAAAAATGTTGGGGGGTTTTTTGCAATTAAAAACAAAACAAAAACTAAGGAATCACGTGTACATAAGTATTCACACCCTTTGTTCAGTACTTTGTTGAGCTACCTTTGGCAGCATTTACAGCCTCAAGATTTCTTGAATATAATGCCACAAGCTTGGTGCACCTATATTTGGGCAGTTTTGTCCATTCCTGTTTGCAGCACCTCTCAAGCTCCATCAGGTTGAATGGGGAGCGTCGGTGCACAGCCATTTTCAGATCTCTCCAGAGATGTTCAATCAGATTCAGGTCTGGGCTCTGGCTGGGCCACTCAAGGACATTCACAGAGTTGTCCTGAAGCCACTCCTTTGATATCTTGGCTGTGTGTTTAGGGTTATTGTCCCGCTGAAATATGAACCGTCGCCCCGGTCTGAGGTCAAGAGCGCTCTGGAGCAGGTTTTCATCCAGGATGGCTCTGTACATTGCTGCATTCATCTTTCCCTCAATCCTGACTAATCTCCCAGTTCCTGCTGCTGAAAAAGATCCACACAGCATGATGCTGCCACCACCATGCTTCACTGTAGGGATGGTGCTTGGTTTCGTCCAAACATGACGCCTGGTCACTGTTGTCTCATCAGACCAGAGAATTTTGTTTCTCATGGCCTGAAAGTCCTTCATGTGCCTTTTACTAAGGAGTGGCTTCTGTCTGGCCACTCTATCATACAGGCCTGATTGGTGGATTGGTGCAGAGATGGTTGTTCTGGAATGTTCTCCTCTCTCCACAGAGGAATGTTGGAGCTCTGACAGAGTGGCCATCGGGTTCTTGGTCACTTCCCTGACTGAGGTACTTCTCCCTCAGTCGGTCAGTTTAGACAGTCGGCCAATGGTCCTGGTGGATCTGAACTTCCATTTACAGATGATGGAGGCCACTGTGCTCATTGGGACATTCAAAGAAGCATAAATGTTTCTGTACCCTTCCCCACATTTGTGTCTTGAGACAATCCTGTCTCAGAGGTCTACAGACAATTCCTTTGACTTCATGCTTGGTTTGTGCTCTGACATGCACTGTCCACTGTGGGACCTTATATGTAGACAGGTGTGTTTCTTTCCAAATCATGCCCAATCAACTGAATTTAGCCCAGTTGGACTCCAGTTAAGCTGTAGAAACATCTCAAGGATGATCAGTGGAAACAGAATACACAAGCTCAATTTTGAGCTTCATGACAAAGGTTGTGAATACTTATGTATGTGAAATTCCTTAGTTTATCATTTTTAATGAATTTGCAAAATCTAAAAAAAAATCACCTTGCCATTATGGGGTATTGTGTGTAGAATTTTGAGGGAAAAAAATAATTTCATTCATTTTGAAATAAGGCTGTACCCTAATGTGGAAAAAGTGAAGCGCTGGGAATACTTCCTGACTAAACTGTACAACCATGAGATGAAAATGACACAGTGACATAATGAGTTCCACCAGTACAAATAATGTTCAGCTCTTCATCCTGCAGCTCCTCTTGAGGGACACCAATGTGTTCCAAAGCCAGATGGGCTACATACTTGGACATGCCTTGAAAACCTCCAGAGGGAGGCACCCAGGAGACACGTGACTCAGATACCCAAAACCAGTTAGCTGACATTTTTTAACATTGAGTAGGAGCAGGAGCTCACCTCTGAGTTCTGACCCCAAAAGCAAGTCTGCAAATTTTCCAAAAGAAAATAATTTCAACCCCATATATCTGCATTCTTTTGGTCATGACCCAAATATCATGACCATATTTGAGGATTGGACCACTCTGGTGACAGCTTTCACCATCATGTCCCCATAAGAACAAGACAACTCAATGGAATGCACACCTACTGATGTCGGCCTCTGTTCCTGTACATTCAGAAAACACCTGCATTCTGTTTAAACTGAGTGTTGCAGATGAGAATAAATACCAATAATGGCTGTTTGAGACTATTTTGTACCTCTAAAATCACAACAAAGCCTCAGTTAGCTTTTCGAACATAAAGACCCTAGTGATAAAAATAAAGGACCAGAATTTTAAAATGAGCACAGCAGACTTTTAGTCCTCAATCTGTAACATGTAACTATTGGTTGCATAGTTAAATACTGTAGAAAAAAAATTCATATTCATAATACAATATTATTTTGAAAGTAAAGTTGGTTGGTTTCTTACCCTGGCGCTTTGTCCCAGTCATCCTCACTGAAGCCTCCGTCACTGAAGGGGTAGTTCTTTCGGCGTCCGGGAGGGGGTGTGGTGCTGTGCTGTTGCTTAGCACTACGCCACTCATGGGGGTGGAGGGCAATACCCGCGGCCTGGTGGCTGAAAGTACCTTTAACCCACAAACTGCATATCACCAAAAAGTCTATATTTCATCATCATTCAAGTTTTCTGAAGTTATAACCAATGAATTCCAAGAAGAGAGCGGCACAGTGCTGCAATGGTCACAAGAAGGTGTACGTCTTTAGTTGCACCAGGAAGAGCAAATTTTGCAAAATCAGATCCCTGAGAAAATGACATCACCCAAAAGATGCTCAGCTTTTACCTTGACTCCCATAGCCAGCGTCCACCCCCGAGCCATCCCATGACTCCAATGCCGAGTCCACACTTGGTATTGTGGTGGAGTAAAGCTCTGACAGCTTATTGGTCTGTTGGTTGTCTGTCAAATCATCTTCTTCAGGGTCACTGAGCTCATTCTCCGTGTTGTCCTCTGCCTCGGCCGCCTTCCTTTCCTCCACATCTGGAAAAGAAGACACTTCAGGTATCTTCTCTTTCAGTGATCAAATTACACACACACACACACACACACACACACACACACACACACACACACACACACACACACACACACACACACACACACACACACACACACACACACACACACACACACACACACACACACACACACACACACACACACACACACACACATATGTATACACATATTATAATAGCCAAGTGGCCTGTGTATGGCTTCAATCATGGAGAAACTGGGGAGAGCTGAAATTTTCCATTTGGTATGCTTATGTATTTTGGGTCAAGGATGAGCGCTGTGAAAACAGAAAGTTGATAGTACTAATCTTTTTGGAGAAATCAGTGATTTTATCGAACAACAATGAATAATGTGGACGTTGTGTTGCAATGCACCCTGGGAGTTCGGGGTTTTGGGATTTTATATGTTGTTATTGTGGTTCACGTTACTTTAACTCTGTTGTTAGTGGTACTGATGTATTATGTTTTTGTAATTCAATTGGTTTCGTCAGTTAAGTGTCATGTTGCCGTTACCATGAGTGAAAAGTGGAGTGCGTTTGTTGTCTTCCGCCACCGTCTCTGTTTGTGGGTGTGTAAAAATAAAAGCATGAATGCAGAAATGGTAAATGGACTGCATTTGTATCGCGCTTTTCCATCTGCATCAGATGCTCAAAGCACTTTACAATGCTGCCTCACATTCACCCCGATGTCAGCATGCTGCCATACAAGGTACTCACTACACAGCGGGAGCAACTAGGGGATTAAGGGCCCTTAGTGATTTTCCAGTCAGGCTGGGATTTGAACCGAGGATCCTCTGGTCTCAAGCCCAACGCTTAACCACTAGACCATCACCTCCCCATGCAAAAAGTCAAAAACCTCTGTGTGCGTGCGTATACCTTCAATCACAGACAAACTGTGGAAACTTGACATTTTCTGTTTGGTATGCTTATGTTTTTGGGTCAAGGATGAACGCCGCCAAAACGGAAAGTTGATAGGACTAATATTTTTTGGAGAAACTATGTATTTTAGCTAAAAACACTGAACAATGTCGTAGCTGCATTCTGGACTCACATGCCATTCCAGCAAGGAGTGGTAAATCATCTATTTATTAAAAGCGTGCATGCATGCGTGATTTTATTTAGTAAGTTCAATGTAAGTACATAATATAATTCTAAATACGTTAAAAATAAACAGATGACATAAGAAAGTGACAAAATTTATTTACATTGTAGTCCATTTAAAAATCAAATGGCAAATAGAAGTAATAATAAAATCAAATAATACTAATGCTGATGATGACAATAATAATAATAATAATAATAATAATGTGTATATGAGTATTTGATAACAAGAACCTAAACACTTTATAAATACATCAAGACAATAAATTAACATAAAACATATGTAATTAACAGGAAATAAAAGGGTTCCAACTCATTACAGAAACTTTCCATAATTCATAACCACCCTTGAAAAATGTCAGCTACCTATTTTATAAACAGTACCCAATCTATCTTTGGAAACCCTTTTCTAAATACTTTAGCCACTTAAATTAGGTTTGAGCCTTTCTGAATCAAAGATATAAAAAATAAGTGCAATGGTGGCCATTTTGGATGCCATCTTCGATTTTGAAAACATGGACCTATTCTAAAAATTTCAGCTTCTTCTGCCAAATTTCCATTTTTTATGCTGAAACTTTTGGACAACAAGGTCCATAAATGTGTCCTCGCTAAAGCACAACTGATCACTTTGAGAATTTGCTTTCAGAAAATCTGTCCCTTTAGAAAATCCTGAATGTTAAGAGTTTCCATGCTCACTGTCAAGTTGTTTCTTTATTTTGAGGGTGACGGTCTCTCCGGCCATCTGCAGCAGGTGGATAGCTTCGCTCAGCGGTTTGCCTTTCAGACTGACACTGTTGATGGCCAGGATTCGATCCCCGACATGTATTGCCCCTGTCCTGGACACACACATACGCACACATGCACACGGGAAAATATATGTAAATCAACCAACATACACTTCAGAAAAAATGAGGTGAAAATAAGTTTGCACAATCATTAGATTTCATTTTTTATGTCCCACCTGCAGTGGCGCTGGTACTATCTGGATTCAGTTCCTTATCAAACTGAGGTTATTTATAGAGTGCTTTTTGCCAGTAGCTCTGAGGTAAAGTGCTTTATGAACAACTGTTTTAGAAGAATCACTAACTTGGAGAAATGGGTCAGCGCGCACTGTGTCATTAAGCTCTCACTTTGTGACAGTTTCTGAAGGTTTAAACGAGCTACTGTGGATGGCGTGTTTGCAGTTCTTCCTCTTCCTGTGTGGCTGATGTGTCACAGCCACGCTCCCTGAGGTTGTTGTCTTCAGGGACACTTTGTTAGGTTGATGCTGATGGATTTTAAATTGGGAAAACTGTTATATCATCTTGAACAATATTTGAAGGAAATGGTGATATTGTGTATGTGTAAAAAGTTTAGATCTTTGAGTTCATCTCATACAAAATGGGAGCAAAACCAAAAGTGTTGCGTTTATATTTTTGTTGAGTGTATGTTTGTGAAATTATTTCACTGGTTACTCAGGCTGCAACTAATTATTTTTGATTAACCAATCAATTTTCTTGATTAAAACATTTCTGAAAACTTTTATTTTAGAGAATAAATGATGCAGAAAACCACTTTGGCTGTTGGAAATGATGTCATTATGTGGTTTGTCCAGCAGAGGGCACCCTAACACCACTATGTATAATTTTTACATGCACCGCTGGGACCCTATCACCCCTTGGTTACTTTGTCTAAAAAGATGGGTCCTGGGTGTACCCTGCCTCGCAGTCTATGACTACTGGGATAGGCTCCAGCCCCCCGCGACCCTTAATTGGACTAAGCAGTTGAAGATGAGTGTGTGTGTGTGTGTGTGTGTGTGTAAAGCGTCTCTCCCTCAACTTTATTTAAATTCTAGGTCTGTTAGTGAAGCTTAGGGCTCGTGGCCAGCGATCACCTTAGTATTTTCTCTGCATCCCTGTTGATTTAATGCTGATAAATTATACCTTAGGTGTAGTTTTCAGGCCGATTGATTCTGCTCTTTTTCTCTGTGTCCGAGGTGCAGATACCATCACATTGGATTGCAGGATTGATGGGTACAGACCACAGGGTGCTGGATTGACCATGAGACACCATGCCTGAAACTGATGCAGCACACTGCAGTCTGCATTTGGAACAGTCTTCTGCGGGAACAGACCCAATGATGGCACTGCTGAGACCTTCAGTAGATGCTGGCCTGGCACCCCAGGGCGCTGGACTGACCTCAGGATGTCCTGCCTGTTGCTCCAATGACTGACTACATGTGTTGGAAGCCCCACGTGTTGTGCAATTGGAGGCATTAAGATTAAAGATCCAAAGTGGACTGTTTTTCAGTTTCGGTTAAAAACGGTTTGTGTTGATCTGATTTTTTTTTCTGTTTCTTGTGTTTGTTTAAAAATCCTTGTAAAATTTGTAAAATCCTTCTAACTGGTAGAATGGCCTAAGCAGTGGGTCACCCCTCTGAGTATGGTCTGCTTGAGGTTTCTCCCTCATTATCATCAGAGGGAGTTTTTCCTCACCACTGTCACCTGAGTGCTTGCTCAAAGGATGAGTGGTAAGGTTAGACCTTACTTGTTTGCTTTGTTGCGATTTGCGCTATATAACCAAAATAAATTGAAATAAATTGAATTGAATGTTTAAACTGCAAAAACATCAAACCTCAATTACATTTTCTCTTTTCTTAAGGGCTTCATGAAATGTTGGGAATCATTGTCACTTTTAGGTATATATCAGCAGATATATTGGTGTCACAAACCTTTTATATTGGTATTAGCCACCCCCCCCAAAAAAAATCCATATCGGTCGAGCTCCACTTATTTGATCCATAAAATCTCAAACAATGGTGAATCATGTTGATCAGTATTATCCAAAGCCCAAAATGAAGCCATCAGTTAACCTCCCTGAGGAAACATGCCCTCTGGAGGAAGAAACCTCAAGCAGACCAGACTCAATAATTTAATGAGTTCATCCTCATAATAACGTAATCTGCTGATTTGTTTGATTCTTCCACAGAGTTTAATATGTCAAAGGGGCGAGACTTTCTGAGGAGATGTGCGTGCACATGCGTGTACCTCTCAGCCAGACCTCTCTTGGTGAGGCCTGATATGGTGATGGGGTCAAAAGGCTCCTCAGTGCCGGAGATGGTGATACCCAGAGGGCCTCCGTACCGCTTCAGCTCCACTGTGTAGATGATGCTGCCCGACGTCTCCTGCTCGTCTGACACAGACATGGACACGTTATTTTGACATTTCTGTGACACCATGTGATACACAGCTAACTGCTGCTTCACCGACAAAAACCCACACGTACAAATACATTAGAAAATGGGTCATGAAATGAAACTCATCTGAAAACCCCCACTAGTGTGGGAGACAGTTTACATGGTAACCACGAAGAAGGCTGCCTTGTCATCATCTAGCACAAGCACATAATCCCTGCATTTGTCAAACCAAACGATTAAAGCCTGTGGGTCATAATCCAGCAGCACTACACAAACCTGCATGTATGTGTGTGTTTGCATGTGTGAGGGTATGAGTCCATGTGTGTCTGCATGCACCTGTGTGCACATGTGATTGACTGCATGTGTGTGATCACGTACCTGTGTGTGTGTGTGTGAGTTTATATACATGTTTGCATGTGTATGGGCTGGTGCACATCCAAATGTGTGAATGTTTGTGTATAAGTTCATGTACGTATGCACAAACGTATTTGGGCACCTGTGTGCATATGTGCATGCATGCGTGTGCATATATGTGCATGTGTGTGTGTACACGTTTGGATATGTGTGTGGGACTGTGGGTGCACATGTTTATATGCATGTGTGTGCATGTTTCTATGCACGTGTGCATGTGTGTGCGTGCATGTTTTAAACTGCTTTATGGGGACAGTTCTGCTGGTCTTTAAGGTTTAGGTTTGACAGTTGTGTTGAGGCACATTGGTGATAAGAGTTCACTCACAAAAATAACAGCCATCACAGAGGCATTGTGCTGAAAGTGGTGATGTATTATTTTCTGGTCGAGGGCTGACGTTGCATCAAACTACTATTCAAACTGGTCATCTTTAGTAAAAGTAGCAATACCACAGTGTAGAATAATGCTGGTAGTGACGGAAAAGTACAAAAAATCTTAGCATCAAAATCTTCACCATATTTACAAAAGCCTGGATATGTACCCTGTACACAGCAAAGAGATGAATGAATGAGTCTATCTGGTACAGTCTAGTAGACCTGCCCAAAACCTGCTATTGTGTACTGGCAACATGAATTGAACAAGTAACTCACAACTACAGCTGTCAAATAAATGCAGTGGAGTAGAAATGTGCAATAGCAGGAAATAAAAATACTCAAGTAAAGTACAAGTACCTCAAGTTTGTACGTAAGCACAGTACTTGAGTACTTGAAATGTTAGTTATTATATACCACCACTCATTTGAAAAAAAAAAAAAACAGATAGAAATAGAACTGGTTGTATAAAATTATATATATATGTATATATAATTATTGTACTATGTGTTGACATAGACACACAGAATGGGACAATCTTTGCAACAGTTTCTTCAGCTTTCACATCAGGCATATTAAAAACCTTCAAACACCAGGGTTCTGTCAGTTTTAGACAACATCATCACCCAGTGGTCACACCCTGCCAGTGCATCTTTAAATCTTTAAATGTAGCACTTAGAGTAGCACACATGAATGAATGAATGATTTTATTCGGCACACACATACTTAACAATCTTGTGAAACAAAAACAAAAAACTCATAAACAATTTTCCAGTTTTGTGTAGCCGAAAGGGTGTAGGCAGAAGAAAACGCTTACAGACACCCACCCCTTTTACCATTTGCTATACACACACACACACACACACACACACACACACACACACACACACACACACACACACACACACACACACACACACACACACACACACACACGCATAACAATAGTGCACAATGCACAATCAAAAAAAGTAACAAACTCAGTTATGCTAATTCTTCATACTGTCACAAATAATCATATTGTTTTTATAAAGTCTTTTTAAGTCAATTAAAGTACCAGATAATTTGACGCTATCAGAACAGTTATTGCAAATTTTTACACCTTTTATGGAAACACAATAACACAATGACTTTTTACAGTAGTTCAAGTCTTTAATTTATCAAATACTAATGTTCCCTTCAGATTATAGCTGGACTCCTTCATTTTAAACAGATCCTGGACACGTTGAGGCAAAGGTTTATTTTTAACTTTATACATGATTTGTATCGTGATATAAACAACCAAGTCCCAGAATTTCAAAATGTGTAAACAGACAAATAGTGGGTTTGTTGGTTTACAATATGGTTTATTACTGATAACTCTTATAGCTTTCTTTTGTAATAAAAACTTTGGATTTGCATTTGTTTTGTATGTGTTTCCCCAAACCTCAATGCATTAGGTCATATATGGGACAAGTAATGAATGATATAACGTAACTAACGAAGGATGGGAGAGGAAATCTTGTGCTTTATACAGAATCACGATGGCTTTTGAGATTTTAGATTTAATATAATTAATATGAGTTTTCCAGCTTAATTTATCATCAATAAAAACGCCAAGAAATTTGGTTTTAGTTACAATTTTGATTTCAGCATCATTTTATACTAAATTTCTACTTAAATTCCTGTCCTTATTTCTGAATATAATACACTTTGTTTTACCAAGATGAATAGATCATTTGTTTGAATCAAACCATTGTTTGAAATTCAGTAGTTCCCTCTCCATCATGCCCAAGAGCTGTCACAAATGATTTGATGTTTGAAATTCAGTAGTTCCCTCAACATCATGTCCAAATGCTGTCCCAAATTTTCCCCACTACAAAACACAGTCATATCTTCTGTAAACAAAATACAACTCACAGACTTAGAAACCAAACCTATATCATTAATATATAACCGAAACAACAATGGCCCAAGGACTGAACCCTGAGGCACCCCACATGTAATCTTCAAAAATTCAGAGTTTATCCCACCAATATGGACACAGTGACACCTGTTGTGCAAATAGCTAGCTACCGAATCATGAGCTAATCCTCAAACACCATACTTCTGTAATTTATCCAATAGTAAAGTGTGATCTATAGTATCAAATGCTTTCTAACCTCTACAGTGTATTGCTTATTCTCAAATGTATTTGTAATTTGTTCAACAAAATCAATTAGAGCTAGTGAGGTAGTACAATTTTTTTCTAAATTCATACTGTTGTTCACTGAGTATATGATGTTTAGATATGAAATCGTTTAACCTCTTTACAAATATCTAGCAAGCAGCAAGCCCTGAAGTCCCCACGCCTCACGCTATCCATCCCCCTACCTGCTTGATGAGGATGCGGGGTCACCAGGTGGAGGTCACTGAGGGAAGCACCGAGATGCCACGCCCCTCTAATAACTAAAGCTGTGTTGATTTGCAGATGGAAACATTCACCTGAGTTGTCTTCATCTTTGCGAATCTTGAGTTTGACGAGTTCCTCGCATTGCTGGAGGATCTGCTCTGCATCCTCTCTGGAACAGTTCTCCAGTCGGATGTTATCGATGGCCAGCAGCTTATCGCCAGGCTCCAATGTTCCTGTTCTGATGGAAGGACACAAGGAGGCAGGAGGAGGAAAAGGTGAAGAAGGTAAGAACCAAAAGTTTGTAAGCAGTCGTATAATATGAGCAAAGCATCGCACAGCGGTGCTGTGCAAAGCTCACTCATGGTACAGGGCATCCTAAACAGGAAGTGCCAAAATTCAAGTCCACAGTAAAACAGGAAATGTTCAAATGTCAAACACTTCCTGGATTGACAGACAAGATCCCATGGAATCTCACGGGAACTCAGTGACAAGCTTACACTCAAACAGGAAGTGCAGAATTCTCAGTCACAGTGAAACAGGAAATGTTGAACACCTCCTGGCATGGGTGGAGCTAGAGTGGGGGCCGGGGTTTCACTGGACTCCCGTGAAATCTGATTGGACACAGATGATTGACATGTCACGGCACAACATGTCTGTTTGAAAGAGCTGCATTTTCAAATCAGTGAGTCACATTGACTGCTAGGTTCCTTCTGTCCAATAGTTTGTGCTGTGTACCACAAAAAGTTCTAATCCACCTTAGTAGAAAAAGAAAAATGTTTGCTTCAGATTTGAACTGAACACGTCATTTGAACTATGGACTTCTAATCACACCAAATTATACTGGTGACTAACGACTGTATTTTATGTCAGAAATGAGGTCCAGGCTGTTAAAAAGCAGCATTTCTCCTTTAATTCAGGTTGCCATGTCTGTCTGTTAGCTGTTTAAGAGTTCAAACATGTTTAAGGTAACAGACAGCAGCTGGTTCATGCTCAGTTGGCTTATTAGTGCAGCAGATAACTGAAACAATCCTTCAAATGGTGATACAAGCATCAAATTCAACACAAATACAGCTGGAGTAAAATTAATGGAGCAACTTTAACTTTTGACCCCTGTACAAACTGAAACTGACCTTTGTCACCATTCTTATCATTTATCATTCTCATCACTTATCATGTTTCCATACCTTGACTTGTCTAATTCTAAGTCTTATTCTCTATTTTTTGTTTTTCTTGTATTTAAAATGGCATAAACAAATTAAAATGTGTGAAATTTCAAGTGTTCCAATACATTTGGAGGGCACAGTATCCTAACCTTATGATGAGTGCAAAATGAGTGTGGTATTATTAGTGTTTTGTTTAAGAATGTTTAATATTCACTGTTGCTGCACTTTGCGTCAAATCATAGTCATATCATATATCATATTGATATGAAAATTCAGTAAGGTATATCTTTTTATTATACATTCCAAATCCAAGGTGGAACTCTACTAGTGTTTACTAAGGTACACCTAAATATCTTTAAAGAAAAAAAAAAAAGAGAGTAGAGCCACTTAGGTGCCTGGTCTTGAGAACCAGGGATAGTAGGTTGAAAAGCTTTTTTACCCCATGGGAACTCTCCCTACCCACCTAAACGGCTCAAGAATATGGACAGCATGTATATAAGTGACATTTACATGGCAATTTATATGACAATATTGAGATACGATAATTTGGCCATATTGTACAGCCCTACTGTCAACTAACTGAAAACTTTGAATATTAATTTACATTTAAATTAAAAAATGCTTAAAGTGGCAGGGGGTTAAGAGGGCTGTAATTAAGGGGGCAGAGCCCCTCCAGAAGCTGAAAGGCAAAATAAGGCAGGGGGTCTGGGGGGGTGGAGCCCCCCTCCAGAAGCTGAAAGGTTTTAGTCATGCTAATGCTCCCAAGAACAATTTTACTGAAAATGTCTGAAGGACCTAAATAACATGGTTAGATGGTGAGGAGCTTTTCCAGGCATGTGAGAGGCAAATAAAGAAAATTGCTTAAAAAGGTGGGGGGGGTGGGGTGGGGTGGGGGGGGGCAGAAGCTGAAAGGTTTTTGCTATGCTAATGCTCTGCTGAAGCATTTACTCAAAATAAAGTCTGATGGACCTAAATGACATGGTGAGATGCTGATGAGCATCACTCATTCATGTCCACAACGTATGCATATTAGTTGTAATAGTTGGAAATACAAATTTTGTCCCCTATTTCAATAAATCAGGCCAATTTTCTTTAATTTTGGAACTTGGGCCCAAAAATCATCATCTGATGACCACCCTAAGAATCAGAATGAAAGAACTGAGCCAAACTTAGCGGTCAGCCATGATGACAGTGGAAGGTGTACCTGTGTGCCATGCTGCCCTTCTTGATGTCAGAAATAATCAGCGGCTCTCCTGGCTTCTTATTGGCTGCGGGGAGAGATGACATCATCACAAGCAGCAGCAATAACGTCAACATTTTCACAAGTTCCTATTCGTCATAACGAGTCAACAGTCAGAAACCAGCTGATGGAGTGAGCATGTGACCAGCCTTTCTCTCGCGTGACACACATGCGAGAGATATTCTTTGATGAGAATGACCATTTTTAGTACTTTTTGATACCGAATCCAAAAATTCTGATTTTCTGTCTGATTTCAAAGTGATCTCCTGGTCTGACCCTGACAGTGTGACCCTGTGCCTACTGGACCCTGGACTGGCCTTTGGACCCTGGAATTGATGTTGTGGTTTCTGTCCCAGGGTACATGGACATTTCTGGCACCTGCTGACCAGACGGCCTGGAGGTCCCTGTAAATGCCCAGTGAAGACGCCTGTGGTCCTGGACCTGCCTGATGGCTGTTAGACCTTTTGATCCGAGCATGGCTGTTGTTTTGAATCATCAGATTGGGTGTGACGTCTCTAGTTTTCTGGATATATTCTATTATTGTTATGATCAAAGAAGAAGTAAGTCCTGAATACACCCTGAGGCCCTTTGGTGCCGACGCTTATCTTCAGATTCCATCGCATGAAGAAGATGTTAGTCTATGACCACCCCTGAACATGATGCCAGTCTGATACAGGTTACTTCCCCAGCAAAGGCTGGTAACCATTTACAGCTGGGAGTATAATGTCCAGGGCTCACATCTGTATAGGTGTCCAACAGGGGACAGACACATATAAGGTATATTACAGTAAAGTTACTTTTAGTATTAAAGTGGTGTGACAAAGTTAACATGTGTTTGAAATCAAATCAAATGTAACTTGTCCATTGAGTTTCATAAAATTTTCAAGTACATTTTCAAGTGTAATTTTTTTTAATTATTACTCCTCATTTATCGCAGTGGTGCATGAGTGCACACACAAACACACACACACACACACACACACACACACACACACACACACACACACACACACACACACACACACACACACACACACACACACACACACACACACACACACACACACACACACACACACACACACGCACTTAGTCACTCTTAGTCACTTGCTGCTTGGGGTTCGGTGTTGGTGACCCTGGACTCATCATCAGCTGCTGCTGGAGTTCGGTGTTAGTGACCCTGGACTCTTAGTCACTTGCTGCTTGGGGTTCAGTGTTGGTGACCCTGGACTCTTAGTCACTTGCTGCCCAGGGTTCTGTGTTGGTGATCCTAGACTCAGTCACTTGCTGCCCAGGGTTCTGTGTTGGTGACCCTGGACTCTTAGTCACTTGCTGCCCAGGGTTCTGTGTTGGTGATCCTAGACTCAGTCACTTGCTGCCCAGGGTTCTGTGTTGGTGACCCTGGACTCTTAGTCACTTGCTGCTTGGGGTTCGGTGTTGGTGACCCTGGACTCTTAGTCACTTGCTGCCCAGGGTTCTGTGTTGGTGATCCTAGACTCAGTCACTTGCTGCCCAGGGTTCTGTGTTGGTGACCCTGGACTCTTAGTCACTTGCTGCCCAGGGTTCTGTGTTGGTGATCCTAGACTCAGTCACTTGCTGCCCAGGGTTCTGTGTTGGTGACCCTGGACTCTTAGTCACTTGCTGCCCAGGGTTCTGTGTTGGTGATCCTAGACTCAGTCACTTGCTGCCCAGGGTTCTGTGTTGGTGACCCTGGACTCTTAGTCACTTGCTGCGTGGGGTTTGGTGTTGTTAATTGTGGTTACTTTCTACAATTCCAGTTAAACAGACACACCTGCACACAACTGTGTGTGAAGGATGTTACATGAATGTAGCTAAAGCAAATCTCTCTCTCTCTCTCTCTGATAGATATCAACAAATGTATGGGTGTGAAGTTAAATCTAGCTTAATATAAGGTTGTTTGTGAGCTTCTTTAATTTCCAAAACCCAGGTCTTTTGGGGTTTTGTAGCCACCTCCCAAAAACATCCAAACACCTACATACAACATCTAAGGTCAGAGGTAATCATTAGAAAAAGAGCGGTACTAAAACCTGAGGTCCTATAATGAGTCGAGTGACATTTACAAGAAGATGGCCTGATGATGAGGGTGGCATGGGGGCTTAGTGGTTACAAATGTTGCCTCATAGCAAAAAGGTCCTGGGTTTGTTTCAGACCTTCCTATGTGGACTTTGCATGTTACTGCTTCGTGTCACCCTAAATCAACTGAACAATGAAGTCTGACTCCAACCCGAATGTCACTTCGCCGTTTTCCCAAAGGCTACAGTTAGCCGGAGAGACACTCGGCCGCGTGCACGACTCGTGACATATAAACATTCTGCCTGGAGACCCTGAACACAAACAATAAATCAGGTGTGAAGTGTTTATACTGTGGGTCCTACCGCTGATGGTCAGGCCCAGCTCCACGCCTCTTTTCTTTGGCAGTTTGACGTGGAATGTCCCACTACTTGGCACCACCGATTCTGGAACACAAACACACAAAGACCATAAATGTAAAAAAAAAACAAACAAACAAAAAACTAGAAACAAGTCTTATTCTGCTTAACTTTTGAAATTAAAAGGCATTTTACTGTCCTCCTTATCTTTGAATAACTAAGGGACTTCAAATCCTCAGTTTGTCTCGTGTTTATTTAACATCAAAACTAAGAACCAAGAACTAAACACGAGTGGTATTTAGTCAGTCGATAATTAAATCAACTCAAGTCTAAGAGAATGTGCTGGTGAAGCTTGTGCAGGATGGCAACCATCCAAGGAGACAACAAGTAATTGGAACTGAATCGTATTAACAATAATCCTTGCAAGCACCTTCCCTGGCACACGGCAGTGTGACAGCCCTATAGTTGTTACAATTGATGTGATCACCCTTTCCTTTCTTGACTGGGACAACAAGTCCTTTCTTCCAGCCCATAGAGATGCCCATCTCCTAGACTGAAACAAAGACTCTTTGCAGTGGCAAGAGAGGAAAACCATCATCACCCACCTGGAGAATGCTGCAAAAACTGTCCTGCTCAAAATAAGCAAAAAAAAATAAATAAATAAATAAACAAAACTAAAAACAAAAACAAAAAACAAAAATCTGCCAATGAGGTAAGAAAAATTTACTTTGACTTCTCAAAACTAGCAAAAAGTGTAGGCACTGAATAATCAAAATGTGCCTTGCAACTAGACAAATTCTTATTTTAAGATTAGCCTCTGTCTGAAAATAAGGAAAACAGTCTTGTTCTTTTGCTTGGATTATTTGAAATTGCCTTTCCTTATACAGCTTGATAATAGCTGGAAAGACTTATTAAGAAAAAGTGAGATATGTTTTCTCAAAATAAGCCATTTTTTCTTACGTAAAAAATGTTTGACAAGATTATTTTTCTACTTAGACAAAAATTAAGCCAAATTTTCTTTTAAGTCTTTTATTAGTTTCTTCACCTCCGATGCCACAGATTCCTCTGAGCTTTCCCCGCCCTCAGCTGTTTCATGGCTTTTTGCGGTAATTATACCAATAAAAAAGTAGCACAGTAAGGAGAGCAAAACTGGTTCCCTCTAAAACTCAACACCAACCTGCTACATCAAATTCAACGTCCAGTGTGACCTTATTGGTCAATGCTGCGTCTCGCAGAAGCTGATTGGCCTCCTCCAGTGTTTCCGTCTTCTGTCGGTATCCCATTGATGGAGAGGAGACGGTCTCCCACCTGCAGCAGACCACACCTAAAATAAGAGACGATGCGGCAATTAGAAATCATGATCCCATTTACGGGAAGATCTGACAGAACAGAGTCTGGTGCTTTGTCATTCACCCACGTGTGACTGTTGAATTTTATTAAGTTAGTAAACAAGCAAGTTGTCCGTAAGGTCAGGGGCACAACTGTAAGTTGATTTTTGGCTGTCAGCCTGTCTTGATGCGAAATGTCCTCACGTCAAGCAACCCAGTCCAGTCGAAGATTCAAGCTTCTCTACTATATCAGCCTGTCAAGACCTTGCCACACATTTGAGCAGCTTTTGTCGCCACCTAGTAGGCAATGTGAGCATTTCAGGGCTTCTGGTACATTTCATAGTTGAAACCCAACATTCAGTAAAAAAGGTATTTGAAAATGTTAGAAATGCATGATTTTTTTTGACAGGAAGAGCTTTGACTTCCCAGTATTAATGGATACAAATTTTGATTTTGGAAGTTTTATGGTTCTTGAGTTTTTGGACATGGAAGATTTTACCATACGGAAGGACAGAAAGGTGGACAGAAGAACAGCAATTTCCCTTGACAAGCACAACTTATAGTTGTGAAAAAACAAGGTGCACAGTATGAATGTAGCCATTATATGATACCATATTTGGGTTATACTTAAGTTGCAGTTTTTTGTTTGTTTGTTTTTGGGTTGGGTTTTTTTTTTTTGGACTATTTTAGAGGTCCTGTAATTTATACACCAATGTGACTTACAATGTGTTTTAGATGTTTTTGTAATTTCTATCATGCTGTAAAGAATTATTTTCACTTTGAGGTTAAGGAACACCATTTTTTAAATGATGTCATAAAGACGCTTGAAGGTTGTTGGATGTAATTCAGCGGGTTCAGGTGAACACAGGAAGCTGTCCTTAGTGATTACAGGGAGTCGTAGAGTTTTAAAGTGTGTAAGTTGTGGTAATTCGGGCTGTTTATTTGGATCCACGATCTGAAGCGGAAAGAAGGTACTTATAGATTCTTGCGGCGTGGGCAAGGGGAAGCTGGCTAATTAGTGTTGTTAGTGTGGGTGCTAATGGAGGAGGGAAGTGCGGCCTCAGGGTGCAGAAACACAGCCAGCACTTAGAGAAGCTGTTAATACAGCGGAAACATCAATCAGCGCCGCACACAAACAGCCTCCATTCAGCGTCCATGCATGAACAAACGTGCACAGAGTTCAACGTGCACCCACACACACTCACATCATGTTTGTACGCCCACACTGAGATGATAATACACACTCGTACAAACCCACTCTTAAAAAAAACAGACAGCAAAAACAGGCTCATGATGCTCCTAATGCAGCATGTGCACAAGCGAACAACCTTTACACAAAACATGCAACACGTTATTCACAATGACACATGCCCACTGACACCTGAAACCATGTGACCAACAGAAAATCAGCGCTACAATTTGCTAAACCAACTGTGGAAATCTTATGTCTAGCCAAAGTGACAGGAAGTGTTAGAGGACAAGTTGGGACATGCCTATCTCGGCTTTCAGTGCTTACCAGTCGAGTGAGTATAAGAGAACTTGTGGAGAGCTGGACATGTCCCAACTTGTCCTCTAACATTCCGAAATGGAGGTGTTCCTTTGTCTCGCTTCCAAGGCGAATCGGTCGTGACGCGCGAAGCCTCCACACGGCTTTCCATGACAAAATCTCTTGTTAAAAGTGAAATCTGCCAGAAAATGGCTGATGTCCAGCTCTTGTGATAACCAGAGAAAGAGCACACGATGGTCTCATATCCACAGAGCCATCAGCTTAGAAATGATCCAGTGGTTTGTGCCGCGTCGTCGCAGCTCGGAGCGTGGCGCACCAACCGTCCTTAAAGGGGTCCTTAAAGCTGTAGTTAAAGTCCTTATTCTCTGTGAAGCCCGTAAAATTTTCATCGAAAGCCAGATAAATTTTATGAATGGTTTCCAGGTGCCAGTCTCTAACAGCTTCTGAAAAAAATTCTGATGGAAAAAAAGTCCTTTTCATTCCGTCATTTCCAGACAATGAAAATCCGACGAGGGGGCTGGACCACTCCTTCCACAAGACGTGCTCAAAGGCGAATGACGTCACCGACAGGCGTGGAAAAACCCACGCATGCGCACGAGGGTTCAAGCAAGTCTGACGTAAAAACATATGAATAAAATCCATATAGTTTTTGAAAAAAAATAAAAAAGACTGTTACTTTATGGACAGACCTCGTACTTTTGTCATTTTTGTTACATCAGGTCGTTTAATCAGCCATGTAATTGGTCTGTTTCATAATGGTTGGATTTCCACAGGAGTTCCAGAGAAGGTCTTGTGTCGTATATGACTTGGTTATGTCATTTGTTGTTGTTTCCATTTCAATAAACTTTTATGTAGCAGTGACTCAAGGGCAAGAGTGGAGCAAATCTGTCACAAACCCTCATCTTTAATCTCTTTATTCAATCTCTTAATATTACGAGAAACATTTTATCTTGATTATGACATCACAGATATGTGATGTCACAAATGTAGAAGGTTTTATCTTGACTATAATGTCACAAAGATCTGATAAGTATGAAAGTCAAAGGGTTTATCTGGAATATAATGTCACAAAGATCTGATAAGTATGAAAATCAAAGGGTTTATCTGGACTATAATGTCACAAAGATCTGATAAATATGAAAGTCAAAGGGTTTATCTGGACTATAATGTCACAAAGATCTGAGGAGTATGAAAGTCAAAGGTTTTTTTATTGATTATGATATCACAAAGACGTCCTGAGGCTGATGAGGAAGAGCAAAGTGGAGCAGAAGGAGTTGGTGGCTTCTATCGTGCCACCATTGAGAGTGTGATGACACACTGGGTCACAGTGTGGTTCGCCGGAAGTACAGACATGGACAGAAAGGCTCTGCAGCGAGTGATAAACACCACCCAAAAAAATCACTGGCTGCCCCCCCATCAGAGGAGATAGTCACCCCCCGCTGTCTCAAGCAATCCAGATCCATCCTCTCAGACCATTCTCACCCAGCACATCACCTGTTCAGCCTGCTCTCCTCAGGCAGGAGATACAGGTCAATCAGAGCCCAAACCTCCACGATTACAAACAGTTTCTTTCCCTGGGCTGTGAGAACATTAAACACTCATGTGCAATTACTCTATTATATGTGCAATAACTGAAATCCCATGGACAATACTCATACAAATATGTGCAATATGTGTAATCTAATTTTCTCTGTGCCTTATCTAGAATGTCTATCTTATTGTTTCAATAGCTTGTACATATCTTCACTTATTTGCATACTCACAGTTTTCACTGGTCCTGCTAAGTTAGTTATTTACGAGTCATAGGCGATAGCCTCTTTTTTGTCTTTTTCTTATTCTCAAACTCAGTTACAGAGGGCACCCGAATATTGTGTATGTGTACAATGACAAATAAAACTTCTATTCTACTATGTTCTATTATTCGTGCCTGAAATGTTCTTCACGCATGTTCTTTTTCAAACACCTTTGATTATTAAAAATTACAAGTTTAGTACACACACTGAACAACTGTTTGCATTTGCGTCCATGTTGATGTATTCCTTTATTTTTTTTCACTGAGTTTAATTTTTGGGAAAACACTGCCAGGCAAAACACGATTCGTTTAAATGGACTGTGTGTGAAGGTCGTTTTCTTAACCTCTCTGCTGAGCTGTCTGGCTCGATGAATCGGCGATGAGTGGTGGAGCAGAAAGGGTTCGGTGGCAAATATCCTCCCTGTAGTGGACACCCAAAGCCGTTGAGTGGATCACCGGACAGGACCACTCACAGGTTCTACGTGAAACCACCTGACCGCCTGGACCACTGAACTGGATGACAAAGACACTAAACAGAAATACAGAGGTTTAGCAAGGACAGGGCAGAATTGGCCAATACAATCTGTTTCCGGACCAGATCCAAACTTTTAAAGTGGTCCAGAATTTGGGTCCGGACTATAGCTTATTTGAGGTCAGAACTCAAGAAGGTCTGTAATGCATGGAGTATGTGAGACACTTAAGTTGTTTTTTTGTGTATAGTGGGGGGGTAGATCATGGCAGGGTAGAGCACTTATTGACAACAAAAACCTCAACAGACTGTGAAGCACAGGCGGCGCTGGCTGGAAGCCCCTCCATGTGTCTGGTAGAGTGAGCTTTTCACAGGGACACCGGATGGGAAGCCACTGCGGAGAGTGTGTGGGGGCGGAGTGAGCTAGTTGGTCACAGGAATCAACAGATGTAGCAATTGTGAGTCAGCCACAGGCACTACCTACCCCACCACCAGGTAGGTGAGACCCAACACACATAAAGCAAGTCACTCCCACATAGTCACCACATATAGGAAGAACGAAAGGTTTACAGGTGGCTAAGTCTGGCAGTGGAACAGCAAAATCATAAGGCTAGCTTAGTGCCATCACAAGGCCATTTCAAAAATATAATTTTAGCCACCTCGATCCATTCCATAACCAGTTTTAATGTGTGTTTGGGACCAGTGACCAACTGACACACCAACTTGTGTCCATATTTCAACTCTCCACATAAAAGGCTTGAGGTTTTGCCAAAAAACTGAGGTTTTCGTCCTTCAACATGCATCCACTTTGTGCAACACCAGTCCCACTGGCAGAAACAGACCCAGATGATGTTGGTCAAATCCACCAACTAACATCTGGCTACAGTGTTCTTATGGTTGAATGCCTTGTCTTTTATCTGCTCATTGTCAAAAAAACAACCTTTGCCTTTTCTCACCAAAAAATCCTCCCCCAATTAGTTTTTGGTTGTCCATGTGGTCACTTGTAAACTATTTTCAAGCTTGATGGTTGTCCATTTGGGAGCCAAGAGCTTCTTTCGTGGACAGCAGCTTCTTGGCATGGTGATGTCAAACTGGCTTTCACTGTTGATGGAAATACTGGTGCTCCAGCAGCTTCCAGGTCATGGCAGCCCTTTGCCTTGGTGGTTTCTGGATTGTTCCTGACCATCTAAAACAATTTCCTCTGAGTTGATGGGGACAGTTGGGGTCTCCTTCGAGAGTTTGGAAAAGTGGCTCCACATCACTATAACTAGTACTTATGTAAATTGTTTGAATGGATGATTTTGTAATTTGTATACAAATGGCTATACAATTGTATACAAATCCACAATCCTCTTTCTGATATCTGTACTGAAACTCTTCGGACCTTCCATTGCACTGGGTGTTGGTAAAGCCAATGACTAACAAACCCTTTTTTATGTTGTCACAGAGAAGCTACCAGCTATAGTCATCTATCATCACTACCAGAAACTTAAAAGAGTGTTGGGAAGTTAAGGTACTTTGGAATTTTCAGCATGACTGAATTATTGATACAAGGGGTGCACATACAACACCAAATCAGAAAACCTGTAAAATTAAAAATAATAATTCAACAGTGATTCTATATTTATTTTGATTTCTCTCATTTCAAATAGTATTGAAACCAAAATATTTTGTTTTATGGTAATCACCTTCATTTCATTTGTCATATACCATCCATTCCTGCATTTCAGGAATAAAATGCAGGAATGGATGTAGTTTTTAAATTAAAACTACATCCATTTTTTTTTTTTTTAAATTAAATTTAAATTTTGATTTTATTTTTTTTTTTAATTTTGCATTTTCCAAATCATCCCAACTTTTTGTGATTTGGAGTTCTACAGAAAAAGACAACTTACAGGAACTTTTGTGCTCTTTCTTCCTCTGCCGCCGTTTGAGCAGCGAGTTGCGGGGGCTCATGGAAACGGTCGGCCGGGGCAGCGTGCTGGAGCTTTGACTGCTGGGACCTGATGTCGTTGTGGAGCTCGGAGAGAAACTCGCCGACACCAGAGCTGCAGAGACGGACGAGAGAGAAAGACAACAAAAAAATGATGTGCTCGCTGTATTATTAATGCAATAAGGAAAAGATGAAAGAAATCAGGAGGAAGAGAAGAGAAAGAACTAATGACATCAAAAGTGAGGAAGTGAATGATTTAATCAAGAAAGACGAGTTAAGTGTACTTGAAAAGTTATATTTGTCTGATCGATCGACCAAAGCATTTCAACAAATTACTTTAATGAAGCAATCGGAGCAGTGTTTGTTTACCAACCATTTAAGAAGCTTTGTTTACCAGCGCTCTATAAATAAACAAATAAACTTGATTGTTATTACTGCTTTCCTATAAGATTTGCAGCCGCAAGTGCTTTATGTTGCGAAATAATCATTAAAACACAATCAGCAAAATTAACCCTGCCACCAAAACACTACTTTAATCATTAATGTAGCCGCCTGTTGTGAAAGTGTATGGACACGGACCCACAACAGGGGGCGCAAGTGAACGGACAATGGAATAAGTCAAACTCTAACAATTTAATGTTGTGAATGTGCACAACTGAAACAACAGACAACACAATTTGGTACAGCAGTCAATTAATCAAGGTGACATGTGGGCAGGCTCGAGGATAGAAGACACCTGTCCAGAGAAGAGCTGGATCCCCACACGCTTTCCACCACCAATGGATCTGGAGCGCCCCGGAGCAACCAAGCGTAGAGTCCCCAGGTGGCCACTACCTCCGGCTGTCAGATCGGGTACTGCTGGCAGAGAGAACAGACAAGTGATGGTGGGTGCGTGAATACCCAGCAAACAGTCTGAAGAGGGTGGGAAACACCTCCACCTCTTAATCACTACAGTCCAGAGATACGTGCAGATACTGCTATTATACTTAAATAGTCACCAATCCGAGGAGCGGAGTACGCCAACTCCCCAACACACGACTATTCCTCTCGTATAATCAGGTACGTCTGCAAAATCAACGTTAGACAACACCACAACAGAAGTAAAGACGTACAACTGTTGTGTCTTTCCCAGCCTGGGCTGTTTACCTAATGGTAGACGATTTCTCGGCAGTGAGGTGAAGATGCTGTCCAGCTTTTATGGCAAAGTGATTGTAGAGAAGATGAGTGACAGCTGGTGCTGTTGATGAGGGACAGCTGTCACTCCCGGTTGTTCCGGCGCCCTCTCGTGCCCGAGCCCGCACTTCAAGGCAGGGCGCCCTCTGGTGGTGGGCCAGCAGTACCTCCTCTTCAGCGGGCCACACAACAGGACCCTCAACGGGCGCCTCCTGGCGCCCGACCAGGTTTGTCGGGATGACGGCGGTAGAAGTTGGCCAGGAGGGCCGGGTCCAGGATGAAGCGCCTCTTCACCCAGGAGCGCTCTTCGGGTCCATAACCCTCCCAGTCCACCAGATACTGCAACCCCCGGCCCTTTCGATGGACGTCCAGGAGCCTGTGCACGGTCCAGGCAGGCTCCCCGTCAATAATCCGGGCAGGAGACGGTGCCGGTCCGGGGGTGCAGAGTGGTGAGGAGTGGTAGGGCTTGATGCGGGACACGTGGAAGACAGGGTGAATCCGCAGTGAAGCTGGAAGCCACTGCGGCTGGACTGAGGACTTTGAGAATGGGGAAAGGTCCAATGAATCTGTCCTTGAGTTTATGGGATTCCACTTGCAGGGGGATGTCCTTGGTGGATAGCCAAACCTCCTGCCCGGGCTGGTATGCAGGGGCCGGGGAACACCGGCGGTCTGCATGGGCATTGGCCCTCGTCTGGGCTTTCAGCAGGGCAGAGCGGGCAGTACGCCACACCCGACGGCACCTCCTGAGGTGGGCCTGGACAGAGGGCACCCCGACCTCTCCCTCCACCAGGGAAACAATGGGGGTTGGTATCCCAGACACACTTCAAACAGGGAGAGGCCAGTGGCAGATGAGATTTGGCTGTTATGAGCGTACTCCATCCAGGCCAGATGGTTACTCCAGGTCGGCGGGTGCGCGGAGGTCACGCAGCGGAGGGCCTGCTCCAAATCCTGGTTCACCTGCTCTGCCTGTCTGTTTGTCTGGGGATGGTACCTGGAAGAGAGGCTTACGGTGGCCCCCAGTTCCCTACAGAAACTCCTCCAGACTTGCGAGGAGAACTGGGGACCACGGTCTGAAACGATGTCGGATGGAATCCCATGCAGACGTACGACATGGTGGACCAGGAGGTCTGCGGTCTTCTGGGCCGTCGGGAGCTTTGGGAGGGCCACAAAGTGGGCCACCTTGGAGAACCGGTCCACTATCGTGAGGATGGTGGTCATGCCCTGGGACAGCGGGAGGCCCGTGACGAAGTCCAGGCCAATGTGGGACCAGGGGCGATGAGGCACAGGCAATGGATGGAGGAGTCCTTGTGTCTTCTGATGGTCCGCCTTGCCCCTGGCGCAGGTGGTACAGGCCTGGACATACTCCCGGACGTCGGGTTCCATCGACGCCCACCAGAAGCGCTGCCGGACCACTGCCACGGTTCTTCGCACCCCTGGGTGACAGGAGAGCTTGGAACCGTGACAGAAGTCCAGGACTGCAGCTCTGGCCTCTGGTGGGATGTAGAGTCTGTTCTTTGGGCCGGTCCCTGGGTCTGGATTCCGTGCCAGGGCCTCCCGGACGGTCTTCTCCACGTCCCAGGTGAGGGTGACCATGATAGTGGACTCGGGGATGATGGGATCCAGTGGATCTGACAGTCCAGTTTTGACCTCCTCTTCGTGGACCCGGGACAGGGCGTCAGATCGCTGGTTCTTGGTCCTGGGGCGGTAGGTGATCTGGAAGTCAAAACGCCCGAAGAACAGTGACCAGAGGGCTTGCCTGGGGTTCAGACGCTTGGCGGTCCGGATGTACTCCAGGTTCCGATGGTCCGTGAAAACTGTGAATGGTACCGCAGCTCCCTCCAACAGGTGTCTCCACTCCTTAAGAGCCTCTTTCACCGCTAGGAGTTCCCGATTGCCGACGTCATACTTCCGCTCTGCCAGGGTCAACCTGCGGGAAGAATAGGCACAAGGGTGGAGGACCTTATTGGACTCCCTGCTCTGGGACAGCACAGCTCCTATCCCTGAGTCAGAGGTATCCACTTCAACAACAAACTGGCGATTGGGATCGGGCTGCACCAGAACTGGTGCAGTCAAGAACCGGCGTTTCAACTCCTTAAACGCGGCGTTGCACCGATCCGACCAGGTGAAGGGGACTTTACTGGAGGTAAGGGCTGCCAGGGGGCTAACTACCTGACTGTAACCCTTAATGAACCTCCGGTAGAAATTTGCGAAGCCGAGGAACTGTTGTAGTTTAATACGGCTTGTTGGCTGGGGCCAATCTCTCACCGCCGCAACCTTGGCCGGATCAGGGGCGACGGAGTTGGAGGAGATTATGAACCCCAAGAAGGACAAAGAAGTGCGGTGGAACTCGCACTTCTCACCCTTCACAAACAGCCGGTTCTCCAACAACCGCTGTAGGACCTGACGTACATGCTGCACATGGGTCTCAGGATTCGGGGAGAAGATGAGGATGTCGTCCAGGTATACAAAGACGAACCGGTGCAGGAAGTCCCGCAAGACATCATTAACCAATGCTTGGAACGTCGCGGGCGCATTGGTGAGGCCGAACGGCATGACCAGGTACTCAAAATGACCTAACGGGGTGTTAAATGCCGTCTTCCACTCGTCTCCCTTCCGGATCCGAACCAGGTGGTACGCATTCCTAAGATCCAATTTCGCAAATATTTGGGCTCCATGCAAGGGTGTGAACACCGAATCCAACAGAGGTAACGGGTATCGTTGCGAAGCGTAATTTCGTTCAGCCCTCTGTAATCGATGCATGGACGGAGTCCGCCGTCTTTCTTGCCCACAAAAAAGAAACGTGCACCCATCGGGGAGGTGGAGTTCCGGATCAATCCGGCAGCTAAAGAGTCCCGGATGTAGGTCTCCATTGATTTGCGCTCTGGACGTGAGAGGTTGTACAGCCTGCTGGATGGGTACTCAACGCCCGGGATCAAATCAATGGCGCAATCGTATGGCCGGTGCGGGGGAAGAGTGAGTGCCAGATCTTTGCTGAAGACGTCAGCAAGATCGTGGTACTCCTCAGGCACCGCCGTCAGATTGGGGGGGACTTTGACCTCCTCATTAGCTGTCACACCGGGTGGAACCGAGGATCCTAAACATTCCCGGTGGCAGGTTTCGCTCCAATGTGTCACAACCCCAGACGGCCAATCTATCCGGGGATTGTGCTTCACCATCCATGGAAAACCCAAAATCACTCAGGAGGTAGAAGGTGTTACAAAAAAACCCGATCTCCTCCCTATGATTCCCAGACACAACCAATGTCACGGGCTGTGTCTGGTGTGTGATTAATGGGAGAAGGGAGAGCCACTGGAGGGAGCCCAACCTCCCTAGCCCATCTGCTATCCAGCAGATTCCCCTCCGACCCCGTGTCCACCAGTGCTGGGGTGTGAAGGGTTAGATCCCCACTCAGGATCGTCACTGGGATGCGTGCAGATTTGCGGGATTTTTCCTCGTGAATGTTATGGCCCACCCTTAGCCCAGTCTCTAAGGGCGGGCGTTGTAGTTTAACTGTTTGGGGCAGTGTTTCTGTATATGTTCACATGAGCCACAGTAAAAAACATTCCCCGCGGGCCAGCCTCCGTTGTCTGGTCATTAGATTTAACTTTGGCCCTGCTCGTGTCCATAGCTTCGTCAGCAGGGGGCGCTGTTGCCACACGGAGCTCTCCGGCTGTGGAGCGTGGGGATGCGGCACCCTTTCGGACCCGGAAGGAGAGGAACGGCTCGCGCCCGGCCATGTCCTTTGCCTCGCTCCCGACGATGTGCTTCCAACCGGTTGTCTAACCGTATGACCAGGTCGACAAGCCCGTCAAAATCCCGCGGCTCATCCTTAGCCAGCAAGTGCTCCTTCAGGACTGGAGACAGTCCGTTTACGAAGGCGGCGCGGAGTGCAACGTTATTCCAGCCGGACCTCACAGCCGCGATGCGGAAGTCGACTGCAAAAGTGGCTGCGCTCCGACGCCCCTGTCTCATTGACAGCAACACGTTTGAAGCGGTCTCGCCTCTATTGGGATGATCAAACACCTGTTTAAACTCCCTTACAAACCCAGTGTATGTGGTCAGGAGCCATGAATTTTGCTCCCAGAGCGCCGTAGCCAAGGCGCGTGCCTCTCCTCGAAGCAAGTTAATGACATAAGCTACCCGGCTAGCATCGGACGCGTACATGACGAGACGCTGTGCAAAGACGAGTGAGCACTGCATTAAGAAGTCCGCGCACGTCTCGACACAGGCTCCGTATGGTTCCGGGGGGCTTATATATGTTTCGGGGGGGGGGGGGGATCATTGAACCACCACTGGAATGTCTGTATCCAGTGCTCGGTCAGCAGGAGGAGGTGCTGCAGCGCGCTTCCACCTGGGCAGTGAGAGCCTCCATCCTCCGATTGAGAATAACATTCTGCTCGGTCACCAAGTCCAACCGAGCAGTGAAGGTGGTTAAGATTTGCTGTAGCTCACCTAACATGCCTCCTGCCGACGCCTGTGCACCCTGCGTTTCCATTGGTGGTTCACTCGATGGTTGACGCCCCTCGGGATCCATGACACTGGCCGAGAAATCCTGTTGTGAAAGTGTATGGACACGGACCCACAACAGGGGGCGCAAGTGAACGGACAATGGAATAAGTCAAACTCCAACAATTTAATGTTGTGAATGTGCACAACTGAAACAGACAACACAATTTGGTACAGCAGTCAATTAATCAAGGTGACGTGTGGGCAGGCTCGAGGATAGAAGACACCTGTCCAGAGAAGAGCCGGATCCCCACACGCTTTCCACCACCAATGGATCTGGAGCGCCCCGGAGCCACCAAGCGTAGAGTCCCCAGGTGGCCACTGCCTCCGGCTGTCAGATCGGGTCCTGCTGGCAGAGAGAACACACTAGTGATGGTGGGTGCGTGAATACCCAGCAAACAGTCTGAAGAGGGTGGGAAACACCTCCACCTCTTAATCACTACAGTCCAGAGATACGTGCAGATACTGCTATTATACTTAAATAGTCACCAATCCGAGGAGCGGAGTACGCCAACTCCCCAACACACGACTATTCCTCTCGTATAATCACACACACAGAAGTAAAGATGTACAACTGTTGTGTCTTTCCCAGCCTGAGCTGTTTACCTTAATGGTAGACGATTTCTCGGCAGTGAAGTGAAGATGCTGTCCGGCTTTTATGGCGAAGTGATTGTAGAGAAAATGAGTGACAGCTGGTGCTGTTGATGAGGGACAGCTGTCACTCCCGGTTGTTCCGGCGCCCTCTCGTGCCCGAAGCCCGCACTTCAGGCAGGGCGCCCTCTGGTGGTGGGCCAGCAGTACCTCCTCTTCAGCGGCCCATACAACAGCCGCCAACAACTTTTTCTACTTAAAGATGGAGCAGTGTAATGGTGTCCTGTGTAGAAGATGAAGCAATCTGTGTGGTGTAATCTGAGTTTTTCTCTTCATTGTTGGCATTGGCATAGAGGCTGCACATGCACATTTAGTGCATGTCAATGTTGCTGCATATCGCTGCCCCTCCCCACACCAATATTGTCTACAAATATAAATGGTTGATGTGGTGTTGGACATGTGTATGTGTGTTGTTTTTGTCGGAGATGCTGCTGCTTGACTGTGGCATCTAGTGACACTAAATAACCGGGCAGGTGATGGTCCAGAGGTTAAAGCCATGAGCTTAAGACCAGAGGATCTTTAGTTCAAAGTTCCCTGCCAGACCAGTCAATCACTAAGACCCTTTTGGTCCCCAAATTGTCCCCAATGTGCATTTGAGTGCCTTGCATGGCCACACTTTGACATTGGTGTGTGAGTGTATGGGTGAATGTATGGAATCATTGCAAAGCACTTTGAGGATGAAAGCATGACATAAATGCCGTTCATTCACCATTTAAATCATTTATACAACCTTTAAGAAAATAAATTAAACAACTGATGCCTCAACCACATTTTTTTTAATCGACCAAAAGTCTTTCAGGTTTTGTCGAGGTGTTATAAATTTCTGGTTTATATCTGATTACGAGTACAGTTTGTCCAAATTAGTGCACAGGAGTCTGATCATGAGATGATGATATACACAACTGTGCATCATCAGCATATAAAGCTGGTCTTCCACTGTCAATTTGTGGCTCAGATTGTCATCCCGATTCCAAAAACGAGGTAATCTGGTCCAATTGTCCACTACAGCTGTCTACACCTATCACCAGATTACAAGCAGCACTGAATGTAGCACGATGTGGCTCACAATGGTACTGTGCGCATATGCGCTAATGCATGTGGACAAGCTCCAGGGTACCCAGCCTAGCCATGCTAATCTGCCCACACTGCCCAAGTGCACAGTTACTGCACACCTCAGTGCATGATCACTGCCCACTCAAGTCAATGAAATCTCTCTGCCACAAAACAAAACAATCTGCATTATATTTTAATTTCAGCCTCTAATGTTAGCTTGGCATCAAAGTGGCTGTACAGTCAAATCCATGTTCAAACAGAAACAATTTATTTCATGATGTAGTAATGAAATAAAAAAAAAACAAAAAAACAAAGCCATCTGTAAAATCAAAGCATATTAGCCCCTATCTGCACAGACTACAATCCAATAGTTCACTTTTGTGGATCATGATGAGTCATGGCATCACAATAATTTTGAACATGTTTAAAATTTTTGGGATTTGTTGCAATGTTCTAAAATGCCACTATGAGCCTGTTGTTTGGTTGCTATAGTAACCAATCGGGTCCATCAATTTGGCATTGGGAGACTGGTTTAAATAAAAAGACACACAGTTTGAATATAAACCTGAACAAGCAGGAAGATCTACAGATTAAGAAATCCAAGGATTAGACCTTGTGTAACTAGATGACCTCACAGGCTTAAAATAGCCAATTAAAACACGATGACAGCAGCTTGTACTCAGTCATATGGGCAGCAGCAACTTACACTTGCAGTAGTCCAGGCTGTTGATGGTGTTGTTGTTCGAAGCTGTCCAGGACTTGTTGAGGGTGGAGTTTGTGTTGCAGAGAGTGGAGTTTGGAGGCTGACAGTAGTTCACACAGGGGTCCCAGGAGTGGGGGTGGTCCGACTTCTGAACCTTCACTGAAACATACAAATGTAAGAATAATTTAGGAGGACACTTTTTTAGGGGAGGTGATGGTCTAGCGTTTAATGCTTTGGGCTTGAGACCAGAGGATCCTCTGTTGAAAACCCAGCCTTACCGGAAAATCACTAAGGGCCCTTGGGCAAGGTTCTTAATCCACTAGTTGCTCCCGGTGTGTAGTGGGCGCCTTGCATGGCAGCAGCCTGACATCGGAGTGAATGTGAGGCATTGATGTGTAAAGCGCTTTGAGCGCCTGATGCAGATGGAAAAGCGCTATACAAATGCAGCCCATTTACTTTTGTGAATTAGTCCAGCATTAAACCCTAACTTAATTATAAAACTGTAAATCACTTTGGCTGTTCCCTTGTTTTCTCTTGGGATCAACACATCAGATTCAAGGTGGTTTGGCACAAGTCTTATGCAGGATGCCCTTTCTGACACAACTCCACATTACATGGAGAAATGTGGCAGGAGTGGGGTTTAAACCAGGAAACTTCCACACTGAAACCACTTGGCCACCACCCATGTTGTACTGAGTAGTAATTGATCTTTGAGGGAAACCGTTTTCTTTTTTAATTCTGAAATGTGAGCCAAGTTTCCAAACTGTGGTGTTGATTTATATTGAACATGTACATACTGTTGAGTCTAAAAGATAATCTTGTCAGGCTTACTGACAGGATTCAGATGATGATAAAACAGGGTGTAATAAAAGTTCAGGCAGAGTCCGGTACACAGGTAGGCAGGCAGAGGTAAACAATAGGATCCAAAGCATTAGGCAGAGACGAAGCAAAAAAACAACAACAACAACAACAAAAAAAAAAACAGGCAGGCAGGTCAAAAACATGGGCAGGCTTAACAAGGACAATATGCTCAGAAGAAAGGTGCTCAAAAGTGGCTCAAGGCTCAACAGTCTCCCAACTAGGTAAGGTGAAAGGTGTGGCTTAAACAGAGAGAGTGATCAGCAGGAAATGCAGGACAGGTGTGTGTGGAAAGATCTGGAAAGGGGTGTGGCAATCAGGAGAGAGGACCAAAGGGAAATGCCCATCTCCAAGTAGAAGACAGCAGACAAGAAAAGTCCATCCACCAAAACCCCAAGCACACATAACAGTGTCAGAAAAATGGCAGAAACAAAATAAAGAAAACCAAAAGACATTCCTTACACCCACCAATCATGACATCACCCCTCCCCCATGGCTGACTCCCATCGGCCCAGGCGCCCCGGGATGTGCGGCATGAAAGTCACCCATGTACGCTCTTCTGGGCCACAGCCCTCCCAGTCCACCAGGCACTGCACCCCTCCTGACCACAGCAGTGAGAAAAAAGAAGGCAATGAACTGAGAAAACAGGACTGCCATCCACAAATGGTGGGATGGTGGGAGCCTGGCCGGAGGACAAAGAGGACTGAACCTGGCTGGCTTAACCCGGCTGACATGGAAGGACGGATGTACTATAAGAGTCCTAGGCAGATGAAGACAAACTGCCAGATTGATGACCTTAGAGATGGGAAAACGTCCCATGAACCTAGAGGCTAGTTTGCAGACAGACCCACAAAGAGGCAAGTCCCGCGTCGAGAGCCACACTCTTTGACCAGGAGCATATGATGAGGCCGGGGTACGTTCACGGTCAGCTGCAGAATTGTAGGCTGAGGAGGACTTAAGCAGGGTCCAACAAGCCTGTTCCCAGGTCCTATGGCAACGCATGACCTGGGCCGAGGTGGATGGGACAGATGAGTTCAAGTCTCTGGAGGGGAAAAGAGAGGGGTGATAGCCATGGACAACCTGAGATGGAGAGTACCCAGTTGATTAGGAAGGCAAGGAATTATGCGCTAACTCCACCCAGTGAAGTTCTGGTCCTGATATTTAAGAACAAGCGAGATGTGCAGAGCTGCAGTAACTACAGAGGCATAAAGCTGCTCAGCCACAGCATGAAGTTATGGGAAAGTGTAGTGGAAGCTAGGCTAAGAAAACAGGTGAAGATCTATGAGCAGCAATATGGTTTCATGCAGAGAAAGAGCACTACAGATGCAATGTTTGCCCCGAGAGTGCTGATGGAGAAGTATAGAGCCAGAAGGAGTTACACTGTGTGTTTGTGGATTTAGAGAAAGCTTATGACAGGGTGTCAAGAGATGAGATGTGGTATTGTATGAGCAATTCTGGAATGGCAGAGAAGTATGTTAGGATGGTGCAGGATATGTACAAGGACAGCATGACAGTGGTGAGATGCACAGGCGGAATGTCAGATGCATTCAACGTGGGGGTGGAATTACACCAAGGATCAGCTGAGTACTTTCTGGTTTGCAGTGGTGATGGACAGTTTGATGGACAGGAGTCTCCATGGACTATAATGTTTGCAGATGACATTGTGATCTGTTTTGACAGTAGAGAGCAGACTTGCCTGGAGAGGTGGCGATATGCTGTGGAAAGAAGGGGAATGAAAGAAGAGAACATGCATGAATAAGAGGGAGCCCATTGTAATAGTGCAGCTACAAGGAATAGAGGTGATTTACATAGATGGGTTTAAATACTTGAGGTCAAGTGTTCAAATTAATGTAGAATGTGGTAGAGAGGTGGAGAGAAGAGAATGCAGACAGGGTGGAGTGGGTGGAGAAAGGTGGCAGGAGTGATTTGTGACCGAAGGATATCTCTAAGAGTGAAGGGGAAAGTTTACAATAAAGTAGTGAGACCAGCTATGTTGATGTCTTAGAGACGGTGACACTAACAAAAAGACAGGAGGCAGAGCTGAAGATGTTGCAATTTTCTTTGAAAGTGATGAGGATGGACAGGATTGGGTACTAACATATCAGAGACACCACAAGTAGGTCAGTTTGGAGAAAAAGTCAGAGAGGCGAGATTGAGATGATTTGAATATGTGCAGAGGAGGGACCCAGGGTAGATAAGGAGAAGGATGCTAAGGATGGAGCCACCAGGCAGGAGGAGAAAAGGGAGGCCAAAGACGAGGTTTATGACAGAGGAAGATGCAGAGGACAGGGTGAGATAGAAATGGATGCTCTACTGTGGTGCCCCCAATGGCAGCAGCCGTAAGAAGAAGAAGAAGTAGAAGATGTGGAAAAATCTCAGATTTTCATCTTGGAATGGAGGAAAATGATGAAAGCAGTGCAGCTCTAAGGTCTTTGTCTGTAAACCCGGCTCATCATGTTTGTTACACATGTTGAAGAGGAATATTTAATGTCAGTTTGACATTTCAAAGTTTCTGCAGTGCATAATTTGCTCGCAGGGAAGATTGAAAAGTCTTGTAAAAACAGTGAATGTACGATCCGCCAAGACGACCTCTATACACGCATGCAATGTCACACGATGAGATACAAAGATCCAGTTCTGATTGGACTTTAATCATGGTGCGTCTATACATAAATCAGAGGAAGGCTGAGGACCATCAGCGCCTTAATGTGCTGCGTTCACCTCCTCACTCACACAACCCTGATTAAAAACACCAAACTGTGTTTCTCACAGACAATCCACAGATATAAGAGACAAGATGGTGACCTTTACTGAGCCCATCAGCTGCTTCAGATTTGTAGCAACAGTCGCTTTCTTCAAGTGGAACAGAACAGCAGGAGATGCAAAAGACTGGAGGAGCTCAAGAGGGATCAGGAGAAACGAACGACACTTGTGGAATGTTGGCTTCTCACCATATGTTTTTGCATCCTGATGGTGTTGAGACCGTAGAACCACACCAGAGTCACAAGGAGTTTGTGTGTTCAGATGGTCCTGTTGCCGATTTTTGGTCCCAATTTGAGATGAGATTGGATTAGATGGAACTTTATTAATCCCCTGGGAAGACTCTGACAGGGAAATTGAGGTTTCAGCAGGATTGTACAGCAGCACAAGGGTAAGAAGCACACAGAGCATCAAAAGTGAAAGTTAAAAAACAAACCAAAACCCCCCTCAGATTTCAAATTTTAAAATAGATAAAATTCCTGTGACATACTATTTTGTATTTGATGACATACAAGTGTCAATGAGTATTGTATAATACACCCAAGTACATAAATGGACTGCATTTATATAGCGCTTTTCCATCAGCATCAGACACTCAAAGGGCTTTACAATAATGCCTCACATTCACCCCAATGTCAGGCTGCTGCCATACAAGGCAGTTCACTACACACTGGGAGCAACTAGGGGATTAAGGACCTTGCCCTAGGGCCCTGAGTGATTTTCCAGTCAGGCTGAGATTTGAACCAAGGATCCTCTAGTCTCAAGTCCAACGCTTAACCACTAGACCATCACCTCCCCTATGTGAGTACGTGATTCCCATTCCACCGGCGCATAGGCACGTTACTTCAGTGTTTTCCCACACTTTTCCAGAAAAATAAAATGTCTCTGTTTACATCTAAAAACTCTCTTCAGTAGGTCCTGATTACAGCACAGTGCACTTGAATGTGTACTTTCATCTACTTTTACACAGAAGTACCCTGGCTTTGCACCAGTTGTGAAAGTTATCACTCACTCACTTATGTTCAACTGCTTTACTGGGTTCGGGTCGTGGAGTTGTGAAAGTTATATGGAAAATAATTTAACGTAATGTCACAAATTTTTAAAACAGGTTTAAAAGTTTCCTGATTGCTCACAGTGTTCTACCATGCTGATTTACCATAGATTACACCCGAGTTCAGGCCCCTGATTGGATATCTGACAAACAGGCAGTGGTAGGCACAGTTCCGCTAATCCACGAACCACTAATTATCGAAGCTAAAGTTTTTTTAGCGGATTAGCATTCTACTTAGTGTCCCGAGGGTGAATAAAAATCTGTGGGTCACAGAGCAGGAATTGAAAAGCCATCTTGCATCACAACAGGCCATTTTCAGCCGGCCAAATAACACAAGTAAGGCTGCAACCATAGCTTCTTATCGTGTCAGCTGTGTTCTGGCAAAAAGAAAGAAATCTTTCAAGGATGGTGAGATTGTGAAAGAAGCGTTCATGAAAGCTGCAGATGCGCTGTTTGCCAATTTAAAAAATCAGAAGGAGATTGTGTCTGCTATTCAGAATGTGCAGCTCTCAAGAAATTCTGTTACACGAAGACGCGAGTTAATGGTGGAGGATATTGAACGGCAACTGAGGAATGATATTGAGGCATGCAAGTGTTTTTCTCTGCAATTCCTTGAATCCACTGATTCTGTGGACGTGGCTCAGCTATGTGTTTTTATTAGAGTGGTTTTTGACAACATGAATGTAAAACAAGAGCTGAAGAAGAGCCTTTGAAAGGGCACATGAGAGGCACAGATATTTTTCAAGTTTTTATGGAATTTGTTAATAAAAGCCAGCTGCCCCTCTACAAACTCATTTCCATAACCACTGATGGGGCTCTAGCGATGGTTGGACGTACTGCTGGGTTCATCGGATTGTGCAAACAGTGTGAATCTTTCCCAGACTTCCTGAATTACCATTGCATAATTCACCAGCAAGGGTTGTGCGGGACAATTTTAAATATGGAAGATGTTATGGATGTGGTCAACAAAACTGCTTGTTCTGTTCGAGCCAGGAGTCTGCAGAGGAGATTATTTTGTGCACAGTTGGAGGAGACAGGTGCAGAACACACAGATCTGCTGCTGCACACAGATGTTCCATGGCTCAGCCAAGGGAAATTTCTGGAACTTTTTTTTCAGTTGTTGCCTGAAATTAAAGAATTTCTGAAATGGTCAACTCATGCTGAATATGCACAGCTAGAAGACAGTTAGTGGCTCTTGGATTTAGTCTTTCTTACTGATCTGACTGACAAGCTCAATAGCTTGAATCTAGAACTGCAGGGTAAAGACAAGCACATCATCAACATAATCAGCTCCGTGAACACATTTAAAAGCAAGTTAGACTTGCTATCGAGTAGGTTGCAAAAGTGTGATCTACGGAACTTTCCACACATGGACGCAGAACTTAAGCATCAAGGCAAAGACTGCGCGGAGCTTGAGAGTGCATGTTATGCTGAGCAAGTGCAGAACATCTTGTCAGAATTTGATAGGCACTTTACTGATTTTGCTTCCATTGAGCCTGTTCTCAGTTTTCTCTGTTTTCCATTTGGGGAAAATATTGATGTGGACTGTCTAACATCCAAAACACAATCACTCTTCAACCTGGATAGCTGTGCTATTGAGAATGAGATCCTCACACTGGAAAATGACTGCTGCCCCCGCGACCCAACTCTGGATAAAGCGGAAGAAAATGGATGGATGGATGGATGGTTTTTCCATTGACTCTGTATTATTCTTTGATTTATCCATATTTGATTTACGGTAACATAATCCTTAAATTCTTAAAATTTACACACTGCTGAAATGTTTTTTAAGACTGGCAACTTTTTCTAATTCAACAGAAGCTTCTGCATCACTTTTTAAAAAAGTCAAACTGCCGGTCACTCTGGTACTGCCACATTCCGATCTAATGGCTGCACTTACATAAGAAAAGGTGACCGAATGAGTTGCCATTTGGCACCACCTTGGTCACGAAAGGAAGAAGTGCCATTTGGCACCACAACTTGGTTGTTACGTCCAATTTTGGAATCTAAAACAGAAAGAGAAGTAGCCCAACCTCAGACAAACTGCACAGAATTTGACTGCACTTTTTGGATCAACTTATCTGTGTGAATCTGCCTTTTCACACATGAAAATCATCAAGTCAAAATACAGATCCACCATGACAGATGACCACCTTGTGGCCTGCTTACAGCTGGCAGTCAGCTCCTACTCTCCGGATTAAGAGAAACTAGCTGCCTCCTCTCATTGCCAGAAGTCCCACTAAGGTAGGGAACAACTTTTCCAACCTGAATTAAGGATTGTATTATTCGAGTTGTTTGTTGTGTTGTTACAGGTCAGTCATAGGCCTGCTTTTGCTTATTCTTTGCACTAGCTACGCACATCTATTGCAGTAATGTATTATTACTGTTAAAACTTTATATTTGTGCCAGAAAATTGTGTAATTATATTGGTGCACAATAAATTGTGGCTATGCTATGGCGTTCAATATGGCTTGGTAGATCTCGATACACTGTCAACTTTAAAAGTAGATCTCGGTTCAAAAAAGGTTGGGTACCCCTGCTGTAGAGACTTTCAAGTACAGACTTAAGACGCACTTCTTTTCCCTTTCATATGGCTACCATACTGACATAGTACGTTTCTATGCTTTTTACTCTTTTAATTCATATTATTAGGAAATGGAACAGGCCGCGGCCTCAACTTTACCTAATTCTCGGTCTTTTAGTGAAGCTTAGGGCTAGTGGTCGACGATCACTTAGTATTTCTTCTGTATTTCTTGTTGCTTAATGCTGACAAATTAAACTGTATTTGTTATCTTTCTGATACTTGATTCTGCTTTTTTCTTTTCTCTCTCTTTGAGGTGCACAAAACCAACACACGTTTCAGTAACTTGAGTTTTATATACTGACCAACCACTGATGACAGGAAACTAATTTTCCCATAATGCATTGCGGCATGCGCATCTGTAAATGCGCAAACCTTTGAAATTAGTGCATTACTTTAGTTTTTAAAACTTTTTAACCATAAGTCAAAACTGTCTGCCTGTGCATGACTCCTGTGATAGCCTGCAAGACTGTATGGTGTGAAAATAAATTAGTTTTCTTTCTTTCTTTCTTTCTTTCTTTCTAGTCACAAGTTCTCTTTAGCTGAAAGAAACCTTATCTGAGACAGAAGCGGTGGCTCGTTGTTGTGTCAGTAGCTGCCAGTGTACTGGTGTCACTATTAAAAGTTATTGGTTTAGCTTTTAGCTGTAACTTCCGTTAAATTTTTTAGGGGTTTATCGGTTTAGTTTTATAAAAGTTAACTTTTCAGTTAGCAGATTAACAGTTATCGAAGTTAACTTCTTGGTTAGCTGTGCCCACCAAACAGGTATCAAAAATCAGCAATGGGATACCGTCCGAAGACCCCAATCAGACTGCAATCCGGCTCAAACAAAATTTGGCCCATATCTGGCTTGCCTAACTTTTTTTATGAATCTGAAGGCTGTAAACTGGATTTAAGATATATTGTTTTCTATTTCAGCAGGATTTGAGTGGGATTTGACTAAAGTCTGAATGCATATATGACTGGAATCCTGCTAGCTCGGAGATCATGACATCAAAATTCCTCACGTCGTCCGTGCACCCACAGCGTCATTTCCACTGTGGTGGCACTAAGTAAAGCAAACAATCTTTCTCTGTGGTGCCTTCTCACCAATAAAATTCACCAGGTGTGCCCTGACATGCAGATGCCCCCCCCCCCCACACACACATATACAATGCTTGAATTCAGCTCGAGCTGGCTTTAGTTTGGACATGTGTGTAGGATGATCCAGACTTGAAAAACGTGTCTGAATGGTAGAACGCAATCTGGATTAAATATGGCTCAAATTAGATTGCAAACCCCAGTCTGAATGGGGTCTAAGCTGCACTTGCATTCTAAAACAGAAACTCATTGAGTGGCAAGCTTGGTTTTTCCAAGCAAGGTGTCTCTACTATAGAGATGAATAAAGACTAGAAAGAACATCATCACTCAATGAAGAAGCCAGTAACAAGTAGCTTGGACGGCCATTTTGGAAGAGGGATTGAATGTAAACAAAGCAACATGCTCGCTGTTTACGCCACAACAGTAGCTGAAATGTTATGTGGCTATTTTATGTGTGATTAGGAGATAATTTTTTATGTTTAAAAATGTAAAAAATAACTGTGGATAAACAGCAGTTAACACAAAGATAACTCTGTGTCAGTTCTGTGAAAACCTATATATTAGTGATTTAAAAACTATAATTCCATTTGCACTGTATAAAAATTATATAACTAAGAGTAGAAAATAAATAATGAACAAATAATAAATACATATATTGCTGTCAGGTCAGTAGTGGGTAACAAAACTGTGGCAATCCCTCTCCCAAGAAGGCAGACAATATCATTGCAGAAAGGAACGCAATGTCCCCTCTAGTGTTTAGATATTTCTGTGGTCACTATATTCCCCAATATCTGAATTACCAAATAAGCTAAAGCTAATACAACCCCAGTTCCAATGAAGTTGGGACGTTGTGTAAAATGTAAATAATAACAGAATACAATGATTTGCAAAGCCTCTTCAACCTATATTCAATTGAATACATCACAAAGACAAGATATTTAATGTTCAACCTGATAAACTTTATTGTTTTGTGCAAATATTTGCTCATTTTTAAAAGGATGCCTGCAACACATTTCAAAAAAGTTGGGACGGGGCAACAAAAGACTGGGAAAGTTGATGAATGCTCAAAGAACACCTGTCTGGAAACAGGTGAGTGTCATGATTGGGTATAAAAGGAGCATACCCAAAAGGCTTAGCTGTTCACAAGCAAAGATGGGCTAACAGTTTAAGAACAATGTTTCTCAATGTTCAATTGCAAGGAATTTAGGGATTCCATCATCTACAGTCCATAATATAATCAGAAGATCTGGAAAAACCTGGAGAACTTTCTACACATAAGCGGCAAGGCTGAAAACCATCATTGAATGCTCGTTACCTTCGATCCCTCAGGTAGCACTGCATTAAAAACAGACATCATTGTGGAAAAGATCTTACCGTGTGGGCTCAGGAACACTTCAGAAATCCATTGTCAGTTAACACAGTTCATCGCTACATCTACAAGTGCAAATTAAAACTCTACCATTCAAAGTGAAAGCCACATCCAGAAATGCCGCTGCCTTCTCTGGGCCCGAGCTCATTTGAAACGGACAGACGCAAAGTGGAAAAGTGTGCTGTGGTCTGATGAGTCCACATTTCAAATTGTTTTTGGAAATCATGGATGTTGTGTCCTCCGGACAAAAATTGGAAAACCAGAGCAAAGTTCAAAAGCCAGCATCTGTGATGGTAGGGGGGTGGGTCAGTGCCCAACTTACACATCTGTGATGGCACCATCAATGCTGAAAGGTACATCCAGGTTTTGGAGCAACACATGCTGCCATCCAAGCAACATCTTTTTCAGGGACATGCCTGCTTATTTCAGCAAGACAATGCCAAACCACATTCTGCATATGTTACAACAGCATGGCTTCGTAGTAAAAGAGTGTGGGTACTAGACTGGCCTGCCTGCAGTCCAGACCTGTCGACCATTGAAAATGTGTGGCACATTATGAAGCACAAAATACGACAACGGAGACCCCGGACTGTTGAACACTGAAGTGTACATCAAGCAAGAATGGGAAAGAATTCTACCTACAAATCTTCAACAATGCTTATTGAGTGTTGTTAGAAGGAAGGGGATGTAACACAGTAGTAAATATACCACTGTCCCACTTTTTGAAACATGTTGCAGGCATCCATTTCAAATGAGTAAATATTTGCACAAAAACAATAAAGTTTATCAGTTTGAACATTAAATATCTTGTCTTTGTGGTGTACTCAATTGAACATAGGTTGAAGAGGATTTGCAAGTCATTGTATTCTGTTTTTTATTTACATTTTACACAACGTTCCAACTTCATTAGAACTGGGGTTGTAGGTTACACTTGGTTCGGATGTTTTATTAACACCTATTTTTGGAGACTGGGCAATGTTTTTTGTGATGGGCGGCTTAGGTGCAAGTATTAAATATAACAGATAATTTATTGTCTCAGTAACCATGAAGTCATAGTGGGGCAAACACCATCAAGTTATGATACCATCTATCAGTGCTAAAGGTGTGCTGGCCTGAAATACTACCTCCTCAACCCCACCACGAGTGAGACACTGTCTGAAGCCTGGGGATAGGCTCCGACCCCTCCTTGTTCCAACAGCAGGATTCAAGAGCTACGTACGCCTACACTGTGGAGACCAGGACCTCCGCCAAAGACCTTTCCCAGATGTGAAACGGAGGAGGACCTGATTAGTATTTGGCTCGGAGACCGCTTGGGAACAGGAGGAGCCTTGAGGAAGTTTTCCTATACAGAACTGGTGTTACATCGGGAAGAAAATCCACCAATAAAGATGTGCCGAATCTAAATATGGAGCTGTATTATCTGAAAGCAAAATAAATAAACATATAATGTTTTCCAAGCTGGCCTGAAATCCTCATGGAATCCCAGGAGGAGCTGGAGGTTGCAGCTTGGGAGAGAGTGACTTAGGCAACTTAACCTGATGATTCCATGCCCAGATCTGGATAAGAGATGGAGTGATTCAAGCCACTGTAATATATTTGCAATATATTTCCATATAATAATGTGCTAAGTGTATTTATATGATAATTTTTATAATGCTGTAAAATCTGCATAGGTATTTCTTCCAGACGGTATTTGTCCCTAATGGATGCATACAGAATATCTGAGCAACTTACAACCCATGGGGCTGGGTTCAGAAAGAACCCTGAAATGGGATGAGGAATGAAAAACACGCCATGAAGATCACAGAATCCCAGACAGGGAATGCAATAAAGAGGGAAAAATGTACAAAATAAAGAACTGACTGAGGATATTGTTTCATGGTACCTGTGTAACACTGATCCCAGTGCAAAACAACAAAACACAACTGCATCATTACTGTAACTGCGGGACAAAGAGAGAGAAGGTGTGTCTTCAAAGGAATGGGTGAAATTTCAACTACAGTTGGCTCAATGGCACCAGGGCCATCAAGCCTGTTTCATCCCGCCATGATTCCGTACTATAGGAGATGATAGAATACGAAAAATATGCACTGTGCATAGTCTCTCACTCACAGCCACAGAAGCCTATAACTCTTTCAGAGATGTCTGGGTGTCATGGTGGATTCCCTCACTAGTGTCCTTGCATGTTCACTGCCTATTGCAGACAAATTTACTTTACAGTACTTAATGAGACATGGAAAAGAAGCCTCAGACATATTCAATAACCTTAAAATGTTCATGTAGCCATCCCTTGACTCTATACATTCACAAAACAGAGGCAATAATAAGACTGCACGTGAAAACTAGAAGAATCAATTTGCAAGCTTCCTGTTAATCACAAATGTCAGGAAATGATTGGATTGTTTCACTAAATTATGTGCTCCAGTTTAATATTTTATTAACCAACTAACTACAGCCAGACTGAAATATTGGTTGGCCTGTAATATCGAGCAAAAGGAACATTTCCACAGATATCAGCAGCTGCGCTATTTTTGCAAATGTGAAAACTTTTATTTTACAGAATACACAATGTAGGCAAAACACTTTAGCTACTGGGAAAGTTGTCATTACATAGGTTGTCCAGCAAGGGGCATTCTGAAAGCACTGTTTATAATGGTGTAAAGCATGGCTGGGACCCCCATCACCACTGGGTCATATTAGCTACAAGAGACAGAGGCAAATTTTCTATTCAATTTATTTTCATTTATATAGGGCAAAATCACAACAGAGTTGCCTCAAGGCACTTCACACAAGTAAGATCTAATCTTACTAACCCCCAGAGCAGCAGTGGTAAGGAAAAACTCAATCTGAGGAAGAAACCTCAAGCAGACCAGACTCAAAGGGGTGACCCTCTGCTTGGACCATGCTACAGACATAAATTAAAGAACAATTCACAAAACAAATATACAGGAAATGCTGTTGGTGCACAGGACAGGAGGGTCTTCAGCACAAATACCACACCCATCTCTGGATAAAGCTGCACCTAAAACAGAGAAAAAACAGAATCAGGCATCAGAAAGACAAGAAATACAGTAGCCACTAGCCCTAAGCTTCACAAAAGACCCACAATTTAGGTAAAGTTGAGGCCGTGGCACGCTCCGTTTCCTAATAAAAATGAATTAAAAGAGTAAAAAGCATAGAACTATATTATGCCGATATGTTAGCCACACGAAAGGGAAAATAAGTGCATCTTAAGTCTGGACTTGAAAGTCTCCAGAGAATCTGACTGTTTTATTGATGCAGGGAGATCATTCCACAAAACAGGGCCACAATAAGATAAAGCTCTATGACCCACAGACTTCTTATTCACCTTAGGGACACAAAGTGGGCCTGCACCCTGAGAACGCAAAGCCCGGGCTGGTACGTAAGGTTTAATTAGGTCAGCTAGGTAGGGAGGTGCAAGTCCGTGAACAATTTTATAGACTAGTACCAGAACCTTAAAATCTAATCTCACTGGGACAGGAAGCCAGTGAAGGGATGCCAAAATGGGTGTAATGTGATCGAATTTTCTGCTTCGTGTCAAAAGTCTGGCTGCAGCAATTTGAACCAATTGGAGAGCCCTAATGCTGGACTGTGGTAAACCAGAAAATAGAACATTGCAGTAGTCCAATCTAGAAGAAATAAACACATGGATCAGGGTCTCAGCATTAGCCATAGACAGGATAGGACCAACCTTCGCTATATTTCGCAGGTGGAAGAAAGCAGTCCTCGTAATATTTCATATGTGGAGGTCAAAGGACAATGTTGGATCAAAAATTCCCCTGAGGTTTCTCACTTTGTCAGTGTGATGTATGACTCATGAGCCTAGGTGTTAAATGGCCAAATTGATACCGATGTCTCACTGGACCAAGAACCATCATTTCAGTCTTATCAGAGTTTAAAAGTAGGAAGTTTCTAGACATCCAACTTCTCACTGATGCAAGGCGATCTTCTAAGGATTTTATGTGGATGAGATTACCAGCAGTTATCGGTATGCATAACTGAGTATCATCAGTATAGCAGTGAAATGTAATCCCATGCCGCAATATGAGCCCAAGGGGTGCTATATAAAGGGAGAAAGCAGGGGGCCTAAGACTGACCCCTATGGTACCCCAAGTTTCATGTCACTAAGGTTAGTAGTAGTGTTACAGTACAAAACACAGTGAGAACGACCGGTAAAGTATGATGTCAATCATGCATGGGCACTCCCAGTAATCCCAAAATGATTTTCCAGCCTATCAAGTAGAATATGATGATCCACGGTATCAAACGCAGCACTGAGATCTAACGGCACAAGAACCATAGTGGTGTCCCAATCCATTGCAAGCAGAAAATCATTCACCACTTTAGTGAGAGCCGTCTCTGTGGAATGACATTTTCTAAAAGCAGATTGCAGTGGCTCAAAGAGATTATTCTCAGTAAGACAGTCCACAAGCTGCCGTGACACCACTTTTTCCAGACTTTTAGAGCAAACTGATAGATTTGATATCGGCCGATAGGTTTTCAATACACTATGGTCAAGATTAGGTTTCTTCTTCTTCTTTGTCTTTCAGCTGTTCCCGTTAGGGGTCGCCACAGCAGATCAATCGTTTCCATCTCACCCTGTCCTCTGTATCTTCCTCTGTCACACCAACCACCTGCATGTCCTCTCTCAGCACATCCATGAACCTCCTCTTTGGTCTCCCTCTTCTCCTCCTGCCTGGTGGATCCATCCTCAGCATCCTTCTCCCTATATACCCTGGGTCCCTCCTCTGCACATGTCCAAACCATCTCAATCTCGCCTTTCTGACTTTGTCTCCAAACCGTCCCACCTGAGCTGTCCCTCTGATATGTTCATACCTAATCTTGTCCATTCTTGTCACTCTTGTCACAAGATTAGGTTTCTTAAGTAATGGTTTAATAACTGCAGATTTGAAACATTTAGGAACAGATTCAGAAGTTAATGAGAGATTAATAATTTCCAGCACAGTCGGCCCCACAGTTGGTCCTTAAACAGTTTTGTTGATATAGGATCAAATAAACAGGTTGTGCTTTTTGTTGATGTTATGAATTTCATCAGCATGCGTACAGAGATACACTCAAATTCTATAAATATAGGCCATAAATAATGGCACCCACCTCAATAGTAGGGTGTAGTGGCTGGGTTAAAGCATCCTGGGATGTGTTTAACCTAATGTCTTCTATTTTATTCTCAAAGTAATCCAGGAAATCTTGTGCTGTAAAAGGACAGTGACTTACAGGTGGTTGTCCATGAATAAATGTTGCCACCGTGTTAAACAAGAATTTTGAGTTATGCTTGTTTTTGTTGATCAAATCAGAATAATAGGTCCGCTTTGTAGCCAGTAATGCATGCTTATCGTCTAAGATAGAGTCATGCCACGCAAGGTGGAATACTTCTAATTTTGAACTATGCCATTTCCATTCTACACCTCTAGCCTTATGCTTGAAGTCACGCAGGTAATCATTGAACCAAGGTGACTGTGTTTTGGGGGAGCACAGTTTTAACAAAGGTGGCACAATCATGTCGAGTGTAGTTTGAGGACTGAGTTTAAACTATCCACAAGACTGTCTACTGATTCAGTATCTGCCAAATGCAAAATGAAAAGCTGCCATTCAGTTTACACAGAGTGGGTCTCTACAACTAACTATTGCACCGTTTCATCTCAAGAGATAATTAAAGTCATCTTATTTTACCATAAACGTATTTTAACATATTAGGCAGACACAGAGAGAGAGAGGGAGGGAGACAGAGACACACAGAGAGAGAGAGGGAGGGAGACAGAGACACACAGAGAGAGAGAGGGAGAGAGAGACACAGAGAGAGGGTGAGAGAGAGACAGAGAGGGAAATATGAGTGAAAGGACTGATTTTTTTCTCATTTTCAAAGGACACTAAAACTGAATAGTGAAGGTCATAAAAGGAGGTGATACAAAAATAAGTGATGGAGGAGACGTGGAGGTGGGAGTGAGGAGACGAGGAGATCTGACTCGTCTCTTGACTCTTCTTGTCATTTCTTTCCTCCTTCATTCATCACTCGTCTTTTCAACTTTCTCTCTTCTTAACCTTTTCTTTGTTCAAACAAGGCTCTGACTCTACTTTCTGTAGTATGTGAGAAGTCATCATCCTCAACTTCTATTTGTGGATATGAAATGGTCGGAATGAGACGATATGCTCACAGTCAACGCACTGAACATTCTGATGCAGGTGTCGTGGCTTTGCTCTACCTTGTGTTGTGATTTTGACTCCTCCCACTCGCTCACCTCGGGACACGAAGTCACGATCTCCAGCATGGGAGACGGCCTCTCTAACGAGAAGGCTAAAACCCAGGCTTTGGCCTTGTGGCCAGAGATTTCTTTTAGCTGTTGGGGAGTGAGTTTTACTGACTACTATTGCACAGGGACTCCACACAGGCTTCATGATGCAAGATTCAAATACAAGAAACACATTGTGTGTCTGCAACTTTGTGTATTTATACATCTCCTAACCTGCTAACCTTAAGTCTTTGCCACCTAAGTGGTGGCCCTGCGAGTAGACAATGAGGCATTTCTAAGAGGAATCTGTGATAAGGTGACACACTTTCTGTGGTATAGTGACCCTCAACTTGCTTATAGGGGAAACAAAGCACTTTGTTTCTCCAAACCTAAACCTCATCCCACTGCAGTTATGGACCAAGATGGTTCAGTCCTGACAGATGCCCCTGATGTATTATGATATTGGACTGGATACTATGAGCAGTTGTAAAAGGCTGATCCAGGGTTCTTGTGGCTTATTCTCTAGTCAACTGCAAACCACCAAATCCAAGTAGATGACAAAATCCATGAAACAGCTGAAGGCAGACAAAGCTCCAGGGATCAGCGGCATCTGACCTGAGCTCCTCCAGGTGAGTGGAGATGCTCTTCTGGCACTGCAAACAATCTGGGAGATGGGTATCATCCCTATAATCAACACATGGTTTCAAGACCTGTTTTAAAACGTTGTTCCAGAGTCCAAAACAAAAGGAAGCCATGATGAACACCAGCACCTACAGTTGTGCTCAAACGTTTACATACCCTGGTAGAATTTTTGCTTTTTTGGCCATTTTAAGAGAATATGAATGACAACACAAAACTTTTTTTTCACTCATGGTTAGTGGTTAGGTGAAGCCATTTATTGTCAAACAACTGTGTTTCCTCTTTTTAAATCAAAATGACAAGAGAACTACCCAAATGACCCTGATCCAAAGTTTACATACCCCTGTTCTTAATACTGTGTATTGTTCCTTTAACATCAACAACAGCTTGGAGTCTTTTGTGGTAGTTTTGGACGAGGCTCTCTGATGGTAAAGCTGCCACTGAATATGTTTCGGACTTTATTTACATTAATTACAAAGAAATACAAACAGTATGGCACTTTATGGTAAATCTGCATGGAGTAGACAGTTCTCAAAAACTGCGTGACTGTGAAAGAAGGAGAAGAGTGAGGAAAGCCACCAAGACACCCAGGCAACCCAGGAGAAGTTATGGGCTTATGTGGCTGTGATTGGAGAAATTGTGCACAGTGCAAGCTTTGCATTTTGTATCACTACTCTTAGCTTCATAGTGGAGTAGAGCAGAGAAGGATTTTCTTTCACCAAAACAGATCAAATCCAGGCTTGCATCTCAGATATACCTTCTGGCAATTTGTAGCTAAACTTTCAGGTCTTCTTTTTAAGAAAATCCTCCTCTATACCACTTCATCATGAAGATGGATAACTGGTGATACAAAATGCAAAGCTTGCACTGTGCATAATTTCTCCAATCACAGCTACGTAAGCCTATAACTTCTCCTGGGTTTTCTGGGTGTCTTGGTGGCTTTCCTCACTCTTCTCCTTCTTGCACAGTCACTCAGTTTTTGAGAACTGTCTACTCCATGCAGATTTACCAAGGAGTGCCATATTGTTTGTATTTCTTTGTAATTGATGTAAATAAAGTCCGAAACATATTCAGTGGCAGCTTTACCATCAGAGAGCCTCGTCCACAACTACCACAAAAGACTCCAAGCTGTCGTTGATGGTAAAGGGGAAATACACAGTATTAAGAACAGGGGTATGTAAACTTTGGATCAGGTTCATTTGGGTAGTTCTCTTGTCATTTTGATTTAAAAAGAGGAAACAGTTGATTGACAATAAATGGTTTCACCCAACCACTAACCATGAGTGAAAAAAAGTTTTTGTGTTGTCATTCATATTCTCTTAAAAATGGCCAAGAAAGCTAAAATTCTGCCAGGGTATGTAAACCTTTGAGCACAACTGTACTTTGTGAGTGTGCATTAAACAATGACTACTGTATGTGCTCACAGTGCACACAGTCAAACTCAAGTTTAGCATGAGTACATCCAAATCAGGTTTAGGAACGGTTTGGAGTCTCTCACTAATAAGAGATGAACAGTCATCAGATTGTTGGGCCATTTCAAGTCCACTTTTATTTGCTCATTTTTGAATGAATTACATCTGCAGACAAAAGACGACAGCTGACATCAAGAGTTAAACCTGCATGTTAACATGTTAAACCAGCTGCATAACATTTGCAGTGTAAGACAATAAACAGTTTCCACGTATGTGTTAGTGGCGCCTTTGATGATGAGATTCAAAATGCAATACAGAGTTGTTTTTTTTATTGTGAAAAATTCCGAACAAATCAAAGGACATTTGTGTGTTATGGAAGCATTTAGTGAGTGTATGAATGTGAGTGTAATGGAAACTAATACAATCACACATCACGTATATTCACACTGCTTGCACGTGTCACTGTGAGGGTGCACACTTGTCATATTTAAACTCCTCCACGGTGAGCATTAACCTGGGATAATGAAGCAGCTGCTTTCCCCTGAAAATCCACTGGCACTAATTCTCCGGCTGATGGAAAGCTGCCGCATGGCTACGGAATGCTCCTTCAATTACTTGAAAACAAAGTTGTCATCGGAGCCAAAATGCTCCTCAGTCAGTGCTCAGTGAGACAGGGTGATCGACAGGAACACACAAGGAAGAGCAGGATATCTTTTCTCTCTGATCTCCTAAATAAATGGCAAATGGTAAATGGACTGCATTTCTATAGCACTTTTCCATCTGCATCACACGCTCAAAGCGCTTTACAAGTAATGCCTCACATTCATCCCAATGTGAGAGTGCTGCCATACAAGGTACTCACTACACACCGGAAGCAACTAGGGGATTCCATGCTAGGATTTGAACCAAGGATTCTCTGGTCTCCAGCCCAACACTTTAACCACTAGACCATCACCTCCCCATAAGAACTCAATGGATCTTGGTGGAATCAATGGAACCTCTGATTGTGGCACTTGAGAAGATGAGGGAGGAATTGAAATGTCTGCATTAGTGATTGTCCTGGATCAAGACCAAGATTCAGGTTTTCAGTGATTTCCTAGACTCGACCATCAGAAGTGCATCCGTGTATGGTGATAATTTTGAAGTTGTTGATCAGCTTTAAAAGTGCTCAAGGAGTCATGGGTCACTAGACATAAGTGTCTGGTGATGGTGATATCTTTGAAGAATAATGAAGGTCCAAGTCTTTCAAGCAGGGGCATTCAACTCATTCCAGAAAGGGCCGAGAGGGTGCATGTTTTCTTTGCACCCACCCACTCCACCAGGTGATTTCAGTGATTAACTGATTTTATATAACGACTGAGAAGATCCTTGTCATTTGATTGGTGCTTCTTATGTCACATGACAAGGATTATTCATCCCATTTGTGTTGCATTTCATTTAGTATGCAATTTGGTTCCATTTAGAGTGCAAATTTGGTTCCATACGTTTGGTACCATTGCACTCTGCACGCACACACACACACACACACACACACACACACACACACACACACACACACGCACACACACAACGCGCGCATGTACACAAAAGAAATCCACTGCACTGTCTGGAGGCTGTTAGCAGGAAGTTAGAATGAAAAGTTGGACTAATTTCTGACGTGATTTGTTTTTCTCGCTGCACTGAGGATGTACACAGTCTTTTTTTGTAGTACACGCGCGCACAATCGCCAACCCGGTTGTGTGAGCACGCGCACACACATGGGACAACGACACAAGTGAGATGGCGATTTCATTGAGCTAACTGATGGTGCTAGTTTTTGTAACACACACACACAAAAATCCACTCCGCTGTAAGCCATCTGGATGCATGAAGAGCTGTTCAGATGAAAAGCTGAAAAGCTGATGTGATTTTTGGCTGGACTGAGGGACTACACTAAGTCACTAAGTTTTTTTTAATGGAAGTCTGAAGTCAGTGCACAGCATCACTGGACTACACGTCACAATTTGGACTTTAGCAGCAGTGGCACACCAAAATGTAAGTTTCTTTTCTGTTGTTTATAAATGAATAAAATATCAAATGACAAGGATCTATTTTAGCTGTTATATTAAACAAAAAATGAATGTTTTTACATTCTCTCAATGGAACGAATATTTAATTTGGTGAAAGCTGGAACAAACCATTCAACTCAGCTTTGCCTCATTGAATGGTTTGTTCCAGCTTTCACCTCATGAAATATTCGTACCATTGAACTCATAAACATTCATTATTTGTATACCATCTGCTCAAAGTGATGTTGAAACCTGCACCCTCTTGGGGGTTTCTGGAATGACTTGAATACCTCTGCTTTAGAGTCCTGGCGCTTCCTGACTTATTCGATGGCTGTGAGACTTGGACTCTAACCCGTGAATTAAGGCAAAGACTAGATGTCTTTAGTACCAGAAGATCCTTGGGTTCCGCTGGAATGACTTTGTGTCAAATGAATGGTTACTTAGGGAGACTCAGATGAGAAGTGTCACATGCACTGTGAGAGACCATCAGCTACGACAAGTGGCCATGTGGTGTGTTTCTCTGTACATGACCCAGTATGTAGGTGTGTCCGTGTCGAGGACCTCAACTGAAAAAGGTCAGGATGCACCCATGGTTCCCCTGGCTGCGGCAGATATATAGTTTCTTAAGTATGGGGGGGGTTGGGGTTGGGGGGCTGGTTTGACATCCAGGGTGGTTCAGTGGTGTGGTAGACACAGTGATTGGCACCTGATCTCTGAATTCTTGTTTTTGACCTCGGTGGTAGTAACTCTGCAGCCACCAACCATCAGAATGTGTGGTACACGCATTATGAAATGGATGGGGTTAAAGCCATTTGGAGCCTCATCTTTGGAAAAGACAAAACCACAAGGCAGTGCCAAGTGTCTTGTTTCTGGAGCGTGGTGGCTGGTGCCATGATGAGAGATTGCCCACTGCATGGTGGTGTGGTACGCCAATTCAAATCTGAGTTACTGTTTTGGGTGGGGAGCAGAAACATCCTTATCCCTGAGCAAGGTTGACCATCTAACACATTATGGCATGACACAAATTGTAATACTGTATGAATCCTGACAAAGAAAATGGAAAACAGCCCAGTTTCTGGATGAGTTGACAGGGCAAAGGTAGCATCGTTTCATTTATTTACCTGAACATTTATTTTTGGTTGGCGAATAGAGATGATGATATAGAGTAACTTTGATTTCCAAGCCAGTTTAGGATACTCTGAAGAAGCTACTTGGATGAGCGGCGAAAGGTCTTGAAAACCAAAAGATGTCCAGTTGCTTTTGTCTAAATCTGTAGATTCATATTATTGCTGCATATAATAGGAGTGGTGGGCATTGGGGAGCATTGTCATGTTTACAGCAGTAATGGTTCTGTACACACAGTCTTATATTACATTATATTATACACCCTGTGAGTAGAGCTGGGTACCGAACTTTGGTTCTTTTGTGGCACCGACCGAAATGCTTTGGTAGTACCGAGTATCGAAACATGCCTCATCTTTCGGAGCCAAGTTTCGTACCCAGAGGTTAATCACGTGTGGTCATGAGTGGTCCGCAGCCATCCTGCTTTCAGCATTCAATTCCGCCTGTGGATGTTACGGAGCACGAGCAGCCTGATTCAAAATCTCAACCACAGGACCGCTTCAACTGCAACTTAATACGTGCATCGTTTTGAAGTTTGAAGCAATGAAGCACTGTTCCGACCCACTGCTTCGGATCTTTGTTTCGCTGCCTTTCAGAAATGGCAAATCCGCTTCTTAACCCCTCTCAGAGCCATTAAAATATGTCAATCGTGAGTTACTTTTGTGCGGATTAAAGTCACTAACTGGGAGTCCTGTCGTGTTCTGAGAAACAAAAAAGTTCCATTCAAACACCTCCAAAAGCTGCGCGGCTCTCTGCCAAGCGAGTCATGTTAGAAAGACAGAGTCCGGTCGGAATTAATAACTTCAAAGCAACTCACCATTTAAATCAAATGACACCTTTTTCCAAATGTTATAATACAAACAATAAACTGCAATTGATCAAAAGTTTTTTTTTGAGAAAATGAGATGTTCTGCACTGACGTGCAGGAGCTGAGCTCAGCTCAGATTCTATGGAGAGATATTCATGCCAAAATGTCTGAAAGGAAATGCTTATGACAAAAAATACAGAGTGTTTTCAAGTGTTCTTTTACACTGGAAGTTATTTGTTACTTATTTTTTCTGTAAGAAAACTGCTTTAAGTGGAAATTTACCAAAGCTGAAGAACAAAATTCAAGATTTGTACTATGTGTAATGTAATTTTCTTTTTGTTAGAATTGATCTTATAATCAATCAATCAATCAACTTTTTTCTTGTATAGCGCCAAATCACAACAAACAGTTGCCCCAATGCGCTCCACATTGCAAGGCAAGGCCATACAATAATTATGAAACACAGTCTACGTCTAAAGCAACATAACCAAGGGATGGTCCAGGGTCACCCGATCCAGCCCTAACTATAAGCCTTAGCGAAAAGGAAAGTTTTAAGCCTAATCTTAAAAGTAGAGAGGGTATCTGTCTCCCTGATCTGAATTGGGAGCTGGTTCCACAGGAGAGGAGCCTGAAAGCTGAAGGCTCTGCCTCCCATTCTACTCTTACAAACCCTAGGAACTACAAGTAGCCCGCAGTCTGAGAGCGAAGCGCTCTAATGGGGTATATGGTACTACGAGGTCCCTAAGATAAGATGGACCTGATTATTCAAAACCTTATAAGTAAGAAGAAGAATTTTAAATTCTATTCTAGCATTAACAGGAAGCCAATGAAGGGAGGCCAACACGGGTGAGATATGCTCTCTCCTGCTAGTCCCCGTCAGTACTCTAGCTGCAGCATTCTGAACCAACTGAAGGCTTTTTAGGGAACTTTTAGGACAACCTGATAATAATGAATTACAATAGTCCAGCCTAGAGGAAATAAATGCATGAATTAGTTTTTCAGCATCACTCTGAGACAAGACCTTTCTGATTTTAGAGATATTGCGTAAATGCAAAAAGGCAGTCCTACATATTTGTTTAATATGCGCTTTGAATGACATATCCTGATCAAAAATAACTCCAAGATTTCTCACAGTATTACAAGAGATCAGGGAAATGCCATCCAGAGTAACGATCTGGTTAGACACCATGCTTCTAAGATTTGTGGGGCCAAGTACAATAACTTCAGTTTTATCTGAGTTTAAAAGCAGGAAATTATAAAACTGGTATCAAAAAAAGCATCGCTCAGGAAGTGAAGGTATCGAAATTGGTATCAGTATCAAAAATGTTTGATTGATAAACATAATGCAGAACCATCTTTCCCAAGTGTGAGCTCCACTTGGAAACATTCAGCTGTAAGTCACTGGCAAGTTAACAACATGTCATGCTAAACTTAACTCAAGCTGACTAGTGTTTGACACAGTCAGTCAAACTATGATGAGTGCAAATGACACACAGGAGCCAGAAGACCATCCTACTTCTTTCAACTCTTTGGGAAAGTTTGAGGATCCCACTGAACGACAGCAGCAGTGGTGAGTGAGCGGTGTGGATCAGTCAAGCACAGGTGCCGGTGTTGCTCGACAGCTCAAAGGTATATGTGTGGAAGCATATCAAATACATCATTAACCGCATTAGATGTACCACTGTAATTAGGCAAAACAACAAACAAATGAAAATCCAACTTCTTAGCCCTGCTGCTCTTCCTACACTCTACAGCAGGGTACTCCAGGGCTGGACAACAGTGGACATGAAGGGCAAAGTCAGTGCAGGATTTTCTTTGGTCTAAAACAAACTACCAGCAGGCAGGACAAAGTGCAACTTGCACTCGTGTCTGTTCAAAATAAAAGACGATAAACTGAGATTATGCATGGTTTGTCGTTGCTTTTTCTCGTTGCACCAAACCATAAACTGAGCAGTGAGTGTATTCTGTAACACCCCTAGAACATTATAAAATCTGCCCTTTGAGTAGCTATCCTCCTTCAAAATGTACATCAAAAGGATTAAATCAGTAAAATCAAACAAACATCACACAATCAAACATTTTTCCAGCCATCAGGAAATGGATCTGAGGGTTTCTGCCTTCAACGATGAAAACACAACACTGGAATTTTCTGCAGTGATGAAGCTCCAGTGCAGCAGCAGCAGTTTGGCAGTCCGTCGACTGTATTACTGCATAGCAGCTGGCCAAGATAGATATTTAATTTTGGGGGGAAAGTGAGGGATTTTATGGCTATAAGCACTACTGAAAAAACTGACACACACACACACACACACACACACACACACACACACACACACACACACACACACACACACACACACACACACACACACACACACACACACACACACAGTCTGTGTGACAGACTCTGGATTTAAAAACCTACTTGACAGGCAAAAGCTCCAGTGACAAAAAGAGATTAATTCCACTCGTTATTAACTTTAACTTTAAGCCGCAAATGCAGAATTCTCTTCAGAGAGATCACGGTCAAATAAATTCTTTAAATGTGAGTAAATTAAAAGCTGCCCACCCGTGTCGTGCTGCTTCCCAGTTAGCCTTGTTTGGTGGGACGGGAGTATTTCCAGTTTGACCAGTTCTGTGGTACTGGCTAACAGCTGCATTGCTTCCAGAACTGTGCAGTGTTCTGTGGATGTCCCATCTATGGACAGCAGATGATCCCCAACGTGCAATGCTCCACATCTGGGAAAACACAAACAATGTTAAAGTACTTTTACGGTACAAATCTTTGGACACTAACAAAATTTTATTTATTTTTCTCTACCACAGCATATTAGAGTTGAAAGCAAATGAGGAATAGCAACACATAACGGAGACAACAACTTGAATTTAAGAGATGCTTCTCATGGCCATTTCTGTGTAGACCATGGTAACCTAGTGGTGGGTTTGTGACCTTGGACAAGACATTTAGTCTAGATTGTCTCAGTCCACCCAGCTGTAAATACTGTCTCAGCTGGGGAAGTAACCTGCGGCAGACTAGCGTCCCATCCAGGGGGAGCTGTACACTCTCATCCGCTTGACACTACAGAATCTGGAGATAATCACCGGCAGCAAGGGGCCTCGGGGTCTACAGTATATCTGACTACTTCATGGTACTACAAACTTGCTTGGCCCATGGAGGAAGTTTTTTCCTTGCACCTCTGCTCTTAAAATAAAGTTGCATGACTAAGTGACAGGATGTCGTTCTTCACACTCCACCTGTTCTTTTCACTGTGTTTCGGGCTTATTTCACTGCTGACACAAGTTCAAGTGCTTCATGCATTTTCAGAAGCAGCCTGGAGGCTCGTGCTGATTCCTGTCTGCTTATGTCTGTGGTCACCGAGATGCACAAACATGAACTGCTGCTTCATGGTAACACGTGCACCATTTATTCCAGATGAGGTCAGATTGGAGCGCGGTCCTCCACCAAAAACACCATAATCCGCACTACCTAATGAGGGCCTTACCAGTTTAAAATGACTTTTATGGTGGTTTCATACTGACCTTGTTTGGTCTGAAACAAAACAGCGGTGTGAAAGCTGTCTGGGACAACAATCCAGACAAAAAGAAAAGCAAAATCTGGTCCGGCCAAAGAGGTTAGGTTTAGGGGTACTCACTAAGGGGAAGGCTGGACAAAATTTCACAAAATTCACTGAATATTTTTTGAGAAAATCAGCAGAGGGCACTTTTCTTACCGTTCTCAGTGGGCACGTCAGCCTTTAGAATGACATCAGAATGTCAATGAAAACTTTTTGAAAGTTGTCAATGATTGAAGGAATCTATATAGTGGGGAAAATAAGTATTTGACCCCCTGTCAGTTTTGCAGGTTTTCCCACCTACAAAGAATGAAGAGGCTGTAATTTTTATCGTAGTACACTCAACTGTGAGACAGAATCTAAAAAAAAAAAAAAAAATCCAGAAAAATCAGATTGTATGATTTTTAAATAATTAATTTGCATTTATTGCATAAAATAAGTATTTGATCCCCTACCAACCAGCAAGAAGTCTGGGTCTCAAAGACCTGTTAATTTTTCTTAAGAAGCCCTCTTATTCTGCAACTCTTTACCTGTATTAATTGCACCTGTTTGAACTTGTTACCTGTATAAAAGACATCTGTTCACACACTCAATCAATCACACTCCAACCTGTCCACCATGGCCAAAACCAAAGAGCTGTCTAAGGACACCAGGGACAACACTGTAGACCTGCACGATGGACTACAGGACAATAGGCAAGCAGCTTGGTAGAAGACAACATCTGTTATGATTATTTATTAGAAAGTGGAAGAAACACAAGATGACTGTCAATCACCCTCGGTCTGGGATTCCATGCAAGATCTCACTTTGTGGGGTAGGGATGAGTCTGAGAAAGCTCAGAACTACAAAGGAGGACCTGGTCAATGACCTGAAGAGAGCTGGGACCACAGTCACAAAGATTACATTAGTAACACATGATGCTGTCATGGTTTAAAATCCTGCAGGGCAGCAATGTCCCCATGCTCAAGCCAGCACATGTCCAGGCCCATTTTAAGTTCACCAATGACCATCTGGATGATCCAGAGGAGGCATGGGAGAAGGTCATGTGGTCAGATGAGGCCAAAATAGAGCTTTTTGGAATCAACTCCACTTACCATGTTTAGAGGATGAGAACAACCCCAAGAAAACCATCCCAACCGTGAAGCATGGGGGTGGAAACATCATACTCTGGGGGTGCCCTTCTGCAATGGGGACAGGACGACTGCACCATACTGAAGGGAGGATGGATTGGGGCAAACAACCTCATTCCCTCAGTAAGAGCATTGAAAGATGGGTTATGGCTGGGTCTTCCAGCATGACAATGACCCCAAACACACAGCCAGTGCAACTAAAGAGGGGTTCTGTAAGAAGCATTTCAAGGTCCTGGAGTGGCCTGGCCAGTCTCCAGACCTGAGCTCAATATAAAATCTTTGGAGGGAGCTGAAACTCCAAACCTGAAAGATTTGGTGAAGATCTGTATGGAGGAGTGGACCAAAATCCCTGTTGCAGTGTGTGAAAACTTGGTCAAGAACTACAGGAAATGTGTGACCTCTGTAATGGCAGACAGATGTTTCTGTACCAATTGTTAAGCTCTGTTTTTCTAGGGGGTCAAATACTTATTTTATGCAATAAAATGCAAAGTAATTATTTAAAAATCATACAATGTGATTTTCTGGATTTTTTTTTAGATTCTGTCTCTCACCGTTGAAGTGTACCTACGATAAAAATTACAGACCTCTCCATTCTTTGTAGGTGGGAAAACCTGCAAAACTGACAGGGGGTCAAATAATTATTTTCCCCACTGTATGCAGATTTGTAGAAAAAGTAGTAATTTCCAGCAATAAATTGACAAGTGTCAATTTATCAAGTGTCAAGACAAGTGTCAATTTAATGATTTTTAAATCATTTTGGACCATTTTGGGAGCCCTGGGGGCTCTAAGGATGATTCAAAGACAATTACATTTTTTTTAATTTATTTTTGCCATTCGAAGAGTGTGAAAGCTTTTTTTCTTTTCCCTTCTTGGGGTCCCTGGGGAGTCCACACACATTCAATTAGGAATTCCAACTTACCAGCCAGTACCCCAAGGAATGTATGAACCAAATTTCATAAAAATTGAATGAACAAATATTCTGAAATAAGTAAAACAGTGTGTACCATGAGCAGACAGTCTGGCCAAGGATCATATGCACCATATGTCAGAAACATTCTTCAGACAATTAGTCAGAAAATCATTGGAGGCTGTATTGTCCGTCCCGTATCGCACACTGGGTGCCAACCTTGACAGTATTGGCATAGTATTCAAAGTCTGGAGGACTAATAAATAGAATTTGTGTTTGTTTACCTGTCCACCACACTGCCAGGTTTAACCCGGTCAATGACGATGACCTGCTTGTTTCGATGATTGGCGGACGTCAACGTGATACCCAGCATTGCTCCTGGCGATTTGGCAATTTCCACTAGTAGAGGACCAGAGGCATTTGTCACAGTGTCTGGTTGGTCAGAAACAGATTTAGTTTTAATCACGTGTCCCTATAAGATGTTTCTTTTGTTTAAGAGTGTATGAAAGAAAACCAAATTCATCTGGAATTTTATTGTACGTTTCTGTTCGGTGCAGGTTTGATTCATAAGCATGCGTATTGTCTCACCCACCCATGATAGTGACATCATACTCTATCTGGAACAGAGCTTCCTGTCCACACTGAGCCAACATGTTGAGGGCATCACTGTGGCTGGCGTTGTGCAGCGGTACACCATCTACACTGAGCAGGCGATCACCAGGGCGCAGCGTGCCTTCTCTGGACAATCAAAAACAAACATCACATGAAAATACTCATACAAGTACTCTGATCAGAGGCCTTGGTGGAAAACAGTTGAGATCCTCCTTTTGGTTCATAGTTGAGTTTTTGCCAAAAAGTGAACAATTCATGTTACATGGTGCCATGAGTGGTGAGAAATGGTGCTGTGAGATTGACAGGTTGATTGGAGCGGGGTCAGTAGTAATCTATGTGGGTGATGTGCTGCACTGTTTAGTGAAGACTGTGCTGAACTGGAAGATGAAAATCTGAGATAAGAATGAATATGTTTGCAAATGCTAAACATGATTCTGATACTTTGTTAATGACGACAGGATGTGATCAAGAACTAAAGCCACTAAACACAGTAACCTCCATAGGATGAGCACTTCCTAACATCCAGGACAACAGCATCAATGCCTCTGCTCCCTCAGGAGCATGCTGGGAAACATGATTAAGATGTCTCCTGGGCTTGTCTTTCTGTATTTCTGGGGATGTCCATTTGGGACAGTATACCAGACAGACCTAAGGAGTATCCTGTATGACTGAGAAAACATCTTGTGATCCCCCAGGAATGTAGGTTGGGACGACAGGGTGCTGGATGCCTTGCTTGGCCTGGCTGACTCTGTGCTGGTAGAAAATGAATTGATGGGGTCGGTAGAACCTTGGGTTTTGGTCATAAATGAGGACAAAATTGGAATGAGAAACATGGAAAGGTGGCAGATTCAGCAATGAGAAGGTTCCTTTGCTGCGTTTGTGGTGCAGATGGAGGTGATCTGAAAGTGAAGCACTATCTTCAGGATTCTTGCTGTTATTTATATCAGGGGTGGGGCAGCGTTGCACCATGAAGGGCCACAGTGCAGGGTTTCAGTGCACAGATGATTAATACTTTAATCTTAAGGGTAACAGCTAATCAGTAAAACTAACCTGCTGAGTTATAACTTGCTAAGAAACACTACACCATCTTCACCATCGTGAGACACTGTTGCTCTACAGGATGCTTACACTGACATATGTGCTGCGGTGGTTTGAATCATATTTATCTAACAGATTACAATTTGTTCATGTAAATGTATAACTCACAAACTCGTAGTTTAAAGCAGATAACCCGTAAGTTGGAGAGGAAATGGCATCTCACTGATTTAGAAGATCTTCACTTAGCCTGGAAAAAGAGTCTGTTGCTCTATAAAAAAAGCCCTCCCTAAAGCTAGGACATCTTCTACTCATCACTAATTGAAGAAAATAAGAACAACCCCAGGTTTCTTTTCAGCACTGTAGCCAGGCTGACAAAGAGTCAGAGCTCTATTGAGCTGAGTATTCCATTAACTTTAACTAGTAATGACTTCATGACTTTCTTTGCTAACAAAATTTTAACTATTAGAGAAAAAATTACTCATAACCATCCCAAAGACGTATCGTTATCTTTGGCTGCTTTCAGTGATGCCGGTATTTGGTTAGACTCTTTCTCTCCGATTGTTCTGTCTGAGTTATTTTCATTAGTTACTTCATCCAAACCATCAACATGTTTATTAGACCCCATTCCTACCAGGCTGCTCAAGGAAGCCCTACCATTATTTAATGCTTCGATCTTAAATATGATCAATCTATCTTTGTTAGTTGGCTATGTACCACAGGCTTTTAAGGTGGCAGTAATTAAACCATTACTTAAAAAGCCATCACTTGACCCAGCTATCTTAGCTAATTATAGGCCAATCTCCAACCTTCCTTTTCTCTCAAAAATTCTTGAAAGGGTAGTTGTAAAACAGCTAACTGATCATCTGCAGAGGAATTGTTATGTGTCGGACGCAGCTCGGAGAACCGACCAGCGTTTGAAGGACCCAGTATGAAATAAGCAGAGCACGGTACAAAGGCTAACTGAATTTAATACATAACAGTGATGTGATACAAAACAACAAAAGAATGTGCGGTCTGGCGTGGTGGTGATACGGTACGCTCCCAGCAGCGCTAACGGTCCGGAGCCAGAAGCCGTTCGGACCCAAGGACCCCGCCGACACCCCCCAGGTGGCCGCAACAAACCGAGTCTGTGAGAGAAGGAACCATTATGTGAGTCCACACTCTACACACAGAGAGACCACTCAAAGGTGTACATAAACAGCAAACACTTCCTGGCTTAATTACTAATCAGCTTCCCAACCTGCAGGCATGGAACATCCAGTTCACAAAACTCCACTGCAGTGGAAGCCGATACATGACTAACGTACAGCTCAATATAATAAGGTGTGAGGGACACCACATTTACTGACTGTATAAACGTTAGTCACAAAATCTAATGTACCTCAGGAAGTGTGCTGACGAGAGTGAGACCTCACCCCCTCCTCTTTCACAGACCGTGCATCAAACCCTGGACGTTCTCTGCATCCACTGATGATGAGATGGCTCCCGAGACGACGATCTCACCCGTCTGGTCACAAGGTGGAGTCTCTGGCAAATACACACTGTATACTCCAGTCTTAAATGCCACCATGTTCCAATCCATATAGATGCACCACAGCTGTGAGTCCTGACGAGCCGCAGGTGATCAGGGTGAGGTCCTGATAACCTCAGCAACACAGCCACTCAGTCCCAAATGCAAGCCACCTGGAAGGAAAAACAAAAGACAGAAACAAAAAGGCAGCCAGGCCCCCCAGCCATACAACAGGAATGGTCTATTTGAAGAGTTTCAGTCAGGTTTTAGAATTCATCATAGTACAGAAACAGCATTGGTGAAGGTTACAAATGATCTTCTTATGGCCTCGGACAGTGGACTCATCTCTGTGCTTGTTCTGTTAGACCTCAGTGCTGCTTTTGATACTGTTGACCATAAAATTTTATTACAGAGATTAGAGTATGCCATAGGTATTAAAGGCACTGCGCTGCGGTGGTTTGAATCATATTTGTCTAATAGATTACAACTTGTTCATGTAAATGGGGAATCTTCTTCACAGACTAAAGTTAATTATGGAGTTCCACAAGGTTCTGTGCTAGGACCAATTTTATTCACTTTATACATGCTTCCCTTAGGCAGTATTATTAGACGGTATTGCTTAAATTTTCATTGTTACGCAGATGATACCCGGCTTTATCTATCCATGAAGCCAGAGGACACACACCAATTAGCTAAACTGCAGGATTGTCTTACAGACATAAAGACATGGATGACCTCTAATTTCCTGCTTTTAAACTCAGATAAAACTGGTTTTACATAATTATTGTATGGCCTTGCCTTACAATATAAAGCGCCTTGGGGCAACTGTTTGTTGTGATTTGGCGCTATATAAAAAAATTGATTGATTGATTGATTGACAATTTGTTCATGTAAATGGGGAATCTTCTTCACAGACTAAGGTTAAGTCTGTTCCACAAGGTTCTGTGCTAGGACCAATTTTATTCACTTTATACATGCTTCCCTTAGGCAGTATTATTAGCTTTATCTATCCATGAAGCCAGAGGACACACACCAATTAGCTAAACTGCAGGATTGCCTTACACACATAAGGACATGGATGACCTCTAATTTCCTGCTTTTAAACTCAGATAAAACTGAAGTTATTGTACTTGGCCCCACAAATCTTAGAAACATGGTGTCTAACCAGATCCTTACTCTGGATGGCATTACCCTGACCTCTAGTAATACTGTGAGAAATCTTGTAGTCATTTTTGATCAGGATATGTCATTCAAAGCGCATATTAAACAAATATGTAAGACTGCTTTTTTGCATTTACGCAATATCTCTAAAATTAGAAAGGTCTTGTCTCAGAGTGATGCTGAAAAACTATTTCATGCATTTATTTCCTCTAGGCTGGACTATTGTAATTCATTATTATCAGGTTGTCCTAAAAGTTCCTTGAAAAGCCTTCATTTAATTCAAAATGCTGCAGCTAGAGTACTGACGGGGACTAGAAGGAGAGAGCATATCTCACCCATATTGTCCTCTCTTCATTGGCTTCCTGTTAATTCTAGAATAGAATTTAAAATTCTTCTTCTTACTTATAAGGTTTTGAATAGTCAGGTCCCTTCTTATCTCAGGGACCTCATAGTACCATATCACCCCAATAGAGCACTTCGCTCTCAGACTGCAGGCTTACTTGTAGTTCCTAGGGTTTGTAAGAGTAGAAATGGGAGGCAGAGCCTTCAGCTTCAGGCTCCTCTCCTGTGGAACCAGCTCCCAATTCGGATCAGGGAGACAGACACCCTCTCTACTTTTAAGTTTAGGCTTAAAACTTTCCTTTTTGCTAAAGCTTATAGTTAGGGCTGGATCAGGTGACCCTGAACCATCCCTTAGTTATGCTGCTATAGACTTAGACTGCTGGGGGGTTCCCATAATGCATTGAGTGTTTCTTTCTCTTTTGCTCTGTATGCACCACTCTGCATTTAATCATTAGTGATTGATCTCTGCTCCCCTCCACAGCATGTCTTTTTCCCGGTTCTCTCCCTCAGCCCCAACCAGTCCCAGCAGAAGACTGCCCCTCCCTGAGCCTGGTTCTGCTGGAGGTTTCTTCCTGTTAAAAGGGAGTTTTTCCTTCCCTCTGTTGCCAAGTGCTTGCTCAAAGGGGGTCGTTTTGACTGTTGGGGTTTTTCTGTAATTATTGTATGGCTTTGCCTTACAATATAAAGCGCCTTGGGACAACTGTTTGTTGTGATTTGGCGCTATATAAATAAAATTGATTTGATTTGATTTGACATATCACACACTGTGCATGTCATCACTTTGGTGTGTAAATACTTTTACTTAATTTAGTTGTAGTAGTTAATAGTTTAGTTAACAAATACAAATGTAGATCTTTTGTGAAGAAGGAAGTAGTAGTAGTATCATATTTTCTGGAGTGTAAGTTTATTTATTTGTTTTACTAGTTTAGGATTATCTTGTAATTTATACTCCAGTATGACTTACAATATATACCTCAAGATCATGCATTCATTATTAATTACAGTTATTATAATAATTATTTACACACGGCTGTCTCAGGAACTTTAAAAGTAGATCTCGGTTCAAAAAAGTTTGGGCACCCCTGACATAATTCTTCAAAGCTTATATAAAGTGAAATCTTGATCCAGAATGTGGACCCACAACACCTCCAAAATTTAATGAAGTTTTCCATGGCCTAATATCTATCTGTGGTGACGATTTCGTCAAAGTCTGTGCAGTAGTTTTGATGAAATCCTGCTAACAGACAGACAAATAAATAAATAAAAAACGCTAATGATTTTATTACATCCTTGGCAGAGGTAATAAATAAATACCTAAAATCATACACTCATTATCAGTGTTGCCACAGTTACTTTGAAAAAGTAATCCAATTACTGATTACTGATTACTCCTTGAAAAAGTAACTTAGTTACTTTACTGATTACTCAATTGTAAAAGTAACTAAGTTAGATTACTAGTTACTTTTTAAGTTACTTTTCCCAGCTGTCGACAACAACCCTCTGCCACCTCAACATGACAATGATACCTGTTTTGCCAAAATTCACTTTATAGTCACCCTTTCTTGACTTCAATGAAAATAAATACTTGTTTTATAAAAAGTAAAATAAAGACCTCTTTCTTGACCTCATATTTAACTGTTGACAGCACTGTAACAGTAAAACTTGCAATTTCGAACCTACATTTTTTATAAATGTAACTATTAAATTCTAACATTTTTCTAACATTTAAATTCTCTCTAAACATTTTACTTGTCGAAATTATTATTATTTTAAGCAATATTAGTAGTTGTAGTAAAAAACGGCTTCAAAACTGGACCTTTAATCTAGGGGTGTTGGGGGGGGCACATCCTTGCCCCACGCCCCCATTCCATCTGGATTCGCCCCTGCTTTGGCGTTTGAGCACAAAGAATGGATTACATTTATTTATGCAGAAAACATGACCAGATTTACAGGTAAGAAAGTTTTATTGCGTTTTCACATCATGTGGTCCTCAGAAAGAGAGTTTAGGTGCATTTGAGTGGAAAATAGTGTTAGTTGTTGACACGTCGCGGAGGCTCAGCTGTTTTTAATGACCAGATAAAGAGCGGCTCAGCTCAGAATTCTAAATAAAGGAGGAAAAAAAAGTATAAAAATGTCTTTGTAAAGCTCAGTGCAGTGTTGCTGATCACCGCGCTTTAATGAGTGAGGACGAGTCGAGCAGCTGCAAAAAAAAAAACGCGGATGAAAAGCTCACAGCTCACTTTAAGTGGGCAGTCAGTCGAACCCGACCCCCTGCCCACGGACCAAGTTTATATGCTGCTGTCGACCCACAATGAAAAATAATAATAACGCACAGTGACATGGAGAAGTAACTTTAATCTGATTACTGATTTGGAAAGATTAACGCGTTAGATTACTCGTTACTAAAAAAAGTGGTCAGATTAGAGTAACGCGTTACCGGCATCACTGCTCATTATTAATAACAATGATTACAATGACTATTTACGAGGGCTGTCAATAAAGTAACGGTCCTTTTTTTTTTTTTTTTCAAAAACTATATGGATTTCATTCATATGTTTTTACGTCAGATATGCTTGAACCTCGTGCGCATGCGTGAGTTTTCCATGCCTGTCGGTGACGTCATTCGCCTGTGAGCACTCCTTGTGGAGGAGTCGTCCAGCCCCTCGTCGGAATTCTTTGTCTGAGAAGTTGCTGAGAGACTGGCGCTTTGTTTGATCAAAATTTTTTCTAAACCTGTGAGACACATCGAAGTGGACACGGTTCGAAAAATTAAGCTGGTTTTCAGTGAAAATTTTAACGGCTGATGAGAGATTTTGAGGTGATTCTGTCGCTTTAAAGGACTTCCCACGATGCGAGACGTCGCTCAGCGCTCTCAGCCGCCGTCGTCAGCCGTTCAAGCTGAAAACCTCCACATTTCAGGCTCTATTGATCCAGGGACGTCGTGAGAGACAGAGAATTTTCAGAAGAAGTCGGTTTCAGCCCTTTTTCTGGATATTCCACTGTTAAAGGAGATTTTTTTAATGAAAGACGTGCGGACGGATCCGCGGCGTCGGGGACGCAGCCGACGCGGTGCGGCGGCACAGGAAAAACACCTCCGTGTTGATAACCATTTGTAAAATCCAGGCGGCTTTTGATGGCTTTCAGTGGAGTGAGTATATGAGAAATTGTTTAACAGGCAGGACATGTTCCAACTTGTCCTTAAGGCTTTCAACGGAGGTGTGAGCGTCGCGGCGGCTGCATCCTGACGCGCGGACCCGTCCGCACGTCTTTCATTAACAAATCTCCTTTAACAGTGGAATATCCGGATAAAATGCTGAAACCGACTTCTTCTGAAACTTCTCTGTTCTCTCACGACGTCCTGGATCAATAGAGCCTGAAATGTGGAGGTTTTCAGCTTGAACAGGCTGACGACGGCGGCTGAGAGCGCTGAGCGACGTCTCGCACCGTGGGAAGTCCTTAAAGCGACAGAATCACCTCAAAATCTCTCATCAGCCGTTAAAATTTTCACTGAAAACCAGCTTAATTTTTCGAACCGTGTCCACTTCGATGTGTCTCACAGGTTTAGAAAAAATTTTGATCAAACAAAGCGCCAGTGTCTCAGCAACTTCTCAGACAAAGGAATTCCGACGAGGGGCTGGACGACTCCTCCCACAAGGAGTGCTCATAGGCGAATGACGTCACCGACAGGCGTGGAAAAAACTCACGCATGCGCACGAGGGTTCAAGCATGTCTGACGTAAAAACATATGAATGAAATCCATATAGTTTTTGAAAAAAATAAAAAGGACCGTTACTTTATTGACAGCCCTCGTATATTGGGCTTTCCTCCAAATCAAAACTCTTCACAAAATATAAATCAAATCAAATCAAATCAATTTTATTTATATAGCGCCAAATCACAACAAACAGTTGCCCCAAGGCGCTTTATATTGTAAGGCAAAGCCATACAATAATTACAGAAAAACCCCAACGGTCAAAACGACCCCCTGTGAGCAAGCACGACAGTGGTTAGGAAAAACTCCCTTTTAACAGGAAGAAACCTCCAGCAGAACCAGGCTCAGGGAGGGGCAGTCTTCTGCTGGGACTGGTTGGGGCTGAGGGAAAGAACCAGGAAAAAGACATGCTGTGGAGGGGAGCAGAGATCAATCACTAATGATTAAATGCAGAGTGGTGTATACAGAGCAAAAAGAGAAAGAAACACTCAGTGCATCATGGGAACCCCCCAGCAGTCTAAGTCTATAGCAGCATAACTAAGGGATGGTTCAGGGTCACCTGATCCAGCCCTAACTATAAGCTTTAGCAAAAAGGAAAGTTTTAAGCCTAATCTTAAAAGTAGAGAGGGTGTCTGTCTCCCTGATCCGAATTGGGAGCTGGTTCCAGAGGAGAGGAGCCTGAAAGCTGAAGGCTCTGCCTCCCATTCTACTCTTACAAACCCTAGGAACTACAAGTAAGCCTGCAGTCTGAGAGAGATGCGCTCTATTGGGGTGATATGGTACTATGAGGTCCCTAAGATAAGATGGGACCTGATTATTCAAAACCTTATAAGTAAGAAGAAGAATTTTAAATTCTATTCTAGAATTAACAGGAAGCCAAAGAAGAGAGGCCAATATGGGTGAGATATGCTCTCTCCTTCTAGTCCCTGTCAGTACTCTAGCTGCAGCATTTTGAATTAACTGAAGGCTTTTCGGGGAACTTTTAAGACAACCTGATAATAATGAATTACAATAGTCCAGTCTAGAGGAAATAAATGCATGAATTAGTTTTTCAGCATCACTCTGAGACAAGACCTTTCTAATTTTAGAGATATTGCGCAAATGCAAAAAAGCAGACATGTTGATGGTTTGGAGGAAGTAACTAATGAAAATAACTCAGACAGAACAATCGGAGAGAAAGAGTCTAACCAAATACCGGCATCACTGAAAGCAGCCAAAGAGAACGATATGTCTTTGGGATGGTTATGAGTAATTTTTTCTCTAATAGTTAAATTTTATAGGCAAGGAAAGTCATGAAATCATTACTAGTTAAAGTTAAAGGAATACTCGGCTCAATAGAGCTCTGACTCTTTGTCAGCCTGGCTACAGTGCTGAAAAGAAACCTGGGGTTGTTCTTATTTTCTTCAATTAGTGATGAGTAGAAAGATGTCCTAGCTTTATGGAGGGCTTTTTTTTTTTATAGAGCAACAGACTCTTTTTCCAGGCTAAGTGAAGATCTTCTAAATTAGTGAGACGCCATTTCCTCTCCAGCTTACGGGTTATCTGCTTTAAGCTGCGAGTTTGTGAGTTATACCACGGAGTCAGGCACTTCTGATTTAAGGCTCTCTTTTTCAGAGGAGCTACAGCATCCAAAGTTGTCCTCAATGAGGATATAAAACTATTGATGAGATAATCTATCTCACTCACAGAGTTTAGGTAGCTACTCTGCCCTGTGTTGGTATATGGCACTGGAGAACATAAAGAAGGAATCATATCCTTAAACCTAGTTACAGCGCTTTCTGAAAGACTTCTACTGTAATCAAACTTATTCCCCACTGCTGGGTAGTCCATCAGAGTAAATGTAAATGTTATTAAGAAATGATCAGACAGAAGGGGGTTTTCAGGGAATACTGTTAAGTCTTCAATTTCCATACCATAAGTCAGAACAAGATCTAAGGTATGATTAAAGTGGTGGGTGGACTCATTTACATTTTGAGCAAAGCCAATCGAGTCTAACAATAGATTAAATGCAGTGTTGAGGCTGTCATTCTCAGCATCTGTGTGGATGTTAAAATCGCCCACTATAATTATCTTATCTGAGCTAAGCACTAAGTCAGACAAAAGGTCCGAAAATTCACAGAGAAACTCACAGTAATGACCAGGTAGATAACAACAAATAAAACTGGTTTTTGGGACTTCCAATTTGGATGGACAAGACTAAGAGACAAGCTTCAAATGAATTAAAGCTCTGTCTGGGTTTTTGATTAATTAATAAGCTGGAGTGGAAGATTGCTGCTAATCCTCCGCCTCGGCCCGTGCTACGAGCGTTCTGGCAGTTAGTGTGACTTGGGGGTGTTGACTCATTTAAACTAACATATTCATCCTGCTGTAACCAGGTTTCTGTAAGGCAGAATAAATCAATATGTTGATCAATTATTATATCATTTATACAAAACAATTATATTATGATAAAACAATGATATAATAAAAATATTATATCATATATTGGCCTCTCTTCATTGGCTTCCTGTTAATTCTAGAATAGAATTTAAAATTCTTCTTCTTACTTATAAGGTTTTGAATAATCAGGTCCAATCTTATCTTAGGGACCTCGTAGTACCATATCACCCCAATAGAGCGCTTCGCTCTCAGACTGCAGGCTTACTTGTAGTTCCTAGGGTTTGTAAGAGTAGAATGGGAGGCAGAGCCTTCAGCTTTCAGGCTCCTCTCCTGTGGAACCAGCTCCCAATTCAGATCAGGGAGACAGACACCCTCTCTACTTTTAAGATTAGGCTTAAAACTTTCCTTTTTGCTAAAGCTTATAGTTAGGGCTGGATCAGGTGACCCTGAACCATCCCTTAGTTATGCTGCTATAGACGTAGACTGCTGGGGGGTTCCCATGATGCACTGTTTCTTTCTCTTTTTGCTCTGTATGCACCACTCTGCATTTAATCATTAGTGATCGATCTCTGCTCCCTCCACAGCATGTCTTTTCCTGGTTCTCTCCCTCAGCCCCAACCAGTCCCAGCAGAAGACTGCCCCTCCCTGAGCCTGGTTCTGCTGGAGGTTTCTTCCTGTTAAAAGGGAGTTTTTCCTTCCCACTGTAGCCAAGTGCTTGCTCACAGGGGGTCATTTTGACCGTTGGGGTTTTACATAATTATTGTATGGCCTTGCCTTACAATATAAAGCGCCTTGGGGCAACTGTTTGTTGTGATTTGGCGCTATATAAAAAAAATTGATTGATTGATTGATATATACAAAACAATAAAACTACACAACAACAATCCACAGATATCAAGTTTCACTTTATATAGGATTTGAAAGATTATGTCAAAACTACTTCACAGATTCTCACATTTTCACCATGGGTACATATTAGGTCATGGAAGTCTCCATTAAATTTTGGAGGTGATCTGGATACGAATCCGGATTCTGGGTCAAGATTCACTTTATATAGGCTTTGAAGGATTATGTCAAAACTACTTCACAGATTCTCACCAAATTTTCACCATGGATACATATTAGGTCATGGAAGATTCCACTGAATGTTGGAGGTGATCCAGATCTGGATTCTGGATCAAGATTCACTTTATATAGGCTTTGAAGGATTTCTTCAAAACTACTTCACATATTCTCACCAAATTTGCACCACAGATAGATATTAGGGCATGGAAGACTCCACTGAATTTTGGGGTGATCCGGATCCGGATTGATGGACGTCAGAAATCTTTGATTGCTCTTGTTTCAAGTGAAAATTTCCCCTTGTTGGTTAGCTCAGATCCTTGTATCACCCTCATGGGCATTGAGAATGAAACCAGAACAAACATATAACAATACTGTGCGTCTGCACACTCCATCTCATGTCATTCCTTTTCATTTTGGGTAAGATTCTTACTTTTACACTCTGGAGGCTCCGCATTCTGGCAGCAGTCAGTGGCAATTTTGTTTCTGTAAGAAATGGAAATGCAGCCTTTTGATTTGTGCTGCATTTGAGCTACTCAGTGTGGTGGTCTGGGAATCAGTCTGGCTCCCGTTTTGTTTTTCTCCCCTCCTTCCTGTGTTTCCTGCCAGTGGAGCTGATCAGCACCAACACCTATGGCTGCGGCACACCAGCAACAAATTAGCGGCACCTACATAAGCCTCAGATGAAGTGAAGGACGCCACCAGATAATTCCATTTCATGGAGTGGTAACACTGGCCTCCAGTAGTTTTCCATGTCTTTTTGAAGGAATTCTTGACCTGTCAGCTTTTGTAGTGAATTCTAATTTTGGCCTTGTTTTGTGCAGCCCACAGCCACCACCAGTTCCACTGGAAAGCCTGGTTTTCCCGCTCCTGCAGCACATCCTCCAGTGTCTCCGTCTCCTTGTCTCCATCATTTGCAGTATCACTATTTGGTTGTCCAGCTGTATTAAAATAAACCGTTTTTCTTTAACACTTGTCTTGCAGCATCTTGAGTCCACTTCTAGTTCCTGGTATCACCACAACAGAATTACCTGGCCAACATGGACTCAACTGGGGCAGGCCTGATCCACCACACACTCTCCTCTCAGCTTACGTGGTCAACACAATCAACAGATCCAGGAACTTCGTGACAGCAACCAACATCTACAGTTGTATGTAAAAATTTGTGCACCCCTGATGATTTCTATGATTTTCTTTTATAAATCATTGGTTGTCTGGATCAGCAATTTCAGTTAAATATATCATATAGCAGACAAACACAGAAGTGAAATGAAGTTTCTAGTATTTACAGAAAGTGTGCAATCATTATTTAAACAAAATAGGGCAGGTGCATAAAATTGGGCACCCTTGTCATTTTAGTGATTTACATTACATTTAGCTCTAATTATTGAAACACAAAATTGGTTTGGTAAACTCATTGATCCTTGACCTCCTTACACAGGCAAATCCAATATTGAGAAAGGGAATTTAAGGTGACTAATTACAAATGTTTCCCCTCTTTGCATCTCTACTAAAGAGTGGCAACATGGGAGCCTCTAAACAACTCTCAAATGACCTGAAAACAAAGATAGTTCAAATCATGGTTTAGGGAAAGGATACAAAAAGGTTTATCAGAGATTTCAGCTGTCAATTTCCACTGTGTTTAAATAATTATTGCACAATTTCTGTAAATACTAGAAACTTCATTTCACTGCATCAAATTAGCAGCATCAACTTAAGCCTCAGCTGAACAGAAGGACCCCACCAGATAAAATTCTGTTCCATGAAGCGGTAATACTCGCCTTCCGTGTCTTGCAGTATCTTGAGTCAACTTCTAATTCCCGGTACCGCCATAACACTCAGCTGCAGCAAAGACCGAAGTATTTCTGAATTACTGCATAGTTACCTCACCCCGGAAGGTTATGTGTTCACTCATTTGATAAATGATTGGCTGTTTGATAGATGAATAAGGAAAAACCTTTTTGGCTGACTCACAGAAACAAACAGGAGGGGTCTTAATGGACACCGGGGCCCTGTCATTAGCAGCGAGTCTTCATACATCACATTAACTGAATAAGCCCAGACACATTCCACTGTGGCAACATCCCTGTATGAATAGACAAAATAATAAACCACTAATTACTATGTTCAAAAATGCCAACATGACCCAAACTACGTTGGTTCTCTTTTCCTCACCTGTATCTGTCAGAAACCAAAATCTTCAACATGCAGAGTTACTGATGGTCCTTCTGGGGACCCACTATCTCACTTCCTTACTGATCATGTGTGACTGACTCAGTGAGTCATCCATAATCAGTGAGTCAGTCACTTAGTCTGTTACAAACAGAGTCAGTCACTCACTGACTCAGTGATTATAACTGACTCACTGAATGACTGACTCTCTAAATGACTGACTCACTGAGTGACTGATTCACCAACTGATGCAGTCACTAACTCAGTGATTATCACTGATTCACAAGTGACTCACAGATTATAACTAACTCACCGACTCTGAATTACTAAGTCACTGTGACTGATTCACTCACTGACACACCTGCTAACTCACTGATTAGAACTGACTCACTGGCTATGACTAACTCGGTGAATGACTCACTCACTCACTCACTCACTGACTCACCAAGTGACTGACTTACTGACTTGTGAAATGAATTTTACACCAAGTGAATGATTCAACAATGGATTGATTCATTGATTGACTGACTGATTCTATACAATTATAGACTTTTGATGAGGTGTACCCGTGATTACGTGGACCTGGTCAGGATGGGGTTCACCGAGGCCTTGAGGTGAACCCCATCCTGACCAGGTCTGCGTAATCACGGGTACACCGAAATTAAAAGTCTATAACTGTTTTATTATATGGTAAACAAGAAAATTGGGAGTTTGTCAAACATACTAAAATTGAAAAATCAATCTCAAGTTTCAGCTCTTTATTATAAGAAAATTGGGAGTTTGTCAAACATACTAAAATTGAAAAATCAATCTCAAGTTTCAGCTCTTTATTATTACTGTCATACTGCACCAACAGGTCCAAAATACTTCATGAGCACAATCTCTAAAGGCCCTTTCACACCGGGGCTGCCTCGAGTTTCCTATGGTGTCATGACCATGCAGGAATGTCTGCGTCAGGTGCGCGCAGCAGGGGGCAGAGAGAGGGTGAGAACGCAGTCTGCAGGTTCTCTGCACAGAGGAATTAGAGTGCAGTTTGGCTGCAGACAGACTGTGCACTCTGATTTATCTTCTAGATTATATTTGTGCTGAGCTGCAGGTCTGCACTCTGAGTTCTGTTATAGTTTATCTTTCCTACTTTGACCGCGAGATGCGTGTGTGAGCTGCGCATGCTCGTGCGTGAACGAACCATCTGTGAGTAAATGTGGAGATGTCTGGAGTTATACTTGATGTGGACATGTCCTGTCTCTGGCAATAAGTTTGTGAGCAGGACTTTTATGGACTGTATTTAAACACATTTGTGAGAGAAGACTGACGAGCTGCTGCAGCCAGCAGCGTTTTTTTTTCTGTGCCCTTAGTTTTTACTGCATTGTGTACACGGCGTCGACATGACTCGAAGCGGGCCAAAGTAGGTGTTGTATCGCGTTATCTGATTGGTCGTTATTGATAGAATGCATCACTCCATTGGCTAGCACTACACTGTACGCGAGGTGTACTCGGCTGTACCAGCAGTGAACTCGGTTCCACCAGTGGTCAACTCGGCATGTGGTACAGCTCAGAAAGTGGCAAATGGGCCAATCAGAAGTTGGCAAAATCACATACCATATAATAAACCAAGTGATTGACTTCCCAACTGACCAATTCACCAATTGACTGACTGATGCAATCAGTCACTGACTGAAGGTTATGCCTATGCTTGCAATACTAATTGCAGAGAAATCGAGGGTAAAAATTGATTATGGGATGAGGAAGCACTAACTAAATATAGGTGATAATTCAGTTCATCCATCCATCCATCCATCTTCTACCGCTTAGTCCAATTAAGGGTCGCGGGGGGCTGGAGCCTATCCCAGCAGTCATAGGGCGTGAGGCGGGGTACACCCAGGACAGGACGCCAGTCTGTCGCAGGGCCACAAATAGACAAACAAACACAGACACACCCACACGCACACTTAAGGACAATTTTAAAGATTCCAATCCACCTAACCCGCATGTCTTTGGATGTGGGAGGAAACCAGAGCACCCGGAGGAAACCCACGCAACCACGGGGAGAACATGCAAACTCCACACAGAAAGGCCACGGGAACTGAACCCATGACCTTCTCGCTGTGAGGCAACAGTGCTAACCACTAAGCCACCATGCTGCCTAATTCAGTTCAATTCAATAAAAATAATATAGCGCTAAATCACAACAAAGCTACCTCAAGGCATTTCAAATGGGTATGGTCTAATCTTACCAACCAGGATTCTTGATCCAGGATCATTTCATGCCTGCTTTCTTCAACTTTGAGGAAAAGGGCACTGTTCTAATAGTTCATTGTTTTTTTTTTTTTTCAAAAACATATCAATTAATCTAAATCAACTGGGGAAAAAACAAAACAAAACAAAAAACAAAACAGGATCCCGGTCAAGTGAATTATAATTTACAAAAAAAACAAAAAAATAAATAATAATAAAAAAAAAAAAAAAAAAAAAAAAAAAATATATATATATATATATATATATATATATATATATATATATATATATATATATATATATATATCCACTGGCGCCCTCTCCGCGGTGCTGGTATAGCCTTTTGTGTAAAGGTTGCTTAGTCTCACCTATGTAGTGTTCGTTACAGTTTTCCTGACATCTGATAGAATACACTACATTGCTTTGTTTAGTGTTTTTTTAATATATATACGAGGGTAGGCTGAAAAGTTCTAAGGCTCACTATAATGCAGTTAATGCATTACTCCTTCATGGGGAGCCTTAGAACTTTTCAGCCTACCCTCGTATATATATATATTCCCTCAAATATTGTTCACAAACCAGTCTAAATCTGTGATAGTGAGCACTTCTCCTTTGCTGAGCTAATCCATCCCACCTCACAGGTGTGCCATATCAAGATGCTGATTAGACACCATGATTAGTGCACAGGTGTGCCTTAGACTGCCCACAATAAAAGGCCACTCTGAAAGGTGCAGTTTTATCACAGCACAATGCCACAGATGTCGCAAGATTTGAGGGAGCATGCAATTGGCATGCTGACAGCAGGAATGTCAACCAGAGCTGTTGCTCGTGTATTGAATGTTCATTTCTCTACCATAAGCCGTCTCCAAAGGTGTTTCAGAGAATTTGGCAGTACATCCAACCAGCCTCACAACCGCAGACCACGTGTAACCATACCAGCCCAGGACCTCCATATCCAGCACGTTCACCTCCAAGATCGTCTGAGACCAGCCACTCGGACAGCTGCTGAAACAATCGGTTTGCATAACCAAAGAATTTCTGCACAAACTGTCAGAAACCGTCTCAGGGAAGCTCATCTGCATGCTCGTCGTCCTCATCGGGGTCTTGACCTGACTCCAGTTCGTCGTCATAACCGACTTGAGTGGACAAATGCTCACATTCACTGGCGTTTGGCACGTTGGAGAGGTGTTCTCTTCACGGATGAATCCCGGTTCACACTGTCCAGGGCAGATGGCAGACAGCGTGTGTGGCGTCGTGTGGGTGAGCGGTTTTCTGATGTCAATGTTGTGGATCGAGTGGCCCATGGTGGCAGTGGGGTTATGGTATGGGCAGGCATCTGTTATGGATGAAGAACACAGGTGCATTTTATTGATGGCATTTTGAATGCACAGAGATACCGTGACGAGATCCTGAGGCCCATTGTTGTGCCATACATCCAAGAACATCACCTCATGTTGCAGCAGGATAATGCACGGCCCCATGTTGCAAGGATCTGTACACAATTCTTGGAAGCTGAAAATGTCCCAGTTCTTGCATGGCCGGCATACTCACCGGACATGTCACCCATTGAGCATGTTTGGGATGCTCTGGACCGGCGTATACGACAGCGTGTACCAGTTCCTGCAAATATCCAGCAACTTCGCACAGCCATTGAAGAGGAGTGGACCAACATTCCACAGGCCACAATTGACAACCTGATCAACTCTATGCGAAGGAGATGTGTTGCACTGCATGAGGCAAATGGTGGTCACATCAGATACTGACTGGTATCCCCCTCCCAATAAAACAAAACTGCACCTTTCAGAGTGGCCTTTTATTGTGGACAGTCTAAGGCACACCTGTGCACTAATCATGGTGTCTAATCACCTGTGAGATGGGATGGATTATCTCAGCAAAGGAGAAGTGCTCACTATCACAGATTTAGACTGGTTTGTGAACAATATTTGAGGGAAATGGTGATATTGTGTATGTGGAAAAAGTTTTAGATCTTTGAGTTCATCTCATACAAAATGGGAGCAAAACCAAAAGTGTTGCGTTTATATTTTTGTTGAGTGTAGTAGAAAAAGCTTGAATCTTCGACTGGACTGGGTTGCTTGACGCGAGGACGTTTCGCTTCAAATCACAGAAGCTTCCTCAGCTAAAATTCTTGCTCTGGTGGTTTGAATTCTGTCTTGACTCTTGTAGAGAAGAATAATCAAGAAGTCACAAAAGCTGGAGTTTTTAACCTAACCAGACCCCTCCTACCGAGAGGCAGACTGCTATAGGCCAGTGACTAAACAATAGCTCTAATTAGCACCTATTGTGCTCTAGTTAGCACCCTCCTAATGACAGGGCAGCTGTCCCTCCTAATGATGGGAGGGACCCTCTCCTGATGGCTCCCTTGACGACTCTGCTGATGATGTGAATGACTCATTATCATGAACAAAAGACTGAAACTGCTTTGACCTGAGTATCCCATTGTAAACAGGGGATAACGCGTGTCTCAGACCCCCTCCCCGGTTAAGGCTGGGTATCAAACGTTTCACAAAGAATGCCTCCTTGACCCCTCTCTCAAACCATTTCTTCTCTCTGGCTAATATTTTAACTTCCTTGTCCTCAAACGTGTGGTTAGTGTCTTTAAGGTGGAGATGAACTGAGGACTGAGGTCCACTGGTGCCCTCTCTGCTGGTATAGCCTTTTGTGTAAAGGTTGCTTAGTCTCACCTATGTAGTGTTCATTACAGTTTTCCTGACATCTGATAGAATACACTACATTGCTCTGTTTAGTGTTGTAGTGTATTCATTCACATGTAGTGTATGGACTTACAAAGGTTCAGTCTTTTAAAGTGTGCACTTAACCATAATTTTATATAAAAAAATGTAATTTTGTCAAACTGGAGTCAAGGTAAAATATTCTGCCACTGACTGATCAAAAACAAAATGACGCTTTAGTGAAGATTCTCATAATTACACGAGCAGAAAACAGATTTTTGTGGTTAACCCTCTGGGGTCCGAGGGGATTTTTTGGACAGTTCACTCGCCTGGCATAAATGTTTTATTTTTGCTGTTAACAGCTGTCCCTGCATCCCACAATCAATTCAATTTCAATTTATTTTCCTTTATATAGCACCAAATCACAACAGAGTTCAATCAAGTTTTATGTCTCTTTTTTTGAGTACAGCCTGTGCTTTCAGAATATATATGTTTTTGTTGTGTTTTATAAGTGTAATAAAGGTTTACAATCAAAAATAGGCAAGGAAAAAATAAAGCGAAAAATAATTTTTCACACACATTTATTCAAAACACACAGCAAACTATAATAAACAACTGTTTTGACACTTTATAAAGGTAATTTGAGGTCTTGTGTGAAAGACTGCACAACAGAAAGGTTCAAACAATAAACACAAATGCACAACTAGTAATGAAAACGATCTTTGGCTTTTCACGTGAGGTGAATTTGCCCTACAATTGGATTTTGGAAAACCTTGTGACGGTGAACCAATTCCGAGTGGACACTCACATTGCACACGTCATCACACAGCTTCTATGAGGAGTACAAAGCTGGCTGATATCTGGCTCGAAAGTCCATGGAGTTAACTTTTCAGCAAAAAAAAAAAAAGTAAGTTTCTATCTCATATCATTCAAAAGTTATTTAGATTGCAGTAAAGCTTGGTCGACCCCAGAGGGTTAAAATGTGACTAAATTGGGTCACATTTATTAAAATAACAGGTAAAATTTGTGTTTTTTACCCCACAAGTTCAGCATTGTCATGGTGACGGCTGTATACATACCACCCGATACTAATGCCAACATACGAGGGCTGTCAATAAAGTAACGGTCCTTTTTATTTTTTTCCAAAACTAAATGGATTTCATTCATATGTTTTTATGTCAGACATGCTTGAACCCTCGTGCGCATGCGTGAGTTTTTCCATGCCTGTCGGTGACGTCATTCGCCTGTGAGCACTCCTTGTGGGAGGAGTCATCCAGCCCCTCGTCGGAATTCCTTTGTCTGAGAAGTTGCTGAGAGACTGGCGCGTTGTTTGATCAAAATTTTTTCTAAACCTGTGAGACACATCGAAGTGGACATGGTTCGAAAAATTAAGCTGGTTTTCAGTGAAAATTTTAACGGCTGATGAGAGATTTTGAGGTGATTCTGTCGCTTTAAGGACTTTTCACGGTGCGAGACGTCGCTCAGCGCTCTCAGGCAGCGTCATCAGCCTGTTCAAGCTGAAAACCTCCACATTTCAGGCTCTATTGATCCAGGACGTCGTGAGAGAACAGAGAAGTTTCAGAAGAAGTCGGTTTCAGCATTTTATCCGGATATTCCACTGTTAAAGGAGATTTTTTTAATGAAAGACGTGCGGACGGGTCCGCGCGTCGGGACGCAGCCGACGCGGTGCAGCGGCACAGGAAAAACACCTCCGTGTTGATAACCATTTGTAAAATCCAGGCGGCTTTTGATGGCTTTCAGTGGAGTGAGTATATGAGAAATTGTTTAACAGGCAGGACATGTTCCAACTTGTCCTTAAGGCTTTCAACAGAGGTGTTTTTCCTGTGGCGGAGCGCTGCGGCGGCTGCGTCCCGACGCGCGGACCCGTCCACACGTCTTTCATTAAAAAAAATCTCCTTTAACAGTGGAATATCCGGATAAAATGCTGAAACCGACTTCTTCTGAAACTTCTCTGTTCTCTCACGACGTCCTGGATCAATAGAGCCTGAAATGTGGAGGTTTTCAGCTTGAACAGGCTGATGACGCCGCCTGAGAGCGCTGAGCGACGTCTCGCACCGTGAAAAGTCCTTAAAGCGACAGAATCACCTCAAAATCTCTCATCAGCCGTTAAAATTTTCACTGAAAACCAGCTTAATTTTTCGAACCGTGTCCACTTCGATGTGTCTCACAGGTTTAGAAAAAATTTTGATCAAACAACGCGCCAGTCTCTCAGCAACTTCTCAGACAAAGGAATTCCGACGAGGGGCTGGACGACTCCTCCCACAAGGAGTGCTCACAGGCGAATGACGTCACCGACAGGCGTGGAAAAACTCACGCATGCGCACGAGGGTTCAAGCATGTCTGACGTAAAAACATATGAATGAAATCCATTTAGTTTTTGAAAAAAATAAAAAGGACCGTTACTTTATTGACAGCCCTCGTATTTGTGAGCTGCACAGAGCAGTTAGTGCATACTCTCACGCGTGCCACGAGGTTATGGCAAGCTAAAAGTGGACGCTCTTGTTTTGGCTGAAGAACTATACAGTTTTTGTATATTCTGTGTTAGTGCACCCGCGCAGTCAACGTGCTTGAGGAATTCCTGTGCAAAAAGTAGTTCCCAAACAATGCTGTATTTGTGATGACAGTGCGTATTCATGGGTAAGAAAAACATAAGGCGTATATTTGGCACAAGAACTCATCTCGTGTGTTTTTACGCCTAAATGATCGTAAGTCAATATACTCACACTCATCCAGCAGCATCTTCTCATGTTGGCAAATTCAGAACTGGGTCGTGTAAAGAATAAATGTAAATATATGTTATTTTACTCATAATTAGCTTTGCATGCTAACAATGCTAAAAGTTACCAAACTGAATAAAAGGTTTTGTGTTCATAATTTTGTGAGGGCATATGTACTGGTGACCTCTGCGCTCAGGGTCATTATCAGATCAGTTTCCATCACATGTTGGACATTTATTCACATTTTTGTGCTCAGACCAAGGACATGTGAGAGTGGATATGCAAAAATCTTTTAATAATGCCACAAAACGGATACCCACAGCATTGTGCAGCAAATGAACACTCTTCTTTTCAAAAACAAAGTTTTTAAGCTTTCAGTCCAGAAATCCTTTTGGAAGGGGTATCTAGTCTCACATGTCCTTGGTCTAAGTGCAAAAATGTGAAAAAATGCATCGTCCAACGTTGTGATGGAAACTGATCTGATAATCAACCTAAGCGCAGAGGTCATCAGTACATACGCCCTCACATTGTCTTCGCGACAATGTATAACTCATTAATTAACGCAGATCAGTGTTAAGGAGTCACTCTCTTCAGCTTATTGTTACAGCTCTGTATGAGGAAAGGTCCATGAGTTCAGTTCACAGCGACGTTATTGTATTCCTCCAGACACTCTCAAGGTTGGCTCAGATAAGAAATAATACAGCCATTGTTTTCCCTCTGGGAGCAAAACTCTTTCACACCATCAAAGTATGAGATCATTCACATTTTACAGAATACAGCAAGCAGCAATTAATTTTGAACAGCACAATCATTCAACTGCACATTATTGATCAGCATAGTTCAAACATGAATGTAAACCATATAAACCATTTGATTATAAACAGAGGTAACAATATTATTTGCAGTACACATCTTGACCTCATGACCTTTGAACATGTCATGGAACATCATGTCAGGCATTAGTCATGAATTTATTTCAAATGGTCAATGCGTGACATGTTAAAACAGACATGTTACACCTTACTTCTAAGCATATCTTATTTTATGAAAACCGTAAACCAAAATGCTTTACTGATTTGAGAGTCAACACACCTGTCAGCAGTTCCACATGTTCAATATAATTCATCATAAGAACATATTTCAATCATTAATCAAACTGTATAATATTATATCGTTTCAAAACCATCATAAATCAATTGAACACCCATCAAAATACAGGCATACACATAAAACCCTTAAACACATTATGGCACAAGAATACACTCTATTCAACTTTATTCATTCCATACACAGCCCAGTGTCACCTTTTTTTTTCATGCTCCCGTGACAAAATGAGTCAAATTTTCGTGATGGGTTTTTTTTAAAACTCACTATTACTAACCCTGATTCTATCCCAACCCTAACCTTAACCTGATGCAGTACACATCATAGTGGGGGACATTAACCATGTACTGAAATGACATCAGTACTCTCCAATTTTTTTTACCAGCAAGTTAGATGTGCAACAAGGGGTGTAAACACACTGGACAAAGTCTATAGGAACATTCAAACTAGCTATAGAACCAGACATTTACCACATCTGGGTCTGTCAGAGGGAGGAGGAGCACTCCCTCAAATGTAAAGACTGTGAAAACATGGCCAGAGGGGGCACTACATCGGATGCAGGACGGCTCTGAGGGCACAGATTGGAGTGTGTTTGAACATCAGGACCTTGAGGAGTACACCACATCTGTTGACAAAAATCTACGGGTGCATCCTAATCAGAAACCCTGCATGACTAGGGAAGACTAGGTACTGCGGAGGCAATGTGATGTCGCTTTCAGGGCTGGTGATGGAGCACAGTGCAGTGTAGCCAGAGCCAACCTGTAGACAGGCATCAGAGAGGCCAAGATAGCATATAAAAGGAAGATTGAGGACCACTTCTACATCAACAACATGTGTCATGGGAATGCGTGGAAGGGAGAGTGTGGCGGGAGTCCAGCACCTCAGCAATTTTCAATTTCAATTTATTTTCATTTATATAGCACCAAATCACAACAGAGTTGCATCAAGGCGCTTCACACAAATAGGTCTAACCTCACTAACCCCCAGAGCAGCAGTGGTAAGGAAGAAACCTCAAGCAGACCGGACTCAAAGGGGTGACGCTCTGCTTGGGCCATGCTACAGACATAAATTACAGAACAATTTACAAAAACGAATATACAGGAAAGGCTCTTGATGCACAGGACAGGAGGGTCTCCAGCACAAATACCACAACCATCTCTGGATGGAGTTGCACCTTAAACAGAGAGAAAAAACAGAATCAGGGATCAGAAAGACAAAAAATACAGTATAATTTGCCAGCATTAAACAACAAGAAAAACAGGAAATACTAAAAGACCCAGAAATTAGGTAAAGTTGCCACTACAAGTCCAGAAAAAAAACCCATGATGACTGAGGGTGATGCTGAGCTAGTGGAGGAGCTGAACCACTTCTTCACATGCTTTGAGGTGAAAAGACCCGAGACAGCCACAGCGTGATCACTGAACTGCAACAGCCCTAGTTTCACGGTGCAGGAACATGAGGTGAGGTGTACAATGAAGGCGGTAAATCCCAGGAAGGTTGTAACATTGAGAACTGCATTGAGATGCTCTGATTGGGCTGCACTTTAACCGTTGCACAGGGACAACACCATTAACATCGCAACATAAAACTATTTTTATACTGTGCCTAAAACTCTTATGAATATATTCTCTGGGTTTATAGACGTTGTTATTGCGTTTGTTTTATGTAAACATGCAAGAATCACAGTCTGTCTCTCCATTATTTTCAATGGGAGCTGCTGTGAGCTACAATCGCTTCTTGATCATGTCGTTTTGGGACAAAGTGAAGTTTGCTCTTTAACGTCTTGATTATTGTTCTTTACAACACTGTCTTCTTTGTTCGAGACTTATATAATATGTCTGAATTTTGGTTTGCGTTTATTAAATTCCACGCAGATTAAACGTAGCAGACACGGATTTTTCGTTATAATTGTTTTAGGGTATCATGCATGCAGTCTCTTATTAACATGATGAAAAGCATACTTTATTTTTAATAAATTTGCAAAAGTCTAAAAAAAATTATTTCAAATTGTCATTATGGGAGATTGTGTGTAGAATTTTTAGGAAAAAAAATGAATTTCATCCATTTTGGAATAAGGCTGTAACAACATAAAACAAATGTGGAAAAAGTGAAGCGCTGTGAATACTTTCTGGATGCACCGTAAATAGGCTCTCACATTCACAGGAGACCAGAGAAGTGACGCCAACACCGGTGTGATGATCATCATTGAATAAAACTCTACGGCATGCTTATGACTCTTCTCCTGCGTTTGTTCAAAGCACTCTGCAAACATCCAACTGTCACTGTTATTATGCTTCTCTGCAGCTGCAGAAATGTGTCTGTCCAGAGTTCTTCGCATCGTCTGAAGAATTCCACAGGCGCATGCAGTTTTTGACTTTGATCTGCATGAGTAAAAGTGATTTAAACTTGGAGTGTGAGGCTCATAAAAATGGTGGTTGGCCTTTGCGCTGTTTGCAAAGCAGAGTCGCAGCAAACACATCACCAAAGATGAAGGTTTTAACCAAACAAAACACGCATAAAAATAGCAGAACGACAACTATAAGTCAGATGAGGCAGAACAAATTGCAAAGATCTCAGTGTAGCACTGAGACGAACTGAGAGGGCCATGGAAAGTGATCAGTAACAGGAACACAACAGAACCTTTCAAAATAAAAGAACAGGAAAACAAATCTGTATTTTCAGTCTTTATGTTGATAAAAATTGCTGCATGTGGAATGCATGTGGATTTACGTAGTGCAGTCATTGCTACCTGTCTGAAGGGCCTCCTGGTCTGACGTAGGTGACCACTAGAGGGCGTGACTTGTGCCAGTCTTCGTGAATACCGCCTGCAAGAAAGAGCAGGTAAGCGTGAATAGCTACAGAGATAAAAATAGAAAAAAAGGTCTTATTTATTATGAAAATAAGTGAAGTGTAAAAAAAATCATACTGAGCATTTTTAGTCAGATTATGTCATCGGAATAATAGTGTCAACAGGGATGATTTAATATAATACAGGAGTCATTTGTCCATTAAAGAGATTAAAATAATATTTCAAGATTCCTTGTGTTTGATTTGAGTCTGAGAAAATGTTCACATTTTAAAAAATGGAAATAAATCAGGGATGCTGGAAGTAGGGGTACTAAGAGGTGTACCGCACCCCTATTGGTGAGGCATCTGAAAGGTTTCTTCTGCTGATGAGTGTGGTATGCTTTCAGTATTAAAGATATAGCAACCAATTAAACTTTGAAAAAAATGTGAGATGTAGCATGAGATCAACACTTTAGTGGTCAGTCGTTTACCTGTCGACCTGCACTCCTACCTTCACTGGTTGACATGAATTTTGGGTTGTTAAGTCAAGTTATGTCAATTTTATTTGTCAATTCTGCAGTGCATACACAAACATATTGAGAATTTAAATTCCGTTATTCTCAGTCTCCCAGACAACACAGTAGAACATAAAATGAATATATAAATACGATAGACAGTAGAATGTGGTCAGTGAGGTACCTGGTGGTGGCAGTATGTCTTGTGCAAATTGAGCAGTGATTCAACATTGATGAGCTTATTCAAAATAATTTAAAGTGTGTGTCGTGCATCAGCAGTCCTTGGAGATATGTTCAGTGTTTGTGAGGTGGGGGTCAGGACTAAAAAGTCAGTGACTTGGGGGTGGGGGGGGGGGTCTGCTGCAACCAGAGGGGGGGCGGGTAACGATCAAAAGCACAAGGTTGTGGATATAAGCCCAGGATATGAGATTCATCCGCTGGGTATCTGGGCTTGCTCTCTAGGACAGGATGAGAAGGAGGAGGGACTCTGAGTAGAGCTGCTGCTTCTTTGCACCGAAAGAAGTCAGTTGAAGGGTGGTTCAGGCATCTGCTGCGGATACCCCCTAATCGTCTCCTGAGGGAGGTCTTCCGGTAACGTCCAACTAGGGAAGTCCCGGGACATACTGGAGGGGATTATATATTCCCTGCTGGACAAGGAATGTCTCGGGATCCCCCAGGAAGAGTTAAAGGACTTGGCCTAGGATAGGGAAGTGTGGGGTGAGCTGCTTAGTCTGCTGCAACGTGGACGCGGATAAGCAGCAGAAAATGAATGAATAAATGAGGCAGTGAATTAGTGATTTCAGGCCTGTTTGGCTCTGGTCAGCTGGTCTGGTTCCTCTCTCGGTCAGTGACCTGAATCTTGTTCATAAAGGGATGAGAGGCTGGTTCCACTGATTAAAACTTTGGTTATGTTTCAAAAACGGCTGCAGACATGCACAGGAGCTGAATACATTTGTAATTACAGTAGATTTTGTTTTGTGCTGGGTGAATGTGTTATGGTGGTGCTTACATGAATTGTGTGTGGCAGCATTTTAACCGAACCAGAGAGTAGCTGAGTGCAGAACAAAGACAAATGCACAAATTCCTGCTGCTTGGCTGCTTTTCTTTTGCAATGATTTCATGGGCTAAACAAATCCGACTCAAAGATAACTGTCATTTTATCAGCATGGTCTTTCATCTCCTCACAGCGTAGATGGTCTTCTGCTCAGAGCTGGAACATATTGCACAGTCTTTGTACTCTATCAGAGAAAACGTGTGCAGAGTCTGAGGGAAGAGGATTTTGCAACTCTTGCACACTTGTAAAAAATACATGTGAACACAAGCACAACAACAACAACAAAAAACATCTGCATAGACATGGTGCACACATTTTCACAGATGCATAAAGATTACCACTGTCTACCTCATGTGGTGCAAAAAAGTGCAAAATGCAGCACCAGTGCATCGCTGAGTAAGCATTTTATTTATTTATTTATTTATTTATTTAATGTATCTAGTCTGGGAGGTCCTACAACATTATACAATGGTACAACTTATACACTGAAAAATCATGTGGTTGTTAGTATTACAACTATGACTACTAGTTATTACTATAATTTATATCAGGCTTTCCCAGGAATAAACTCCAGTAATAAAAGAATAAATGTGTAGGTGAATAAAACCACATTACAACAATGCACTAAATTTCCAAATGAAAAAGCTGATAAAAACAAATATGACACAATGCTAAAATACCCTCGCTGTATGACCATTGTGTTCTTCATAATTTGCAGTTGTTTAATGAATTATTAAGATCCTATATTGTCTTACGTACAAGCCTCTCTATCAATCACTCACTCATCTTCATCCGCTAATCTGGGATCGGGTCGCGGGGGCAACATTTCCAGCATGGGACCCCAGACTTCCCTTTCCCGTGCCACAATGACCACCTCTGACTGGGGGATCACGAGGCGTTCCCAAGCCAGTGTGGACAGATAATCTCTCCACCTAGTCCTGCGTCTTCCCTGGGGTCTCCTCCCAGATGGACATGCCTGGAACACCTCTCTAGGGAGGCGCCCAGGAGGCATCCTTACCAGATGCCCGAACCACCTCAGCTGGCTCCTTTCAATGCAAAAGTGCAGCGACTCTACTCTGAGCTCCCTACGGATGACCAAGCTTCTCACCTTATCTCTAAGAGAGACACCAGCCACCCTCCTAAGGAGGCCCATTTTGGCTGCTTGTACCCACGATCTAGTTCTTTCGGTCATGACCCAACCCTCATGACCATAGGTGAGAGTAGGAACGAAGACTGACCAGAACATCGAGAGCTTTGCCTTTTGGCTCACCTCCCTTTTCATCACAACGGTACGCACCGCTGGACTGATAGTATTGTACACCGGCCATTTGCCCGCTGGCCTGATGGCCTACTGGCCTGCGGATTTTTTTTTTTTTAAATGAAGCATAATATATAATATAATAATAATTTAAAACATAACGCTATAGGTGGATACCGGTATATAAACCCTCCTATTGGTGCATAAACTGGTAGATCGGCCCTTTAGTCATGATTGATTGTGGCCTGGACCAATGAGGTGAGGGGCAGGCCAATTAGCCCTCCATCTCGAGCCTCAGTTGGGCTACACAGTGCGCCAGTGCCAGATAGAGTGATAACGAGCGATATGGATGGTGGAAAGAAGAGGAAAGGTGGCGCTGAAGAGCCAGGGATCAGAAGAGAGTAGCCCTTCAGGCAGATGCTGCAAAATGTCTTAAAATAACAGACATGCTTGCTTCGCGTGGATGCGGAGCATTCACATCTGCAGCAGCCTCAGCAAGTGGCGGAGAAGAAGTTCAACAGGTGGCTGAGGCGGGGACCACTATGGCCATGATGGTAAGTGAAGGTTAACTTCAGCTATTAATTGATGAACAGCAACCTAACTTGTTCATAAATCAGACATCTGTGTGTGAGAGAGACATTCTGATCTTCTGGTCTGAAGTAAAGTGCTGTCTAACTGGGTCGCTCAGATATGAATTAAGGTTGGATATTATTTTCGTTCGTGCTAACTCTGCCAGTCACGTAACCTAGCCTAGCAATGTAACCTGTGCAAATGGTGTGCATGGCTAGCTACCATGCTGCTGCCGCCAGGTTGTTTCTTTATTCTTTATTCTATTTGTGTGACGGTCGTGCGCAGCGTCGGTCATACGAAGTATGCTGTTATGCACAGTCTGCGGTGCAGTGGCATGGTATAACGGCATCCCTGTGGGCTTGCGTACAAGTACCTGCTGACCCTCTCCCTTACTCAGGTGGCCTGTGAACGAACCTTCTCAACGCTCAAGTTTATGGGCGTTTATGCTGATGGCCACTGAAAAGGACATTCTCATGTCTCTGGATATTGATGTGGTCATTGACAGAGTAGCTGAGAAGAGTGAGCTGATGAAAAAGCTGCTTTTGTAGCCTGATGAGGTAAAATAAGACACTGACTTAAAACGCTCATAATGTATCAGATCAGATTAAATGAAACTCCATCATTGCACAAAATACATTGCAAAGAAAACATTAAGCAGCATCTACCTTTAGTGCAAACGAGACCTTATATTAGAATCACTGTAATTTAGAATTAAAACATATTATGTCTGCACACACATTTACTGTGTCACTGTCTTAGAACGTTTTTCTAGAGTAGAAATGCAATTACTATGATCACCTGTGTCATTTTTCTCACCTTTCTATCTATCTTCTGTCTTTTCATTTTTTGAAGATTCCCATGTTTAAGGAGTTCTGAGTGTTGCTGCTGGGAAGAGGCAGGATGGGACAGAATCTCTCTCACTTGTTGTTGGTTTGTGTGTGCGTGTGTGTTTCAGGGTCCATTTTATCTCATTGGTCTGCATGTAAGTTACCAGTTCCTGTTGCATTTTAATGTTTGTTTTATTGATATTCATTTTCTTAATATATAATTGTGTATTTAATTTAGTATTTTATTTTGTACAAAGTAATTATTGATTCATTACAATAATAAATGATAATCATATCTACAGATCTCTGTTGAACTTCTATTATTATGTGAATCATCCCTTTTTATTTTATACTCTAAATTAAATGGATGAAACAAATCCTATTCTTTCCAAGTCCTGGCATAATTTCATATACCTAACATTTTACTTTAAATTGAGAGTCATTCTCTAAGTTGATTAGCAACACAAACTGGTAATAAAAGAAATCCTTGATGTTACTTGTAGCTTGTAGTGAGATAGACAACTGTCTTCATCTTGTGGCCTTTTTGTGTATTGCAGTTTCAAAAGTTCAACCTTTGTATCCAGTCATTGGTCCAGTCATCCAGTCATTTCTTGCTTTATATGGTAAATTGTATCACACAAGTAATGATATATTATTTATAGTATAGCCTACAGTATTTATATAACAAATGTTTTTATATAATTTCTATTTCTAAATTTAAGTAACAAGGCTGAATGAAATGACGGCTTATTATGTCTAAAAAGTAATGTGACCTACTGTCAATAGATCGTACTTTTGATAAGCCTATGATAACTGTATTTCGGGAGAACTTTTCATAATGCTTCTTATAGTGTTAAAATGTGTGTGTCTCCTGGTGCACATTGATTGGTTAAGGGACCAAAAAAAAAAAAACACGCTGTCACAGCAGGCTTAATTTTTTTCCCCTTCGATACCTGGTGGTGGCCTGGTCTTGGTTAAACATGCCCGGCCTGAAAAATTTCCCCAGTCCAGCCCTGACAGTACGGTAGAAAGAATGCAACACCTCTGCTGCACTGATTCTCCAGCCAATCTCACGATCCATTGTCCCTTCAGTCGTGACCCCAAGGTAGCTGAACTCCTTCACTTGGGGTAAGACTGCATTTCCTACCCGGAGTAGGCAATGCATTGGTTTCCTGTTGAGAACCATGTCATCAGATTTAGAGGTGGTGATACTCATCCCAGCCACTTCACACTCGGCTGCAAACCGATCCAGTGAGTGGTGGAGGTCACCGGCCGATGAAGCAAACAGGACCACATCTGCAAAAGGCAGTGATGGGACCCTGAACCCATCATACTGGAAGCCCTCCTCCCTCCAACTACACCTTGATATCCTGTCCATGAATATCAGAAACAGGATTGGTGACAAGGTGCAGCCCTGGCAGAGGCCAACCTCCACCAGAAATTAGTCCATCTTACTGTCAAGCACCCGAACATCACTTTGTGAGTACAGAGATTGGATGGCCCTGAGAAGGGACCCCCTCACTCCATACTCCCACAGCACCTCCCACAGTAACTCCTGGGGTACCCGATCATACACCTTCTCTAAGTCCACAAAACACATGTAGACTGGATGGGCATACTCCCAGGCACCCTCCATGATCCTTGTGAGAGTGAAAAGCTGGTTGGTTGTTCCACGACCAGGCAGAACCCACATTCCTCTTCCATCAGAGATTTGACTATCAGCCGAACCCTCCTTTCCAGCACCCTGGAGTAGACTTTAACAGGGAGGCTGAGTAGTGTGATGCCCCTGTAGCTGGCACACACTCTCTGGTCCCCCTTTTTAAATATGGGGAGCACTAACCCAGTTTGCCACTCCTTAGGTACTGTCCCAAACCTCAACCCAATGTTGAAGAGATGTCTCATCCAAGACAGTCCCTCCACACCCAGAGCCAATTGAGGTCAACAGAGTCCCATCCTTACTGTAGACAGCTTGGATGGTTCCCCGTTTTCCCCTCCGGAAATGCCTCATGGCCTGCAATAAGCACCATGGTGCCAACCGAAAGTTGTTACTCTGGACTCCACTCACACCCGCTGCTTTGCCTCCCTCACAGCAGAGGCTGCCGCCCTTCGGGGAGTTCGAGGGTTGCTGCCCATTGAGGCACCTAAGACCTTCAGGCCACAGCTCTGCACTGCAGCTTGAGCAATGGAAGCTTTGAACATTGTCCAATCTGGTTCAATGCCCCAAATCTCCACAGGGATGCTAGAAAAGCTCCTCCGGAGGTGTGAGTCGGAGATCTGTCAGACAGTGGGCTCCTTTAAACATTCCCAGTTCATCCACACTATCGGTTTGGGCTTACCAGATGTGACTGAAGTCTTCCCCCACCCTCTGATCCAACTCACCACCAGATGGTGATCAGTTTTTCTTTCAATTTATGTCCTTTATATAGCGCCAAAACACGACAGAGTTGCCTCAAGGCGCTTCACACAAGTAAGGTCTAACTTTACTAACCCCCAGAGCAGCAGTGGTAAGGAAAAACTCCCTCTGAGGAAGAAACTACAAGCAGACCAGACTCAAAGGGGTGACCCTCTACTTGGACCATGCTACAGACATAAATTACAGAATAATTCACAAAATGAATATCCAGGAAATGCTGTTGGTGCACAGAACAGGAGAGTCTCCAGCACAAATACCACACCCATCTCTGGATGGAGCTGCACCTTAAACAGAGAGAAAAAAAAACAAAATAAGGTATCAGAAAGACAAGAAATACAGTATAATTTGTCAGCATTAAACAACAAGAAAACAGGAAATACTAAGGTGATCGCCGGCCACTAGCCCTATGCTTCATTAAAAGACCCAGAATTTAGGTAAAGCTGAAGACACTCTGTTTCCTAATAAAATGAATTAAAAGAGTAAAAAGCGTAGAACTGTACTATGCCAGTATTCTGGTCATACGAAAGGGAAAATAAGTGCGTCTTAAGTCTGGACTGGAAAGTCTCCACAGAATCTGACTGTTTTATTGACACAGGGTGATCATTCCACAGAACAGGGGCATGATAAGAGAAAGCTGTGTGACTTGCAGATTTCTTACCCCCCCTTTGATACAAAGAAGTCCTGCACCACAAGAACGCAAAGCCCGGGCCGGTACGTAAGGTTTAATTAGGTCAGCTGGTAGGGAGGTGGCAGTCGGTGAACAATTTTATAGACAAGTAGCAGAACCTTAAAATCTGATCTCACTGGGACAGGAAGCCAGTGAAGGGATGCCAAAATGGGTGTAACGTGGTCAAACTTTCTGCTTTGTGTCAAAAGTCTGGCTGCAGTATTTTGAACCAAGTGGACACCCCTAATGCTGGACTGCGGTAAACCAGAAAATAGAACATTGCAGTAGTCCAAACTAGAAGAGATAAACGAATGGATCACGGTCTCAGCATCAGCCATAGACAGGATGGGACGAATCTTCGCGATATTTTGCAGGTGGAAGAAAACAGTCCTCGTAATATTTCTAATATGGAAGTCAAAGGACAATGTAGGATCAAAAATTACCCCAAGGTTCCTCACTTTGTCAGTGTGATGTATGGCACACAAGCCTAGGCTAAGCATTAACTGGCCAAATTGATACCGATGTCTCACTGGACCAAGAACCTTCATTTCAGTCTTATCAGAGTTTTAAAGTAGGAAGTTTCTAGACATCCAACTTCTCACTTTTGACAGCTCTGCCCCTCTCTTCACCTGAGTGTCCAGAACATGCGGCTTCAGATCAGATGATACGATCACAAAATCGATCATCGATCTTTGGCCTAGGGTGCTCTGGTACCATGTACACTTATGAGCATCCTTATGTTCGAACATGGTGTTCATTATGGACAGTCCGTGACTAGCACAGAAGTCCAATAACAAATGACCATTCGGGTTTACATCAAGGAGGCCGCTCCTCCCAATCACACCTCTCCAGGTGTCTCAGTCATTGCCCACATGTGCGCTGAAGTCCCCCAGCAGAACAATGGAGTCCCCCACAGGAGCCCCATACAGGACTCCTTTCAGGGAGTCCAAGAAGGCAGAATATTCCAAACTGCTGTTCAGTGCAAACGCACAAACAACAACAGTTTTACCCCCCACCACCCGAAGGCATAGGGAGGTGACCCTCTCATCTACCGGGGTAAACTCCAACGTAGCAGGCGCCTCACACCCTGTTCAACTCCAGAGAAGGATAAGGTCCAATCCCTATCAAGGAGAATGGTTCCGGAGCCGAGGCTGTGCATGGAGGTGAGGCCTATCAGAGTTAGCTGGTAATGCTCCACCTTCTGCACAAGCTCTGGCTCCTTCCCCCACAGCGAGGTGACATTCCACACCCCCAGAGCTAGCCCTCGACTTTCACTACCACCCATGGGACAGCACAACTGACACCAGCGGTTCCCCCTGCGGGTGGTGAGCCCACAGGGTGGAGATGGAAGGTCCATGTTGCCTTTTCAGGCTGTGCCCGACTGGGCTCCATGGCAAGATCAGCCACCAGGCACTCGCTGATGGGCCCTCCATCCAGGCCTGGCTCCAGATGGGCCCCGGGCTTCCTCCGGGCTGGGTCACATTTCCTTTGCTTTGTTTTGTCATGGTATCTTATGAACCATTCTTTGTCTGGCCTCTCGCCTAAGGCCAATTTTCCATGGGAGATCGTACCAGGAGCACAAAGGCTCCAGACAGCACAGCTCTTACGTTCATAGCGGCACACAAACCTCTCCACCACGATAAGGTGATGGTTCCCGGAGAGCTCTATCAATCAATCAATTCAATCAATCAAAAAAAACCTCCCAATATTTTCGTTTTAATGGCATCTGCAGGAGGCCTTGCATGAGAATTTACCTTGCATGAAGAGCGGGGATGCTGTGCAAATCAAGGAATATTTGTAGGTCACTCACTGTGCATTAGCAGGTATTAATGAGACAAATTTAACTCCATAGAAGTTAGCTTTGAGTTAGCGGACATTAACATGCACGCTACGTCCGCAAATTGTCTTGTAAATCAGTTCAGAAGTGTTAGGTTCCAAAATCAGCGCTTTTAGTTTTTGAAGTGTTTATTTCTCGCTAGCTTTAACATAATATATGAGAAAAGTGTTATTTCTAATGATACAACAAAGACATGCACATCCAAAACACATAAAAAGGCATGCAGGACCAAAAAACATACCAAAAATAAAAATACAAACCAAATGATCCGCACAGCCACAGCGCTCCAACACAAAAGAGGCTCCATTTAACAAAAAACGTAACATTTCGGGCACCAGCCCTTCATCAGACAACCTGCTCAATGTGGCACACCTGTTGCGGGAGTGCACATATGTGAGCCTTTGAGAAGAGCGGATGTTGTGTTGGGTGTTTGACTCCTGCCTATATTGAGCTGACAGAGGAGGATTACTCCCGCAACAGGTGTGCCACATTGAGCAGGTTGTCTGATGAAGGGCTGGTGCCCGAAATGTTACATGTTTTTTGTTAAATGGAGCCTCTTTTTGTGTTGTAGGGCTGTGGCTGTGCGGATCATTTGGTTTTTATTTTTATTAAAGGTGTTATTTCTCGCCAAAAACAAAGTGATGTTAGCAGCTAGCGAATTCAGGAAGTGACGTCAAAACCTCAAAAATCTACAAAATGTTCTGTAAATCCTTCCAGAGGTGTTATCAGGTTACACAAACAACGTTTTCAGTTTTGGAAGTGTTTATTTCTTGCTAGCTTTTACATAATATTTGAGAAAGGTGTTATTTGTAGCCAAAAACAAAGCAAAGTTAGCAGCTAGCGACACAAGAAAGTGACAGCACCATGCTAACGTCTGCATGATCATACCATAAAGTTAGGTACAGAATGTGACTTTTTACCCTCTGAAAATATACCTTGTTAGAACAGGTCAAAGTCAGCCATCTTTGAACTTGCCCCAGTCTGTGTCCCAAGAATGTTCCCTGTTCCCTGTGATTTGAAGCCTCTGGCAGTAATAGGATTGGATTTACGCTGAGCACAGACAGATGAACAGATGGAGAGACAGATGGACAGACCAATGGACTGATGGACGCAAAGCCTTTGCAATACCCGATGGCCATTTTTGATGGCCTCGGGTAAAAATCAAATGGACTCAAGTTTTTAATTGGCGTGTTTCCAATGCTATGGGGTAGCACAGCCCAGTCTCACATTTTTTTTCATGCTCCCGTCACGAAATGAGTCAAATTTTCGTGACAGGGTTTTTTTAACTCACTATTCCTAACCCTACTCCTACCCCCCACCCTAACCTTAACCATAACCTAATCTTACTCTTTCCCCCACCCTAACCATAACCACACCCGACGCCCCCATTTCACTTTTAATTTGTGCAGCCATCACGGAATGAATTAGAATGAATTCGTGCTGCCGTGATGAAAATGAGGCACACTTCGTCACAATATCACAAACCAACAGATCAATGTATATTTCATGCTGCTGAATCATGACATGCCGTGAGACCAGGTTGGGTAGCAATATGTGTTTATGTGCATAAAATAACTTCAAATATGTTGTCATTGCATGTTTTATTTGTCCATCTTGGTTATTTTTTTGGAATTTAAACATCCTTATACTACACACCGCAATCTGGGGTCTTCCTCCATAAATCCACTATTCACTTTTCCATCCTTGTCCTATGTGAAATAACATCAATGTGAAATAATATCAAAGTCAAAGTCAAACTCAGCTTTATTGTCAAATATGCTATACATGGTCGACATACAGCAGAGATGAAATTTCAGTCCTCTCAGACCCACGGTGCAGAGTATAGAATAAAAACTACTACTAAGCTAAGTAAAACATTTACCTTAAACATCACTGATTTACAAAATAAAAATAAAAATAATATAAAACAGTATAACCAGTGTAGGTCGTGTAAGTATGATGCTGTTGTGCAAATGGCAAAAGGGTACTATTGTAAACAGTATGACATTAAATACGATGCAATGGATAACAGTGTAATACAGTATAGGGGTGATTCTTTAACTATGGGCACTACTGGCCTTGTAAATGTAATTTCCACCACTCCATTGCCTTACAATATAAAGCGCCTTGGGGCAACTGTTTGTTGTGATTTGGCGCTATATACATGTGCTCTGATGTCACTGTTTATCTCCATAGAAACTACCCAAACAATCTTTCATACAAACTGTTTAAAGGGACATTACAGTGTTGTGGTGGAAATTATGGCAATAGTGTGGGACAACTACATTTTGTTTAAAAAAATCACAACAGTTGTATGACATTGAATACCCCAATTTGCAGGTGAGGCGGGTGTGGTAGATGTCCAGCAGAAAGGGGAGAGGAACACTGATGATCTTCCCAGCTGCTTTCACAGTGCGCTGCAGGGTTTTGCGGCAGGATACGGTGCAGGCACCGTACCACACAGTGATGCTGCTGGTCAGGATGCTCTCGATCGTACCCCTGTAGAAGGAGTACATGGTGGGGGTCGGGGCTCTTGCTTTCCTCAGTTTCCGCAGAGTCACTGTTGGGCTTTTTTGGCCAGATATGTGGTGTTGATGTTCCAGGACAGGTCTTGGGAAATGTGTACACCCAGGAACTTTGTGCTGCTCACCCACTCCACTTCAGCACCATTGATGGTTAGTGGAGCATGCTGAGCGGGCTCTCTCCTGAAGTCTACGGCAATCTCCTTCGTCTTCTCCACGTTCAGGTGGAGATTGTTGTCCGCGCACCACGTGGCCAGGCAGCTCATCTCACTCCTGTAGTTTGTCTCATCATTGTTGTTGATGAGACCCACCACAGTCATGTCGTCTGCGAACTTGATGAAGAGGTTGGAGCTGGATGTAGGTGTGCAGTCGTGGGTCAGCAGAGTGAAGAGGAGGGGGCTCAGCACACATCCTTGGGGGGCTCCTGTGTTCAGCGTGATGGTGCTGGAGGTGTAGCTGCTGACCTGAACTGCCCTGTGGTCTCCCCGTCAGAAAGTCCAGCAGCCAGTTGCACAGGGAGATGTTGAGTCCCAGCCGGACTAGTTTGTGGATGAGCCGATGGGGGATGATTGTATCGAATGCTGAGCTGAAGTGGATGCAACAGCATTCTGATGTGCAAGTCCTTGGTCTGCAGGTGAGTGAGGGCTGAGTGGAGGGTAGTCAGTCGAGTGGTTGGACCGATATGCAAACTGGTAGGGGTCCAGTGCGGGGGGGAGGGCAGATTTGATGTGGTCCATGACTAGCCGCTCGAAGCACTTCATAATGATGGGAGTGAGTGCGACCGGGCGGTAGTCATTGTAGCAGGAGGGAGACGACTTCTTCGGGACCGGGATGATGGTGGTGGCTTTGAGAAATGTCGGGACAACAGCTTGTCTCAGCAAGATGTTGAAGATGTCTGTGAAGACATCAGTGAGCTCCTCAGCACAGTCTCTCAAGACCCCACCAGGAATATCGTCGGGACCAGGGGCTTTCCTCGCGTTGATCCTCCTGAGCGTTCACCTCACGCTGTCTGAAGGTATTGACAGCACCTGGACGTCAGAAGGCGGAGGGATCTTCTGTGCTGGAATGTTGTCTGCCTCAAAGCGAGCAAAGAAGTTGTTCAGCTGATTCAGCAGAGAGGGGGAGTTGTTGCAGGTCTGCGGGGTGGGCTTATAGTCTGTGATGGTCTGAATACCCCACCATAGAGAACATCCATTATGTTGTCCAATGCACATTTATTTGTTCATGTTGCTTATTTTTGGAATTCAAAAGTCCTTTTATTAAGTAACAGTACATGCGGTGGTGTACATATGTGGTCATCACGGAGTTCCTATCCATTGTTAAACTTGTGAAACATGTTAAAAGGTGAGTTCCATATTAGGAAAAAAGGTTGAAGGTCTATTCCATTGTAACTTTGATTTCTGTGCAATTTTTATTTCTCCAGGAAAATATGGCACCAAGTATAATTGAGCTCATTTGTTAAATTTTGAAATTTTGAGCTGTGGTCATGTGACCTTATCCTTCCATTAATTCAGGCATTTGTGTGGAAGGTACGTCTCCATGAACCAGATGCACCTAGCGTGCCTGGTGTAGGAACTGCTAGTGGTCAATGAAGACATTCAGCAATTCTGAGAATGAATTCTCACACTTGGCTGCACCAAGTGCTAAATTCACACCTCACAGCAGACACTACACTTGGCAGGCTTCCAGGCTTACAAGATTTTGTGGCACCTTGTGACAGGAGTATTTGTGTTGTTCACATCTTCTTTGTCTGCTGCTATTTCACCACATTTATAGCAACAAGCCACATGCTGGTGAATTACAGATTGTAATCTCACTGGTTTATGACATACCATGTGATTAAATATGTGATTAAAATCAACCCGTTTGCACACTGCACACAACTCAGAATTTCATTCATTCCTCCTGTTGTGTCTGTCCATGTCTGTGTCTTATGTTTTGTCTGTTACTGGATTTGAGGTGTCCTTCTGTTTTGCACACCTCAGTTTTTCTTAAGCTCCACTTTAATTTTCAACCATTGTTCCTTTGGTTTGTATTCAGTCAGTTTTTGGTTCCCTTGTAGCTGGTAATTAGTTATGGATTGTAACTCACCCTCAAATCCATGACAAAATCCCAACAGACAATATCCCAGTGGACAGAATCCCAACCGCTTATTTCAAAAATGGACAAAATCCTAGTTTCATTCCAAAGTCCCCTCTCACTTGAACCTTAACGCTAACCCTACATTAATGTAGTACACTATCCCTAACAATATTATATTTTATATTTATTCATGAGCCTGGGATTTTGTCCACTTTTATCTTTGTGCTTTAAAGTTTCATTCTGTCTCTGTCCGTCCCTGTGTGTGTTTGTACAACCTCAATTCCAATGAAGTTGGGATGTTGTGTAAAATGTAAATAAAAACAGAATACACTGATTTGCAAATCCTCTTCACATTTCAAATTGTTTTTGGAAATCATGGATGTCGTGTCCTCCACAGCCCTGAACCCCATTTTCAAGATATGTATCTGCTGAAGAAGGTTGAGTTTTGTGTGTTGCCAACTGTAAATGTAAATTTGTAAATGTAAATTTGTTTGGTAGTAATCGGATTGTGTCCTTTAAGCTGAAGAGTCTGAAGTGGTTGAAAATGGGAGTGGGAATAGATAGTTTTTCCCCCCCACAACTTTTGAACTACATAATTTTATTTTTAGTTAAAGGGGTAGGCCTTAATAAGCTTTGCTTCTGCCTATACCCTTTCAGGCACATGGATGCATTGTAATCCATTTTCTTTCTTCATTGTAAGTTTTTTGTTGTTGTTTTGGACTGTGTGTGCTGAATAAATTCATTCATTCATTCATTCAAAAGAGTGCGGGTACTAGACTGGCCTGCCTACAGTCCAGACCTGACGCCCATTGAAAATGTGTGGTGCATTATGAAGCACAAAATACGACAATGGAGACCCCAGACTGTTGAACAACTGAAGTCGTACATCAAACAAGAATGGGAAGGAATTCCATCTACAAAGCTTCAATAATTAATTAAGGGCCTTTCACACTGAATGCGTCAGATGCATCAGAAGCATCAAAAATTGGTCTAAAAGGCATTATTTTCAATGAGACGCGTTGCTTTTTAGACGCGTCAGAAGCATTGCTAAAGCCGAGCTAAAACGACACTTCGGACGGGAGCGCGCGTTGCTGCTTGTCGGCAGGCTGACGCAGTCAAAGTTCAATCCAATCCAACTTTCGACGTGCTGAGCCATGATGTAGCTTTGCGCTGTCCAATAGGAACGGCGTGTTGCGCCAAAACATGGAAGACTAGTGGCAGTAACCACTGATCTGTACAGAAACAGAAACGTGTCACAGGACTGCTCATTTATAGAGCAGTTTTCTGAAGAAAAATCCTTGGAAATGCTTTTTTGTTGTTTGTTACCTCAGAATTTCTGATTACTGTTAAAAAAAGTTTAGAACACTTGCAATTAAAATAGCTAAATAAATGGTTCTTTAGAAACCTTTCATCTGTAAATTAAGACCACCTGTTATTTCAGATTAGATAATTTCTTGTTTAACATAAGGAACCTTGACATTTATTTTTAGACAAATAAAATAACATGGAAACTTGTACATTTTTAAAAGTCTGTTAGATTATTTATATCTCATTTCAACCAGAAAAACAGACACTGTAAATAAATACAAATGTTTATTATAAATGTAACAGGAAATAATGACTGCAGTGTGATTGTAAAGTAGGATTTCTGTGACATAAACCTCATGATGAATTTTTTAATGGCCATTTAAACTTGTAACTTCGCCAAAATATGTAATTGCCTTTAATGTTGTTATCAGGACAGAGTCATTTCTAAAATATGAATTTGAGCACAATAAGGGGCGAGCTTCTACCTGTGCAAATGTCTTTTGACTTTGATTCGTGGACATTTTTAATGATTCGTTCATTGATTGTTAAAATATAAAATGAAACAGCTTTAAAAAAAAAAATAGTTACTGTTGAAAGAGCCTTTTATTTAGAAGCAGGTGACGTTAGGCTGGATTCATCGGGACCAGATGAAGGTCTCTTCTGCAGCTTTGAACTCTGGTGGTGCTGCTGAAGACACTTTTGTCCTATTTTGAAGAGCAGAGATGTTTTCTTTTGACTGGACTTCATGGTGTTCAGCTCATCAATGGAAGTTTGGTTGTCTGCACAGCAAATGTTCCTGATTGGGACAAATAAAAATATTTCTTTAAATATAAGAAACACTAAAGAGTTTATACACTCAACAAAAATATAAACGCAACACTTTTGGTTTTGCTCCCATTTTGTATGAGATGAACTCAAAGATCTAAAACTTTTTCCACATACACAATATCACCATTTCCCTCAAATATTGTTCACAATCCAGTCGAAATCTGTGATAGTGAGCACTTCTCCTTTGCTGAGATAATCCATCCCACCTCACAGGTGTGCCATACCAAGATGCTGATTAGACACCATGATTAGTGCACAGGTGTGCCTTAGACTGCCCACAATAAAAGGCCACTCTGAAAGGTGCAGTTTTATCACACAGCACAATGCCACAGATGTTGCAAGATTTGAGGGAGCGTGCAATTGGCATGCTGACAGCAGGAATGTCAACCAGAGCTGTTGCTCATGTATTGAATGTTCATTTCTCTACCATAAGCCGTCTCCAAAGGCGTTTCAGAGAATTTGGCAGTACATCCAACCAGCCTCACAACCGCAGACCACGTGTAACCACACCAGCCCAGGACCTCCACATCCAGCATGTTCATCTTCAAGATCGTCTGAGACCAGCCACTCGGACAGCTGCTGAAACAATCGGTTTGCATAACCAAAGAATTTCTGCACAAACTGTCAGAAACCGTCTCAGGGAAGCTCATCTGCATGCTCGTCGTCCTCATCAGGGTCTCGACCTGGCTCCAGTTCGTCGTCGTAACCGACTTGAGTGGGCAAATGCTCACATTCGCTGGCATTTGGCACGTTGGAGAGGTGTTCTCTTCACGGATGATGTGAAGGAGATGTGTTGCACTGCATGAGGCAAATGGTGGTCACACCAGATACTGACTGGTATCCCCCCCCAATAAAACAAAACTGCACCTTTCAGAGTGGCCTTTTATTGTGGGCAGTCTAAGGCACACCTGTGCACTAATCATGGTGTCTAATCAGCATCTTGGTATGGCACACCTGTGAGGTGGGATGGATTATCTCAGCAAAGGAGAAGTGCTCACTATCACAGATTTAGACTAGTTTGTGAACAATATTTGAGGGAAATGGTGATATTGTGTATGTGGAAAAAGTTTTAGATCTTTGAGTTCATCTCATACAAAATGGGAGCAAAACCAAAAGTGTTGCGTTTATATTTTTGTTGAGTATATATAAAAAAAGAAAAAAGAGGCAAAAAACGATGGAAAAAAGGCCTGAAAAAAGTTATTTGAAGTTGAAATTTGTGGTCTCCGAAAAAAGCTGTAGCTTTATTTGGTCAAAATAAGAAAGACTGAACCATCTACAAATTAAAGCGTTCACTCAGATCAACTGTGCTAAAAAGCTAAGCTAGCTGATCAATAAACCTTCACAGCAGTGCAGAAACGTCACGTTTTACCTTTACGTTATTCTCACCTCAATAAAGCTGCAGAACTAACCTCCGTTGGGCAAACTGGGACTTCGCATATATCCAAAAAGTGGGAGATTTCGGACTGAGTGGGTTTGCTCCATCCCCCCAGCTGCCTGCCTCGGTCTGCCCAGGAATGATGCCTGAAGGCCGGCTTCTCCTTGCGGGTCGGCCCGCTGTCGCGGTTCGATCGATAACCCACCAAGTCGTCAGTCCTCCCTCAGTTGGCGTCACTCCGAAAAGTAGCTGAAAAAAGCTTCTCCCAGCAGGGTGATGGGAGAATCGTTCTACTGCTGTTTTTTTAAAGCTTTGTTGTGGTTCAGGCGACCCAAATTCAAGATGGCGATCGCTGAACTTTTTTCATGTTGTGGAAACAGCCAGAGTGTGACGTAGCCGCAATCTCCGTCCCCTTGCCGCTTCCGAAGCGATGTGTCTGACGTCACGATGCGTTGGAAACGCATCGGCCTGGTGTTATGACGCGTTGGGAAGCGTTAAAGCGTCGTGCTGACGCTTTCAATGTGAAAGGCCCTTAAGTGTCCTCAGTTCCCAAACGCTCATTGAGTGTCGATAGAAGGAAAGGTGATGTAACACAGTGGTAAACATACCACTGTTCCAGCTTTTTTGAAACCTGTTGTAGGCATCCATTTCAAAATGAGCAAATATTTCCACAAAAGCAATAAAGTTTATCAGTTTGAACATTAAATATCTTGTCTTTCTGGTGTATTCAATTGAATATAGGTTGAAGAGGATTTGCAAATCATTGTATTCTGTTTTTATTTACTTTTTACACAACATCCCAACTTCACTGGAATTGGGGTTGTAGACGGAGACATTCTGAACATGAACTTGAGAACAGGGCTTTGGTCTCCTTTCCTAAAACTGGACTAAGTCGTCACTGCAGCATGATTCAGTCTGTGCATCCAAAAACATCAACACAGCCAAAAATGGTGGAACACAAGCATTATTGATTATCGACAGACAGAAAGAAAGAGAGAGAGAGTTTGAAATAAAACAGCATGACATAAAACTGGACTAAACCATCTTTGCACCTGACTGTCGTACTTTGATGTGAAATACGGGAACTAAGCTACAGGTTTAAAAATGAAGATCTCTTTGGTTTTACCTCTCATGACGAAACCAAAGCTGCTCCCTTCTTTGTGCAAACAGATGTCGATTGTCTTTGATATAACCCCTGAGGTGCTGTCTGGTGCTTTTAAGAGAGAACAGGAGGAGAAGAAAAATCACTACGAGTGAAAGAAAAGACGGAAGCAAATGTATAGAATAATTTGCTGTTGTTGCAGCTCTAATCAGTCACACAGAAGATACATAATTACTCAGTTCAAGAAACAGGTACAAAATAAGCAAATGACATGAGAACAATAGCAACATCCCAGATGATGTCCAGTGTTTTAATTGAACCCCAAATCAGAAAAAAGTACGTGGAACATGCTAATAAAAATCCCACAAATGTTTCTGACTTCTGTTTCATTTCAGACAGTATGTTTCAAGATGTTTCATGTTTTGTGTGGTTATCTTCATTTCATTTGTTAATATTTGTTCCTCCATTTCAGGACTGCAACACTCCCCTCCCCCCAAAAAAAAAGCTGGGAAAGGGGGAAATTTAGGGTATGCAATAAGGTGTAAATAAATAAATATGTTACATCAAACAGGAGATTGTAATGATGATTTATGTAATTTATGTAAGGATGTCAGAGGATCTCCAGTTTGTGATTAAAGAAATGAAAAAAATTATGTTCTCCGAAAAAAGGTATATTAATTTAAATTTTTTAAGGAAATCTTTAGGAATTTCAGTGTGGAAAGGGCAAGGGGGAAAGCCTAAGATGAACAGCTGAAATCTCCAATCCCTCAGACAGCACTACATTAAGAACTGTCATTCATCAATAGCTGATATAACCACATGTGCAAGGGATTACTTTTGGAAATACCAACTTTTTTAGAATGGGTTGGAGGCCTGAAGTACAGGGATGACAATGCAGTCTCACACTCGGGTTTTAAGGCAAATGCTTCATTTTGACCGAATGCCAATATGCGATGAGTTGGGTTCCCCTGCTGCATCACTGTGACACAAAAGGAAACACTAAAGCCTAGTTTACACATAGACGGTTTTGTCGGCGGGCACCCCTAGTGCCGGCGTTAACAACAGCGTGTGATCCTTAAGACGGCCAAAAACTCTTCTGGGACGCTTCCGGGAGCTCTTACCGTCTATGTGTAAACGGGGCTTAAACCCAAACAATCCACTTAACCATGACCATAATCACAACCAAAGCATAGATGAATGTTTCCTGATGACGTGGAAGTGAAGTAGATAGTTCCGCACCATATCAGAGAAAAATGATGCAGAATTTTATATATATATATATATATATATATATATATATATATATATATATATATATATATATATAGTCAAGCATGTCCTGTGAGACTTCAACACGAAGTTGCTTTTGCTCCGCCGCCACTCTTTTCATGGCCAAATCTTCTATCACAATGGAATGTGCCGAAAAAGTGCTGATGTCCACCTCTTCCGCAATTTCTCAGACAGTCACACGACGGTCCCGCATCACCAAAGCATTCACTTTGGCAATAACCTGGTCATTTCAGCATGTTGATGGCCGACCGGAGCATTGCACGCTGTCCACCATTGTGCGGCCGTCTTTAAACCGGATGTACCACTCCTTAATCTGTGATGCACATAGCATCGTCACCGAACGCCATCTGAATCTTCCGAATGGTTTCCACCTGGCTGTTGCCCAGTTTCTGGCAAAATTTGATGCGGCGCTGCTCCAGTCGTTCCATCATTTTCTTTGCAATGAAAAACCAGAGAGAGCACTACACACGACCTCACACAAATGCTGCTTGCCAGCAACTGACGAAATCGACAGGTGTGAAAAAATTCACGCATGTGCACAAAGGTTCAAGGTTCAAGGTTAAGCAGGCTTAAAAAAAAATAATAATAAGGTCAGATACTTTTCTAACACACACACACACACACACACACACACACACACACACACACACACATATATACGAGGTCTGTTAGAAAAGTAACGGACCTTTTTATTTTTTTCAAAAACAATATGGATTTGAATCACGTGTGATTGCATCAACCAAGCTTGAACCTTCGTGTGCATGCGTGAGTTTTTTCACGCCTGTCGGTTGCGTCATTCGCCTGTGAGCACGCTTTGTGTGAGCAGTGGTCCACCCCTCTCGTTGGATTTTATTGCGAATAAATGTCTGAACGATTTGGAGCTTTGCTGCATCAAATGTTTCCTGAAACTGTGAGAGACCTCCAGGTGGACACCATTCGGAAAATTTAGATGGCTTTCAGTGATGATTTTATGGGGATTACACAGATTAAGGAGTGCTCCAGCCGGTTTAAAGACCGCCCACAGCGTCTGAGAGCACGGTGCGCTCCGAGAGCCGATTGACAGGCTGAAACCCCGCTGAAACAACCAGATCATTTCCAACATGAAGGCTTTGTTGATCTGGGACGTTGTCTGACTTTCACAAAAAAGGCAGAAGGCGTGGACATCAGCACGTTTTCGGCACATTCTACTGTTACAGGAGTTTTTTCATGAAAGAGAAGCGGAGGATTGCGCCACCGTGCCGCTCATGGCACGGGACAAAACCACCTCCGTGTTGGTCTCACAGGACGGCTTTCAGGTGGCTGTCAGATGGCTTCCGGTTGCTTTTCATTCGTGACTATCCGAGAAATTGAGCATGAGCTGGACATGCCCCAACATGTCCTGTGAGGCTTCATCACGGCGTTGCTTTGCGCCATGCGGCTCTTCCGCGACACGCGGAATTCCTCCGCTCCTCTTTCCATGACAAAATCTCCTGTAACAGTGGAATGTGCCGCAAAAGTGCTATGTCAAGCTCCCTTGCCATTCCTGTAGTAGTCACACGATGTCCCGGATCAACACAGCGTTCAGTTTAGAAATGATCTGGTCGTTCCAGCCTGTCGATGGCCGCTCGGTGCGCCCTCCGCCGTTGTGGGCCATCTTTAAAAAGGTTTTAACAGTCCTTAATCCGCATGACGCCGACAGAATCTTCACTGATATCCATCTGAATCTTTCGAATGGTTTCCAACTGGCTGTCTCTAACAGTTTCTGAAAAAAATTTCATGGAGCAAAGCGGCAGTCTCTCAGCGAGTTCTCAGACAAAAGAAATCCGACGAGGTGGGTGGACCAGTGCTCACTCAAAGCCTGCCCACAGGCAAATGACGCAACCGACAGGCGTGAAAAAAATCACGCATGCGCACGAAGGTTCAAGCTTGGCTGATGCAATCACACGTGATTCAAATCCATATAGTTTTTGAAGAAAATAAAATGGTCCATTACTTTTCTAACAGACCTCGTATATATATATATCTATATATATATAATTATATGTATATATATATATCTATATATATATATATATATATATATATATATATATTAGACCTCTACAAAATGTCAATTGTTACAAAATCTTTTGGGCCACATGTTGTTCTTGTTCCACGAATAAAATAAAAGATCTGTGCCAAATTTTACTGTAATCGGACATTGTTTAGGGGTCCCCCACAAAGCAACAATTTTCACCAAACAAGCAATGTAGTAATCCAATAATTCCAGTAATGTTCTCCTCTGGGTGACCAAACAACCACCACTTTTTGCGATTAGAAGCCATCACATGTACCTGTAAAAGAAAAATAATGGCATCAGAGTCTTATCCCATTAGGGTGGCGTTGCTTTGCAAACGGAGGAAGAGGAAGGAGTTCAAATTTGGTCTGCACCTATAAAACCCCAAGTGGTACAAAAACAACATGTGGCCTGAAGTCTCTCTCAACTTCTGTTTTTTCACCATATAACATGAACCTCCCTAATATATATATATATATATATATATATATATATATATATATATACACATATATACATATATATATATGGGGTGTGCAGCCAGTACATTCTGAGTGCCGGTCCCAAGACCGGATAAATGAGGAGGGCTGCGTCAGGAAGTGCATCCGGCGTAAAACAAGCCAACCCAACTATGCAGACCAAGAATTGAATTTCCATACCGGATCGGTCGCGGCCCGGGTTAACAACGTCCGCCACCGGTGCTGTTGCCCAACAGGGTGTCGGTGGAAATTGGGCTACTGCTGGGTGAAGACGACAAAGAAGAGGAGGAGAACATTTCCACAAACAGCGGGAGAAGAAGAAAACTGGAAGGGTGGAAATGAGAGTGGGGATTTTGAATGTTGGTAGTATGACTGGTAAAGGGAGAGAGCTGGCTGATATGATGGAGAGGAGAAAGGTAGACATATTGTGAGTGCAAGAGACCAAGTGGAAGGGAAGTAAGAGCAGTAGCATCGGCGGTCGGTACAAGTTGTTGTACCATGGTGAGGACAGGAAGATAAATGGTGTTGGGGTCATTTTAAAGGAAGAGTATGTTAAAAGTGTGTTGGAGGTCAAGCGAGTGTCTGACAGGGTGATGAGTGTGAAGTTGGAAATTGAAGGGTGATGATGATCATCAGTGCATATGCCCCACAGGTAGGTTGTGAGATGAAGGAGAAAGACGATTTCTGGAGTGTGTTAGATGAGGTGGTGGAGAGTGTGCCCAAGCATGAAAGAGTGGTGATATGAGCGGACTTCAATGGGCATGTTGGTGAAGGGAACAGAGGTGATGAGGAAGTAATGGGTAGATATGGTATCAAGGATAGGAATGGGAAAGGACAGATGGTAGTTGATTTTGCAAAAAGGATGGAAATGGCTGTGGTGAATACCTACTTTAAGAAAAGGGAGGAGCACAGGGTAACATATAAGAGTGGAGGAAGTGCACACAGGTGGACTACATTCCTTATAGGAGATGCAAGCTAAAAGAAATCAGAGACTGCAAGGTGGTGGCAGGAGAGAATGTCGTTAGACAGCATAGGATGGTGGTTGTAGGATGACTTTAGAGGTAAAGAAGAAGAAGAGAGTGAGAGCTCAACAAAGGATCAGATGGTGGAAGCTGAAGGAGGAAGACTGTTGTGTGAAATTTAGCGAGCAGGTGAGAGAAGCACTGGTTGGAGAGGAAGCAATTTTGGACAACTGGAAAAGTACTGCAGATGTGGTGAGGGAGACAGCTAGGGCAGTACTGGGTATGACATCTGGACAGTGGAAGGAAGACAAGGAGACTTGGTGGTGGAATGAAGAGGTCCAGGAAAGCATAAGGAGAAAGAGGTTGGCGAAAAAGTTTAGGGATAGTCGGAGAGATGAAGAAAGTAGACGGGAGTACAAGGAGATGTGGCGTAAGGTGAAAAGAGAAGTGGCAAAAGCAAGGGAAAAGGCATATTGTAAGCTGTACAAGAAGTTGAAAAGTAAGGAAGGAGAAAAGGACTTGTACCGATTGGCCAGACAAAGGGACAGAACTAGAATGGATGTGCAGCAGGTTGGGGTGGTAAAAGATGCACATGGTAATGTGCTGACAAGTGAGGAGTGTGTGCTGAGAAGAATATTTTGAAGAGCTGATGAATAAAGAAAATGAGCGAGAGAAAAGGCTGGATGATGTGGTGAGAGTAAATCAGGAAGTAAAGAGATTAGTAACGAAGAAGTGAGGGCTGCTATGAAGAGGATGAAGAGTGGAAAGGCAGTTGGTCCATATATATAAAATATGTATTTTCCATACTGTCACAGCTTCCTCTGATTTGGGGTTGTAAATAAGATCTTACAAACATTACTCTCACGCCGTTTGTTTTTTTTTTTAACTGAGCCACACTCCAGTCCACATGGTGGCAGTAATGCACCTATAGGCTGGTTTCCCAATTACCAATAATCAGAAAACAGCAGAAGCTACATGATCAGTGCTACTGACTGAAGTGGTCAGATGTGAGCACTTTTTCTTTCCCTGTGAGAAGGTCTGCGATTGAAACCCCATCATGCTTATTCCTTTTGTACATTAGGAGCTGCACCAGTCAGGGTATCTGTTGTCATGACTACTACAAATCTTGATGACGGTAATTTGGGAAAGCAGGATAATACCTGTGGGTGGTAGTTCATATTCCACCTCCAGCAGGACTCTCTCTCCCACGTTCTTCAGTAAACTGATGATCTCCTCATGGCGTAATTTGGTCAGATTGATGCCGTTCACTGACTTGATGTAGTCGCCCACGTTTAACTGGTCACTCCTGCACAAACACAAACAAACACACTAAAAGTCAGCTCCTCTGCACAGAGTCAGTTCTCGAGGCATTTTTTCTGATGTTTTTCTGTTCAGTCTACCTGGCTGCCAGCCCTCCAGGCCGTAGGTTCGATACCCGCGGTTTCCCATCCTTGTCAGTTCCTCCTGAGATGGTGAGACCAAGTGTGCTGCCTTCCTTCTTCACCAGTTCCACCATGGTCACCCCCCGCAGAGCTTCTACCCCAAAACACACACAAACATAAAGACACAACGAAAAACAAGATATCCAGACACACACACACACACACACACACACACACACACACACACACACACACACACACACACACACACACACACACACACACACACACACACACACGCATGACAGACAGAGTGAACAAGATACACACGCGCACACACCAAATGAACAAGATGTACACACATGCACACACCGAACAAACAAGATATACATACACACAATGAACGAACACGATACACACACAGAACAAACAACGTATACACACAAACGCACACACGCCAAACAAACAAGATACACACACTCACGTGCACACCAAACGAACAAGATACACATATGGCCCACAGAACGAACAAGATATATATACACACACACACCGACAAACAAGATACACACACACCGAACAAAAATGGTACCATGGTTAGCAGCTGCTCACTCTTTTTTCCTATCTTTTTAAATTGTTTGATTTAGTCTTTAAAAAGTAATCAAAAATGCCAAAACATCTATTTTGTGTCGCAAAAACTAGCATGTTAACATTACCAAGTTTACAGAATACACTGTTTCTTCACAAATTAAATTCAAAGTTCATGCTAACTCACCAATATAGCTGCAGTATGCTATGCTGGCTAGCTAGTTAGCAAATATCTCAGCCAGATTATAAATAAGATGATATTTGAATGGGATGTGACACCTTTTTTTAAATATGTTTTGCAAGGTTTTACATGTTGTTGAAGAACAATATAAAGTGACATAACATGACACAGTTAGCTTCAATGGCTGCTTCCGCCAATTTAAGATTTTATATGTTGTTGAAGAACCATATAAAGTCACATAACATGACACAGTTAGCTTCAACGGCTACTTCCGCCAATTTAAGATTTTATATGGTGTTGAAGATCAATATAAAGTCACATAACATGACAGCTGCTTCCGCCAATTTGGACACTGATCACTTTGATGTCAATAAGAAATTAATGAATTCATTAATCCTGCTAATAAACAAACAACCAAAATCAATCAAAGGATTGTGTAAATAAAGTTATATATATATATACACTCAACAAAAATATAAACGCAACACTTTTGGTTTTGCTCCCATTTTGTATGAGATGAACTCAAAGATCTAAAACTTTTTCCACATACACAATATCACCATTTCCCTCAAATATTGTTCACAAACCAGTCTAAATCTGTGATAGTGAGCACTTCTCCTTTGCTGAGATAATCCATCCCACCTCACAGGTGTGCCATACCAAGATGCTGATTAGACACCATGATTAGTGCACAGGTGTGCCTTAGACTGCCCACAATAAAAGGCCACTCTGAAAGGTGCAGTTTTGTTTTATTGGGGGGGGGGATACCAGTCAGTATCTGGTGTGACCACCATTTGCCTCATGCAGTGCAACACATCTCCTTCGCATAGAGTTGATCAGGTTGTCAATTGTGGCCTGTGGAATGTTGGTCCACTCCTCTTCAATGGCTGTGCGAAGTTGCTGGATATTGGCAGGAACTGGTACACGCTGTCGTATACGCCGGTCCAGAGCATCCCAAACATGCTCAATGGGTGACATGTCCGGTGAGTATGCCGGCCATGCAAGAACTGGGACATTTTCAGCTTCCAAGAATTGTGTACAGATCCTTGCAACATGGGGCCGTGCATTATCCTGCTGCAACATGAGGTGATGTTCTTGGATGTATGGCACAACAATGGGCCTCAGGATCTCGTCACGGTATCTCTGTGCATTCAAAATGCCATCAATAAAATGCACCTGTGTTCTTCGTCCATAACAGATGCCTGCCCATACCATAACCCCACCGCCACCATGGGCCACTCGATCCACAACATTGACATCAGAAAACCGCTCACCCACACGACGCCACACGCTGTCTGCCATCTGCCCTGGACAGTGTGAACCGGGATTCATCCGTGAAGAGAACACCTCTCCAACGTGCCAAACGCCAGCGAATGTGAGCATTTGCCCACTCAAGTCGGTTACGACGACGAACTGGAGTCAGGTCGAGACCCCAATGAGGACGACGAGCATGCAGATGAGCTTCCCTGAGACGGTTTCTGACAGTTTGTGCAGAAATTCTTTGGTTATGCAAACCGACTGTTTCAGCAGCTGTCCGAGTGGCTGGTCTCAGACGATCTTGGAGGTGAACATGCTGGATGTGGAGGTCCTGGGCTGGTGTGGTTACACGTGGTCTGTGGTTGTGAGGCTGGTTGGATGTACTGCCAAATTCTCTGAAACGCCTTTGGAGACGGCTTATGGTAGAGAAATGAACATTCAATACACGAGCAACAGCTCTGGTTGACATTCCTGCTGTCAGCATGCCAATTGCACGCTCCCTCAAATCTTGCGACATCTGTGGCATTGCGCTGTGTGATAAAACTGCACCTTTCAGAGTGGCCTTTTATTGTGGGCAGTCTAAGGCACACCTGTGCACTAATCATGGTGTCTAATCAGCATCTTGATATGGCACACCTGTGAGGTGGGATGGATTATCTCAGCAAAGGAGAAGTGCTCACTATCACAGATTTAGACTGGTTTGTGAACAATATTTGAGGGAAATGGTGATATTGTGTATGTGGAAAAAGTTTTAGATCTTTGAGTTCATCTCATACAAAATGGGAGCAAAACCAAAAGTGTTGCGTTTATATTTTTGTTGAGTGTATATATATATATATATATATATATATATATATATATATATATATATATATATATTATATATATTTATTTATTTTTTTAACAGCTCCATATGTTGTTGAAGGTTTGATGTTTTAACAAAAAGTAATTAGAAGTGGGGGGTCAAAAAAGGACTTTCTTAAAAAAAATCCAACATGACTTTACATGAGTTACTTCACAGGTCATCAACAACAAAATGTGATACATCCTTCACCATAAAAACACACACACACAAAAAGAACAAATATGAATAGAATAGAGCCTTTATTGTCATTGTACATGTATACATACAACAAAACTTGTCCTCTGCATTTAACTCATCCTAGTTAGACACAATCTAACCACAAAGAGCACTGGGCAGCCACAGTCCAGCGCCCGGGGACAAACTCCAGATATAGATGCTGCCTTGGTCAGGGGCAGAGAAAGCAAGACCCTAAATAGGCATGTTTTTGATTGTGGGAGGAAACCAGAGGGCCAGAGGAAACCCACACAGATGCGGGGAGACCATGCAAACTCCACACAAAAAGGCCAGGAATTGATCCCACGACCTTTTTGCTGTGAGCCACCAGTTGCTAACCACTTATCCACCGTGCCACTCATTAAAAACAAAAACAAAAAAGATCATTTATGCAATCTCATAAATATTGAAAATACTATTTCATAGCCACACATTGCACAAGTCCATAAAGTAGTGGAGCAGTGAGAGAGGTACTGCACAGCATCTGTGGTCCAGAGCTGTTGTGCTTAAAATATTAATAGACCCAGGCATAAAAGAGTTCTTAGACCTTTTCAGTCCACGGTTAGACTCTGTGTAATGTGCCTGCCAGAGGGTAAAAGCTCATACTCAGAGACAACATGGGGCAGGACGGGATTTTTATGCTGCTTCTCTGCTTGTAAATAGACTGTAGAGACAGCAGAAGACCCGGCACAGACCCAGAAGACCGGGGTCAAAGACTGCAACATCAATTTATCAGACACTTTGACTATAATTCCACCATCTGCTATTTAACACCAACATAAATAACAGCATATATAACACCAACATAAATAATTTTTATTTTTATGGGCTTCTGCTTTGTGTGCTGGAGTTTCAAAAGCAAAAACTAATGCATTATGTAATACAAAACATTGTGTTCCAATCAGTATTTTTACAGTCAAGACGAAATTTTTGTGTTCAACTTCAGACTGGTTCATGTTTTTTTTTTGTTTTGTTTTTTGTCCGAGATAGAGTTTAGGTGCATTTGTATGGAAAAAAGTGTTAGTTGTTCACGCACTGTGGATCAGCTGTTTTTAGTGAGGAGACACACAGAGCAGCTCAGAGTGTTAAATAAAGGGAAACAAAGAGTAAAAACATCTTTGTAAAGCTCAGTGCAGGTGTGCTGTCATCACCATCGCTTTAAGAGATGACAACTGTTTTTTTCAACTCAGAGCTGCTGCAGAAAACTGCGGATTAAAAGCTCGCAGTTCACTGAAAATGGATGAAGTGGGCAGTTCAGTCGAACCTCTGACCCCCTGCCCATGGGCCAGTTTCATGCTGCGATCGAACCGCAATGCAAAAATAACAGTAACACACAGTGACTTGGAGAAGTAACTTTAATCTGATTACTGATTTGGAAAGATTAACACGTTAAATTACTAGTTACTGAAAAAAGCGGCCAGGTTAGAGTAACATGTTACACATTACCGGTCTTGCCGACCGACTGGTCCCCCTAAAAATCAGTTCACCCTGCCTTCACTGCGCCTGCATCATCAGCTGGTTCACGGATTATCACCTCATTTCTGCTTCAAACTGCACTCCAGTCATCATCTATCTCAGCGACAGATATCTGAAGGTTTTGTACAACAATCATTTCCACATAAATTCATCATTATTTTATCATAAAAGACAGATGAAATGATCAGAGTGCCATGGCTACATGAGCTGCTAGCTGATGCGTTCACTGTGCATAGGTTATTTCAAAGTTTCACCTCGTTTCTGCTTAAAACTGACTTTAGAATTAGATTTAAGAGCTTTGACCTTGTCTTCTGATGGTTAATAATCACATTATTCCCTTTGATCGCTTTGGGTGAAGAGAGTCAGACTCAGACGAACAGCTGTGGTTCCAAATGATGCATGCACAGTGGAGGCAGGGCAGACCGATTTTGAGGGGGTGGGGGGGTGGGGGGGGGGGTGAGCATTCAGTCTGCGACACCGGCATCACTGTAGTTGTCTATAGACTGACTGTTTGCAAAGTTTTGTGAAAATACGCTCCAGTGACACCCCCATTTTGTTCTTTAAATAAACACTTTGTTCATTATTCTGGCTCTGACCACATAATTCCATTTTGAAAAATTGTATAAACATATTTCAGAATGTTGGCAACCTTTAAAAGATGAATATACGTATCATGGTTCCTGAAATGTTGGGTGTCACACTATCCTGCTCAGAAACCATCTCATCACCATTTTAGGTTCCAATCATCTTCTCATAATCTCGTTGCCACATTTTCTGCTCAGTATTATAGGTTAAAGTACGATGTAACTGCCAGAAGTGTGTATACCTGGTATACTGTGTCTTCTCGAGGCCACAGTGTTTTCTGGTCCAGAGAGGTCTTTTGTCTTTCCATACGGCCCATCATCTGCAGACGACAGAGACACGCAGTGGGGATTAGACAATATAATCAATAAATAACAACAGGTAATGCTTCCAGCAGTTGTTGGCATCAAGCTGTGCAGCTATGACAGGTCGTCACATCATTAGCCTGTATATGTTCACTTTATCAGGCAACGCATCAAGAATAAAACATGCAGTCCAAGTCTTAGCACAATTAACTTTTGTGATTGTTCCCTGCAGTTTACAATAAATAATCTAATCATGTTTTTGTTTTTTTTTGCTATTGCGCTTCATCCACTGAGTTGCCACAATGACTTCCTAGACCATAAGGTGTATGGTTTTGTTTTCTTACTACTTTTGGAAGAGTTCCTGTGACATATAGTTTGAAGTGACTTACAGTATATGTGAACAAATACTCCATTGTCATCTATGTCTACAAAACTGTGCAGCCTACACATGTGACAAGCTGCTTCTGTATACTGAATGAGGTTATGTGATTCACACTGCATAGCAGAAGGTGGCAGAAAAGCATCAGTAAGCTAGATGCCAACTGCCATATGTAAAAAAAGAACAATATCTGACAGACAGGCATTCTGTGCCTTAAACAGTGAGGAAATTTAAGAAATCATGCTCTCAAACTGAAAGACCATGCTCCGGCATTTAAAAAAGGAATATAACTTTCATACTACTTGGTACTCCACTTGTTTGGAATGTGAGAGACAAGAACAGCAACAGTAGGTTGGCAAGTCCAAGCTAACTTAAGTATTATCTTTTAAAAATGTTTTACAAAAGTGTTCAAACTTAAAATTCCATTTCATGATTACCTCATTTATGAATGTCTGTTCAGTGGTGACAAGAAGCAGTTTACTTCTATTTTGTGGCTCACACAGTAGCATTAATTTGCTTGTTAAGTTCTGCTCACTAATGCAGTGTTTGTATTTTGCTTCTTGCTGGATAAAACAGTCGCACCATGTTTCAGAAATAAATGTGACTTATACAGTAGTGTTCAGAATAATATTAGTGCTATGTGACTAAAAAGATTAATCCAGGTTTTGAGTATATTTCTTATTGTTACATGGGAAACAAGGTACCAGTAGATTCAGTAGATTCTCACAAATCCAACAAGACCAAGCATTCATGATATGCACACTCTTAAGGCTATGAAATTGGGCTATTAGTAAAAAAAAAAAGTAGAAAAGGAGGTGTTCACAATAATAAATAGTAGCATCTGCTGTTGATGCTACAAACTCAAAAACTATTATGTTCACACTGCTTTTTTTTAGCAATCCTGTGAATCACTAAACTAGTATTTAGTTGTATAACCACAGTTTTTCATAATTTCTTCACATCTGCGAGGCATTAATTTTGTTGGTTTGGAACCAAGATTTTGCTCATTTACTAGTGTGCTTGGGGTCATTGTCTTGTTGAAACAGCCTTTTCAAGGGCATGTCCTCTTCAGCATAAGGCAACATGACCTTTTCAAGTATTTTGTTGACATATCCAAACTGATCCATGATACCTGGTATGCGATATATAGGCCCAACACCATAGTAGGAGAAACATGCCCATATCATGATGCTTGCACCACCATGCTTCACTGTCTTCACTGTGAAATGTGGCTTGAATTCAGAGTTTGGGCGTTGTCTCACAAACTGTCTGCGGCCCTTGGACCCAAAAAAAACAAAACAGTTTTGCTCTCATCAGTCCACAAAATATTCCTCCATTTCTCTTTAGGCCAGTTGATGTGTTCTTTGGCAAATTGTATCCTCTTGTGCACATGTCTTTTATTTAACAGAGGGACTTTGCGGGGGATTCTTGCAAATAAATTAGCTTCACACAGGTGTCTTCTAACTGTCACAGCAGTTACAGGTACACAGAAAAAAGTGAAACATCAGTGCACTTGTTGTGGGCTGGGGTGTTTGGCTGGCTTTGTTTTTGTTTTCTGTTTCTCCCACAAGGTGGTATGCATTCAGGACTGAGTGGCTGAGCATTAGGACCTCACCCTGAACACCTGAGGCTTGTTTTCACGTGCAGGTCATCAGGACTCACAGCTGTGGTGTATTCTGTCTTGATCGGAGATTGCTGCATTTAAACCTTGAATGCACAGTGTGTGATTGCCAGAGACTCGACCTTGTGAGCAGACGTGTGAGATCGACGTCAGGAGAACAATCTCACCATTACGGACGCAGAGACCGCTCCAGGTTTGACGCCACAGTCTGTGAAGGAGGATTGGGTGAGGTCTCACGCTCTTCAGCACACTTCCTGAGGTAATTTGGTTTTGGTGACTTTTATGAAGTAATGACAGTGGATTTGGTGTCCCTCACACCTTGTGTTATTGAGCTGTCACGTTATGCTAATTGTCTAATCAGCTTCTGCTGCAGTGGAGATTTGAACTGAGTTGTTCCGTGCCTGCAGGGTGAGAAGCTGATATATATATTTAAGCCAGGAAGTGTTTGCTGATTGTGTGCACCTTTTGAGCTGTGTCTCTCTGGGTGGAGAGTGTTGGACTCACCTCATGTTTTATTTCTTCACAGACTCGGTTTGTCGTGGCCACCTGGGGGGTGTCGGCGGGGTCCCTGGGTCCAAACTGCTGTGGCTCCGGACCGTTTGCGTTGCTGAAAGCGCGCCGTGTTTTCACCTCACCAGACCGCGGACATTTTTGGGTGTTTATCACTGCACTCATTATGATTATTAAATTCTGTTATCTTTTGAACCATGCTCTGCTTATTTCATGCTGGGTCCTGTCAAACGTTGGGTCGGTGCTCCGACCGCGTCCGACACATAACAGCACTTCATTCAAAGTACTTATTTACATTGGTCTAATGGAAAATTGTGGTTTCCAGTTTAAATCTGCTGGAATCACTTTATCAAATCATAAATATACATTGTGAAAAACTAAAAAAAATTATCTGTAACAAATTATATCAATTTTTTTTAAGTTGATCCAAAGTATAATTTTTTTTTGTAACTACAGACTGTCTTTGATCATCCTGGAGCTGATCAATGGGTGAGCCTTTGCCATTCTTGTTATTCTTCTATCCGTTTTGATGGTTGTTTTCCATTTTCTTCCACGCGTCTCTGTTTTTTTTTTATTTTTTATCCATTTTAAAGCATTGGAGATCATTGTAGATGAACAGCCTATAATTTTTTGCACCTGCATATATGTTTTCCCCTCTCCAATCAACTTTTTAATCAAACTACGCTGTTCTTCTGAACAATGTCTTGAACGTCCCATTTTCCTCAGGCTTTCAAAGAGAAAAGCATGTTCAACAGGTGCTGGCTTCATCCTTAAATAGGGGACACTGTTGTGAAAGTGTTGGAACACGGACCCACAACAGGGGGCGCAATGAACGGACAATGGAGAAAGTAAATAACAAGATTTACTACTGAACAAGCAAGAGTAATACAACAAACACAATTTAGGGTCGAATCCGCTGGTGTCGTGTGGGCAGGCTCGAAGGTAGGAGACGTCCGTCTCAGTCGAACCGGAACCACCCAGATCTCCTCTGCCACCGAACCCTGGAAATACTGGAACCGCCAAGTCCCGACTTCCCAGGTGGCCACTGCCTCCGCTCGTCGGATCCGGTACTGCTGGCAGGAGAGAGCAACAACACACAGGAGTGGATGAACGCACCCAGTGACAGAGAGGGGAGAAGCCGCCTCCACCTCTTGACAAAGTTCAGCAGGAAGGTGAGTACTTATCCAAGGAATAAGGTTCTTAGTAGTCACCAGTCCTGAAAAACGGTTTTGACAGTCTTAGTTAATAATGCAAAGTATACCTGCAGAGAATACTACCTTGGTCTTAGGTGATATCTCGGCACTGAGGTGGAGACGCCGTCCTCCTGATATACCTCGGTGCTGAGTGGAAACAGCTGTGTTTGGTGATGGGTGACAGCTGTCACCCAGATTACTCCCATGATGCGGCAGCGCCCTCTGGTGCCTGGAGCCCGCACTCCAGGCAGGGCGCCCTCTGGTGGTGGTGGGCCAGCAGTACCTCCTCTTCAGCGGCCCACACAACAGACACCTGATTCACACCTGTTTGTTCCACAAAATTGACGAACTCACTGACTGAATGCCACACTACTATTATTGTGAACACCCCCTTTTCTACTTTTTTTTTTACTAATAACCCAATTTCATAGCCTTAAGAGTGTGCATATCATGAATGTTTGGTCTTGTTGGATTTGTGAGAATCTACTGAATCTACTGGTACCTTGTTTCCCATGTAACAGTAAGAAATATACTCAAAACCTGGATTAATCTTTTTAGTCACATAGCACTACCATTATTCTGAACACTACTGTACAGCTCCATGGAGTGGACATAGTGTGGATTTTCCCTTAAGGTGTTCCTCCATGAATCAAATTCCTCCAGGGAGGGGCACGGGGCCCCCAGATTGAAAGCGTCTGGCTGGGAGTTCTTCTGGAATCAATACCTTCAAAAGGAATCGCTGTTTTAAATCAAATGACACCTCTTTCCAAACGTTCTACAACAGACCAAACCATTTTTTCCCCAAAATGAGACGTCCTCCATTCTTTGTGAATTACACAGATCTTGACATTCAGCTGGCTGAAAGGAACCATCAACATTTACTTATTATTACAATTTTTATTCTTGTGTTTATTTCAAATTGAAAGATGCAAGAAAATCCATTGACAGTCCTGGTCTCTGAAACACAGGAAAAACAAAAAAAGAAACGCGCCCTCAAAGATGTTCTTCGAGGGCCCGGCCAGGCTTAAAACGGCAGCGGTGACTGATATCATTGGTGCTTCGCCACCTGGTGGTTAGTCTCCACACAAGTAGAAATCGCTGCATGCATATGTGGATCTTCCACAGCAGAAATGTAGCAAAAGTCAGTGTAAGAACACATCCAATCCAGTGGCCTGATTTTCACAGACACACGGTTACACACACACACAGATTTTTTTTTTTTTACACATTTGTGCATCTAGCTACACATTTGTGGATCGAAATGCACATTTGTGAATACTTTTGCTACAATAATGGCCTCATACTTTTTTATTGTATATCAAATAATGTCTGTGCAAAGGTTGGTGCCTTTACTATAAAGTGCACAGTTGTAACAATATTTTACACATATCTGTTCCACTAAATTGTTGCTAACTTAGTATTCAGTACTTGAGGCAAATTTGTTGTGATTTGGCGCTATAGAAATGAAATTGAAATTGTTCAGAATTATTTATTGCATATCAGTCAGATTAATTATAATTAAGATATAATTATGAGATATAATTAAAATAATATAATAATATAAGATATAATTTTTTGCACCTGCGTATAAGTTTTGCCCTCTCCAATCAACTTTTTAATCAAACTACGCTGTTCTTCTGAACAATGTCTTGAATGTCCCATTTTCCTCAGGCTTTCAAAGAGAAAAGCATGTTCAACAGGTGCTGGCTTCATCCTTAAATAGGGGGCACCTGATTCACACTTGTTTTTCCAACAAAACTGACGAACTCACTCACTGAATGCCACATTACTATTATTGTGAACACCCGCTTTTCTACTTTTTTTACTAATAGCCTGATTTCATAGCCTTAAGAGTGTGCATATCATGAATGTTTGGTCTTGTTGGATTTGTGAGAATCTACTGAATCTACTGGTACCTTGTTTCCCATGTAACAATAAGAAATATACTCCAAACCTGAATTAATCTTTTTAGTCACATAGCACTACTATTATTCTGAACATTACTGTATATGTGAACAAATGCTCCATTGTCATCTATGTCTATAAAACTGTGCAGCCTACACATGACAAGCTGCTTCTGTATACTGAATGAGGTCATGTGATTCACACTGCACAGCAGAAGGTGGCAGAAAAGCATCATTAAGCTAGATGCCAACTGCCATATGTAAAAAAAGAAGATCTGACAGACAGGCATTCTGTGTCTTAAACAGTGAGTAAATTTAAGAAATCATGCTCTCAAACTGAAAGACCGTGCTCCGGCATTTAAAAAGGGAATATAACTTTCATACTACTTGGCACTCCACTTGTTTGGAATGTGTGAGACAGCAACAGCAGGTTGGCAAGTCCAAGCTAACTTAAGTATTATCTTTTCCAAATGTTCAAACTTAAAATTACATTTCATGATTACCTCATTTATGAATGTCTGTTCAGTGGCAACAAGAAGCAGTCTACTTGTATTTTGTGGCTCACACAGTAGCATTAATATGCTTGTTAAGTTCTGCTCACTAATGCAGTGTTTGTATTTTGCTTCTTGCTGGATAAAACAGTTGCACCATGTTTCAAAAATAAATGTGACTTATAGATTGGTGCAACTCATATACTTTCTCCCCAACTTTACAACGCATTTTTGGAGAGATTCAACTAATACTCTGGTGCAATTTACATTTGGGAAAATATAGTTTATTCTCCAGTACAGCATGATTTCATAAAACAGATTTTGTGACCATTTGGAAAGTTCACCGTTTGGCCATTAGCATAAATTCATATGTCAAATTTGATCAACATTCATCTCAACCTGAGTTCTAATAACACTGCTCATATGAATATAATGATTAATGAATGGATATGTGCTAATTTGGGTGTTACATAATCACAATCATTATTAATACAGGATCAAACGACCAACAAATTCTTATGGTCAAAACAATAACTGGAGCACCTCTTCATTGTTCAAAACTTAACTATAAACTGTTAACGTTTGTCTTTTTCATTCCGCCATTTCCAGACAATGAAAATCCGACGAGGGGGCGGGACCACTCCTTCCCAAGGCGTGCTCACAGGCGAATGACGTCACCGACAGGCGTGGAAAAACTCACGCATGCGCACGAGGGTTCAAGCATGTCTGACGTAAAAACATATGAATGAAATCCATATAGTTTTTGAAAAAAATAAAAAGGACCGTTACTTTATTGACAGACCTCGTATTGTGGATTTAGCAGATATGTATTTGATTCTTTTTAACACCAGAAAGCCCTTTTGGGACTTTGGCATTTAATTTTTTCTGAGGTAAAAATTTGTGGAATTGGAAGGTAGTGTTGGCGGAGGTTTGCACTCTATGAGCATAGTGCTCTAATTGATTATGATTGTTTCATTATTGAAACAATCCACATAACTTCAGCATTATGAAACATTATTTATTATTATTGTTAGTATTATCATTGTTATTATTACTATTATTATTATCATTATTACTACACTGTCATGATGCAAAAACAAAGAATGCTATGTAGAATTTCTATTGCTTACAGCAATGTGGAATAACTTTGTACCTAATGGAGACAAATGAGATGAAGATTTTATTCTCATTTCATTACATTGTCAGAACATGATGCATCACACAGTGTCATTGTATAAAGTAATTTGCTAGTTTCCAACAGTCTCAGTTTATGAAACATTTTCCTCTAATAATCTCCAAATATGTCACAAGTTTGCAGTGGGAAAATATGCAGCACTTTCCCACTGGCAAAGCTTAGAAATGACTTATTTTCCCAGCAGTGACAGAGGAAAGGAGGCCATTGTTGGTCTGTTTCAAAGTTTCGCCATCGTCGGGGAGGTGTAATAGGTTTAAGAATTCATAAGTTGTGCATTCTGTTTAGCTTTAAACCACTTTCATAAGCTGTCTGGCACTCCGGCAGTGGGGCTGTCACCGGAATAATGGACCCCAGAGGCTGCACATCGACACAAACACCAGCACGAGATACACCAAATAACCACCGACACCCCAACACACGAACAACGTGCGATGAACATAGTCCACAAAGACACAAACACTTCAGATCACTCTGTCACCGTCGGGTCTCGTACGTGGATAAAGCAAACTGTCATTCACACTTTCCAACAAAGCCTGTGAAGAATCCGCTCTCCTTCTCTAAAAAAAAGTATTTATCTCAACAATAACGACCGATACAGTTCCTTTTATGGTCTCTTTCTTCCAGCTCAGTCTGATAAATTAGCAGCTCCCGGAGAACAATTGGAATGTGATGAGGCTAACGATGGCCGGCGCCGTCAGCAGCTGAACAGGTTGAGCTACAGATAAAGCACCAGCACAGATTTTCCTCCTCCACTGGAAGAGCTGGCAAAATGCTTACAGCATAAAAATCTTTTCAAGCAGAGATGATAAAGACTCCAGCAGGGTGGCATCTGGCACACGAGACGATTTCACTGGCAAGACCTCACAGACTTTTTGTTCAAAAGTTCAACTTCAATTCACAGTGACCTAAAATGACTGTTGTATGAACAAGATCAGTCTGAGAATGCAGACTCTCAACCCCGAACAGATTCTGATTGGAAAACATGACAGCATTGTATCCATATTAGTTACATGACAGACTGAAGACAAAATGTAAAAAATCTCCAAATAGGGAAGAATTGTATTTAAAATAATGTACACTACAGGATCAAGGTACTAATTCCCACCCCCCAAAAAAGTCCATAGCAAGGTATCTGACCTGAAGTAAAAACAAAGTAATATAGTCTAGGCCCACACCCTCTAGGCCAAGTCTTTGACAATCAAGGCCAAGGTTCTGAACCCTGAGGCCAAGGCTTTGACCATCAAGGCCAAGCCAAGACTCTGAAGCCCAATGCTGAGGCTATGACCTTCAAGGCCAAGGCTTTGACTGTCAAGGCCAATGCCAAGGTTTTCCAATCAAAGATGAGGCCAAGGCTTTGACATTCAAGACCAAATATATTACTCCTAAGGCCAAGGTTCTGAACCCCAATGTCAAGGCTTTAATGCCGAATCCAAGGCTTTCATTGTCAAGACCAAGGTAAAGGCCAAAGGTTAGACCATTAACCTGTTCATGCCCAGATTTTTTTATAAGTGGAAAAAGTTGCATTAGTACCTTGGAGATTTTTTTTATTGTGAGCCCAAAATGACAGTGATACACTTCGGCAACAATTGTTGCCAGTGGGGCAAAACACAGATAAAAGGTCGAGCCTTTGATATGCAAGGACAAGGCTTTTACCTTCAAGCCTTATGCACATAGGAGGTGTGTAGAGGCCCATAATAAGACTGTGCATTTAAGATTTTTTGACCACAGTTAATACAGGCAGTCACCTCGAATAAAAGCTGCTTAAATGACATGAGACTGTTTTATTTGTAACTGTATCAAAGTGACGCTGCTTCATTAAAGAAGAGACACACTACTGTTGAACAGTGCTCAATGGAAAAGAGAAATGCACTCAGCCTGTTCAGTCATTTGAATAAAGTGACAGTGATTCACACAAGTAGGCGCCACAATACGAGAACTGCTGAGATAAATACAGAAGCAGCTGCTTGTTCACAGCAACAACACAAAAACCCTCTCATGATGCCTCCAAACAGAAAAGGCATCAATTTATATTTACCGTCTGCACTTTGATCAAAGCGTGCTATGACAAGACCATATTGTGATGCAGGTTTTGTCTGAAATACAGCAGTTTGTGAAGAAAACTGTGATGTCATTCATTCATTTGTTCTTAGAATGTCATTATCTGCAGAAATCAGCCACAGTATGACATCATGAGACTGTCAGGGCAGGTCACGTCAGGTCTGGGAGCACGTGCTTATGCCACGTGTCACCACGTCCACTGCTCTACAGAGCCACCCCCACGCGCCCACCACTCTGCAGAGCTGCCCCCCGCATTAAACACTCTACAGAGCCGCACCCATGCATCCACCATTCTACAGAGCCGCCCCAATGCATCCACCACTCTGCAGAGGCGCCCCCACGCATCTACCACTCTGCAGAGCCACCCCCACGCATCTACCACTCTGCAGAGCTGCCCCACGCATCCGACACTCTACAGAGCCGCACGCATGCATCCACCACTCTGCAGAGCCGCTCCCACGCATCCACCGCTCTACAGAGCTGCCTTCATGCATCCACGACTCTACAGAGCCACTCCCATGTCATATAGGTAAATACGACCACCCAGACAGACAGTTGCTCCATCCCCCTATGATGAGCATAACCATCTATCTGTCACAGCCCAGTAAAACCTGGGTGTGTCCTTGGTCTTTTCCAGCCACTGAGATCCTCAACACTCCATCACCTGCACACTGGGTCACGCACAGAGCAACGTGCCACATGGCCAAAATGTGATAGCTGATGCTCCTTCAAAAGGCAAAAGATATGCCTCAACTTAGGCCCAATCCCAATATCAATTCCACCCCTACCTTAGCATCAAGACAAACAACCATACGGTAAGACAGGAAGCACCAGGACCCGAAACGACTTGGAATTTGTTCTCCTGTGAAGACCTCGGCATCACCAAACACCTCTGTCCAGCAACCTGGAGATCCTGTAAACTCTTTGCAGGTTTCTTTCAATCTCAAAAGCAAAAGACTTAGCACATTAATTAATTAGCACATTAATTAATTAGCCACTAATTACACTAAACAAAAAAATAAATGCAACACTTTTGGTTTTGCTCCCATTTTGTACGAGATGAACTCAAATATCTAAAACTTATTCCACATACACAATATCACCATTTCCCTCAAATATTGTTCACAAACCAGTCTAAATCTGTGATAGTGAGCACTTCTCCTTTGCTGAGATAATCCATCCCACCTCACAGGTGTGCCATACCAAGATGCTGATTAATCAATCAATTTCAATCAATTTTATTTGTATAGCACCAAATCACAACAAACAGTTGCCCCAAGGCGCTTTATATTGTAAGGCAAGGCCATACAATAATTACAGAAAAACCCCAACGGTCAAAATGACCCCCTGTGAGCAAGCATTTGGCGACAGTGGGAAGGAAAAACTCGCTTTTAACAGGAAGAAACCTCCAGCAGAACCAGGCTCAGGGAGGGGCAGTCTTCTGCTGGGACTGGTTGGGGCTGAGGGAGAGAACCAGGAAAAAGACATGCTGTGGAGGGGAGCAGAGATCGATCACTAATGATTAAATGCAGAGTGGTGCATACAGAGCAAAAAGAGAAAGAAACACTCAGTGCATCATGGGAACCCCCCAGCAGTCTAAGTCTATAGCAGCATAACTAAGGGATGGTTCAGGGTCACCTGATCCAGCCCTAACTATAAGCTTTAGCAAAAAGGAAAGTTTTAAGCCTAATATTAAAAGTAGAGAGGGTGTCTGTCTCACTGATCCGAATTGGGAGCTGGTTCCACAGGAGAGGAGCCTGAAAGCTGAAGGCTCTGCCTCCCATTCTACTCTTACAAACCCTAGGAACTACAAGTAAGCCTGCAGTCTGAGAGCGAAGCGCTCTATTGGGGTGATATGGTACTATGAGGTCCCTAAGATAAGATGGGACCTGATTATTCAAAACCTTATAAGTAAGAAGAAGAATTTTAAATTCTATTCTAGAATTAACAGGAAGCCAATGAAGAGAGGCCAATATGGGTGAGATATGCTCTCTCCTTCTAGTCCCCGTCAGTACTCTAGCTGCAGCATTTTGAATTAACTGAAGGCTTTTCAGGGAACTTTTAGGACAACCTGATAATAATGAATTACAAGGTTAGACACCATGTTTCTAAGATTTGTGGGGCCAAGTACAATAACATCAGTTTTATCTGTGTTTAAAAGCAGGAAATTAGAGGTCATCCATGTCTTTATGTCTGTAAGACAATCCTGCAGTTTAGCTAATTGGTGTGTGTCCTCTGGCTTCATGGATAGATAAAGCTGGGTATCATCTGCGTAACAATGAAAATTTAAGCAATGCCGTCTAATAATACTGCCTAAGGGAAACATGTATAAAGTGAATAAAACTGGTCCTAGCACAGAACCTTGTGGAACTCCATAATTAACCTTAGTCTGTGAAGAAGATTCCCCATTTACATGAACAAATTGTAATCTATTAGATAAATATGATTCAAACCACCGCAGCGCAGTGCCTTTAATACCTATGGCATGCTCTAATCTCTGTAATAAAATTTTATGGTCAACAGTATCAAAAGCAGCACTGAGGTCTAACAGAACAAGCACAGAGATGAGTCCACTGTCTGAGGCCATAAGAAGATTATTTGTAACCTTCACTAATGCTGTTTCTGTACTATGATGAATTCTAAAACCTGACTGAAACTCTTCAAATAGACCATTCCTCTGCAGATGATCAGTTAGCTGTTTTACAACTACCCTTTCAAGAATTTTTGAGAGAAAAGGAAGGTTGGAGATTGGCCTATAATTAGCTAAGATAGCTGGGTCACGTGATGGCTTTTTAAGTAATGGTGTAATTACTGCCACCTTAAAAGCCTGTGGTACATGGCCAACTAATAAAGATAGATTGATCATATTTAAGATCGAAGCATTAAATAATGGTAGGGCTTCCTTGAGCAGCCTGGTAGGAATAGGGTCTAATAGACATGTTGATGGTTTGGATGAAGTAACTAATGAAAATAACTCAGACAGAACAATCTGAGAGAAAGAGTCTAACCAAATACCTGTTGTGTGGGCCGCCAGAAGAGGAGGTACTGCTGGCCCACCACCAGAGGGCGCCCTGTCTGGAGTGCGGGCTCCAGGCACCAGAGGGCGCAGCCGCCTCACAGGAGCAGCCAGGGTGACAGCTGTCACGCATCACCTGCAACAGCTGTTACCAATCATCCGATCGGCAGGAGTATATCAGCAGGACGACGTCTCCACCTCTTTGCCGAGATATCGTTTCTACCGAGAAGGTAACGTACTCAGCTAACTGATTGACAGTGATCTTTGTGACTTGTGCATTACTCTGAGAGAACTTCCCAACGAGAGGTGGAGGTAGCTTACCTGTCGTTCGGATTCCTGGGTGCGAACGCGCCCTCCTTTAACTGTTCTTTATTCCTCGCCAGCAGTACCAGGTCCGACACGCGGAGGCAGTGGCCACCTGGGAGTTCGGGACTTGGCGGCTCCAGTATTCCCGGGGTCTGGTGGCGGAGGAAACCGTGTGGTTCCGGTTCTACTTTGGAGAGGCGTCTCCTATCTTCGAGCCTGCCCACACGACACCTGTGTGAATTTGACTTTGTCCTTTATTGTGATCTGTTGTCCTTGTTGTGCGTATTCACAACAGTAAAGTGTGTTATTTGACCTATTCCATTGTCCGTTCATTTGCGCCCCCTGTTGTGGGTCCGTGTACTTACACTTTCCCAACAATACCAGTATCACTGAAAGCAGCCAAAGATAACCATACGTCTTTGGAATGGTTATGAGTAATTTTTTTCTCTAATAGTTAAAATTTTATTAGCAAAGAAAGTCATGAAGTCATTACTAGTTAAAGTTAAAGGAATACTCGGCTCAATAGAGCTCTGACTCTTTGTCAGCCTGGCTACAGTGCTGAAAAGAAACCTGGGGTTGTTCTTATTTTCTTCAATTAGTGATGAGTAGTAAGATGTCCTAGCTTTACGGGGGGCTTTTTTTTATAGAGCAACAGACTCTTTTTCCAGGCTAAGTGAAGATCTTCTAAATTAGTGAGATGCCATTTCCTCTCCAACTTATGGGTTATCTGCTTTAAGCTGCGAGTTTGTGAGTTATACCACGGAGTCAGGCACTTCTGATTTAAAGCTCTCTTAGATTTAAAGCTCTGATTAGACACCATGATTAGTGCACAGGTGTGCCTTAGACTGTCCACAATAAAAGGCCACTCTGAAAGGTGCAGTTTTGTTTTATTGGGGGGGGGATACCAGTCAGTATCTGGTGTGACCACCATTTGCCTCATGCAGTGCAACACATCTCCTTCGCATAGAGTTGATCAGGTTGTCAATTGTGGCCTGTGGAATGTTGGTCCACTCCTCTTCAATGGCTGTGCAAAGTTGCTGGACATTGGCAGCAAGTGGTACACGCTGTCGTATACGCCGGTCCAGAGCATCCCAAACATGCTCAATGGGTGACATGTCCGGTGAGTATGCCGGCCATGCAAGAACTGGGACATTTTCAGCTTCCAAGAATTGTGTACAGATCCTTGCAACATGGGGCCGTGCATTATCCTGCTGCAACATGAGGTGATGTTCTTGGATGTATGGCACAACAATGGGCCTCAGGATCTTGTCATGGTATCTCTGTGCATTCAAAATGCCATCAATAAAATGCACCTGTGTTCTTCGTCCATAACAGACGCCTGCCCATACCATAACCCCACTGCCACCATGGGCCAATTGATCCACAACATTGACATCAGAAAACCGCTCACCCACACAACGCCACACACGCTGTCTGCCATCTGCCCTGGACAGTGTGAACCGGGATTCATCCGTGAAGAGAACACCTCTCCAACGTGCTAAACGCCAGCGAATGTGAGCATTTGCCCACTCAAGTCGGTTATGACGACGAACTGGAGTCAGGTCGAGACCCCGATGAGGACGACGAGCATGCAGATGAGCTTCCCTGAGACGGTGTCTGACAGTTTGTGCAGAAATTCTTTGGTTATGCAAACCGATTGTTTCAGCAGCTGTCCGAGTGGCTGGTCTCAGACGATCTTGGAGGTGAACATGCTGGATGTGGAGGTCCTGGGCTGGTGTGGTTACACGTGGTCTGCGGTTGTGAGGCTGGTTGGATTATACTGCCAAATTCTCTGAAACGCCTTTGGAGACAGCTTATGGTAGAGAAATGAACATTCAATACACGAGCAACAGCTCTGGTTGACATTCCTGCTGTCAGCATGCCAATTGCACACTCCCTCAAATCCTGCGACATCTGCGGCATTGTGCTGTGTGATAAAACTGCACCTTTCAGAGTGGCCTTTTATTGTGGGCAGTCTAAGGCACACCTGTGCACTAATCATGGTGTCTAATCAGCATCTTGATATGGCACACCTGTGAGGTGGGATGGATTATCTCAGCAAAGGAGAAGTGCTCACTATCACAGATTTAGACTGGTTTGTGAACAATATTTGAGGGAAATGGTGATATTGTGTATGTGGAAAAAGTTTTAGATCTATGAGTTCATCTCATACAAAATGGGAGCAAAACCAAAAGTGTTGCGTTTATATTTTTGTTGAATGTAGATTTGTCTGCATGGGTTCAGAGTGTGGGAGGAAACCAGTGTTTATGGACAGAACCCACACAGTCTCAACACGCAAGGTCCGCACAGCTGGGGTCAAACCACTGGTCCTCCCACCCAAACTGAGTGAGCAGATTGTTTTCATATGACGATGGAGACTTTGGAACATGTTAAAAAACACTTCAAGCTTGTGTGACACTCACAAACATACAACACACCAAGTTACTGAACATCAAACTGACTGTGTGTGGTCATTATGTGGCTGAAGGCAGAGAAGATGTGAAATTAACTATCGTCCTCGGCAACGCAGAGACAGTGGGCAAGGTGAGAGAAGACAACATCACTATCACCTACACTAGTGTTCAGAATAATAGTAGTACTATGTGACTAAAAAGATTAATCCAGGTTTTGAGTATATTTCTTATTGTTACATGGGAAACAAGATACCAGTAGATTCAGTAGATTCTCACAAATCCAACAAGACCAAGCATTCATGATATGCACACTCTTAAGGCTATGAAATTGGGCTATTAGTAAAAAAAAGTAGAAAAGGGGGTGTTCACAATAATAGGTCAGTGAGTTCGTCAATTTTGTGGAACAAACAGGTGTGAATCAGGTGTCCCCTATTTAAGGATGAAGCCAGCACCTGTTGAACATGCTTTTCTCTTTGAAAGCCTGAGGAAAATGGGACGTTCAAGACATTGTTCAGAAGAACAGCGTAGTTTGATTAAAAGTTGATTGGAGAGGGGAAAACTTATACACAGGTGCAAAAAATTATAGGCTGTTCATCTACAATGATCTCCAATGCTTTAAAATGGACAAAAAAAAAAACAGACGCGTGGATGAAAATGGAAAACAACCATCAAAGTGGATAGAAGAATAACCAGAATGGCAAAGGTTCACCCATTGATCAGCTCCAGGATGATCAAAGACAGTCTGGAGTTACCTGAAAGTGCTGTGACAGTTAGAAGACACCTGTATGAAGCTAATTTATTTGCAAGAATCCCCCGCAAAGTCCCTCTGTTAAATAAAAGACATGTGCAGAAGATGTTACAATTTGCCAAAGAACGCATCAACTGGCCTAAAGAGAAATGGAGGAATATTTTGTGGACTGATGAGCGTAAAATTGTTCTTTTTGGGTCCAAGGGCCGCAGACAGTTTGTGAGATGACCCCCAAACTCTGAATTCAAGCCACAGGTTCACAGTGAAGACAGTGAAGCATGGTGGTGCAAGCATCATGATATGGGCATGTTTCCCCTACTATGGTGTTGGGCCTATATATCGCATACCAGGTATCATGGATCAGTTTGGATATGTCAAAATACTTGAAGAGGTCATGTTGCCTTATGCTGAAGAGGACATGCTCTTGAAATAGGTGTTTCAACAAGACAATGACCCCAAGCACACTAGTAAACGAGCAAAATCTTGGTTCCAAACCAACAAAATTAATGCCTCACAGATGTGAAGAAATCATGAAAAATTGTGGTTATACAACTAAATACTAGTTTAGTGATTCACAGGATTGCTAAAAAAGCAGTTTGAACATAATAGTTTTGAGTTTGTAGCATCAACAGCAGATGCTACTATTATTGTGAACACCCCCTTTTCTACTTTTTTTTTACTAATAGCCCAATTTCATAGCCTTAAGAGTGTGCATATCATGAATGCTTGGTCTTGTTGGATTTGTGAGAATCTACTGAATCTACTGGTACCTTGTTTCCCATGTAACAATAAGAAATATACTCAAAACCTGGATTAATCTTTTTAGTCACATAGCACTACTATTGTTCTGAACACTACTGTACATGCAAAATACAAAAAGTCTTCAGAAATATGAAATGGAAAGAAAACACACACACACACACACACACACACACACACACACACTTTTTAAAATCAGTCACCCACACATATAGAGCAGCTTGCGCAGGACCAAGCAGTAATTAGGACACTTAATGGCTTCTGTGTTGTGGTTAATTGCAGCCTGTATGGTTTTGCTGGAGGTAGGTGGTGTGTGTGTGTGTGTGGGGGGGGGGGGGGGGGGGGGCGTGGCTGGGGGAGTGAGTGAGTGAGGGGTTTCGGAGAGGCGGTGTTACAGTTTAACTGTAATCATCGTGCTTTCTTCTTATACCCTCCATCACTTTTGTGTCACACAATGCTTCAGGTTCACTGACAATGAAACAAGTTTCAAAATATACTGAGCTGAAGGTGCCACTGACTGAAAGCCTTCAAACTAGAAACACTCTCCACGACCAACATTTTTAGATATCAACTGCTAACCATTGATCCTGATCACTTAACTTTTACCCCAATCTATGACGCTCAGTGGTGACCTTTCATCCTAATCTTAGATCCTGAATGGTGACTTTTGAATCTGAAATTTGTTCCTGACAAATGATCTTTGAGTGTGATCTCTCATTTGTGATTCTGATCTCTTTCCTGATCTTTTATGCTTTATCTTGATCATTATTCATGACCACTTAACATTGATCTTGATCTTTGATCATGAGAGGTGTCCTTTGATCCCAATCTTAGATCCTGAATGGTGACTTGATCCTGACGTTTGTTTCTGACAACTGATCTTTGACCCTGATCTCTCATCTGTGAGCCTGATTGATGACCTTTGATCCTGATCTTTGTTGTTGATCACTTAACTTTAATGTTGTTCTTAGATCCTGAGGGGTTACTTCTGTTCCTGATCATTCATGCTTGATCCAGTCTGTGGAACTTTGATCCTGATATTTCTTCCTGGTCACTTAACTTTGATCCTGATCTTAGATTGTGAGTGGCAACTTGTGTTCCTGATCATTCTTCATAGTCACTCATCTTTGATTCTGAATGGTGACCTGTAATCCCTCGCCATTGTTCCTGGCTATTTTGATCGTGATTTGTGTTCATGTGATGTGTTGCAGAATGGTTTCTAAAATGTGCTTCAGTCCAGCAAACAAAATGGAAAAAGACAGGTCGGGATTAAATGTTTGTTGCTGAAATCAATCAATCAATCAATCAGTCCTGCAGATTTAGTTGACTAAAACCTTATGATATTTATTAAACCACTAAAACTACTAAATTTAATGAATAAAACTAGACTACAACAAAAAATTCAGATGACAAAATCATGACTGAAACTAAACAAAAATATTCAGACATGACCACTGCAGGATGGTGTGGAGACGTTAATGCATTTTCTCTTTTCCACTGAACCACACTTGTTTTTAATCCATCATCAATCCAGCATCTACAAACCATCCAACAGGTGGCAGTCTCATCTATGTGATATTACACTGGCCAAACACAGTGGCCTGTTAGATTTGTCTGGTGCATTAAAGTTCACCACATCTGAAAGAGCATCGTGTTAAACTGGAGGGCACGGCGATCTATCAATTCACTCACTGCATCCCACAGGCTGCTGTACTGTGTGTACATGCCCGTGCACTCAGTACACACGCATGCCCGTGCACTCAGTACACACACATGCCCGTGCACTCAGTACACACACATGCCCGTGCACTCAGTACACACATGCCAGTGCAATCAGTACACACGCATGCCCGTGCACTCAGTACACACATGCCAGTGCAATCAGTACACACGCATGCCCGTGCACTCAGTACACACGCATGCCCGTGCACACAGTACAGCAGGTGTTGACGAAACAATCCTCCAACAGCCGCCTGACAGCGAATAACACGACTCTCCCTCTCCAACTGCGACACGCACGATATGTCATTAAATCTTCTCATAATAGGATGCAAACCTCTGTGGAAACAGGACAAACAAAAGGAAAGGCAGTTTTTGAAAATGAAAGAAATGTCTCAAAGCTGAAGAGAACAAGGTACGTGGAGACAACAGTTTGGCAGCTGCAGGAAAAATAAGACATCAAAACCTCCTTTGAAGTTACAGTTTAGCTTCTGTTTGCCAACAGTTTGATGTCGTGGATCCGACATGAAGCTCGCTTAACAAGTTTAAGAGGGGAGAGTGAGATGAACAATGAAAACAAGCGCTAAGTGGGTCACGTGGTCTGGTCCTCATCAGCTGCTGCATGCGCTGCTGTGCACCTGAGTTCTGTTCAGTGGGAGTTTCTAAAAATGTCAATGCCTGAATGAAAACAGACGGAAGCGCATGAATTGCACATCACTGTGTGCACATTTGCAGTCGTATCACCGTCACGCTCGTAATCATAGTAAGGATGCCCTCCTGGAGGATTACAATTTCAAAACGCTGAGCAGAACGCAGCTTGCAGTGCGCGCTGCAGAAGGAGGACACGTCACACGCATGGCTGAGGATGACATCCAACACGTTCGCTGCCTCCGCCGTCATAACCTCACATCAGGTCAGCGAAGCTCAAAGAATAAAGGAGGCTGCAGGCAGCAGATATTCCTTATTTGTCCGGCTTCACTGCGTTGTGCATTTCAAAGGATTAAGCAAATTTTATGCAAATATATTAACAGTCATGCTGCAACATCACATCCATTGAGCTCAGTCTGTAATTGTTGAAGATGGGTTGCACCCTGTTGAACTTAGCCACCTTTACAGTGACTGTAAAGTCTGTGAATGGCAGTCCCTGGAGCGGTCACTGCAAGTGAACTCTGAAGGCTTATTATTGTTGCTCGGTGATGCCTCCCTTTTCTGAAGTTTTCGGACCCTTTGCTCACAGTGGACATCCTCGATTTGCTTCACACCCTTCTTAATAGGTTGCCCACAATGTGAGCAGTCTGTGGATGCCTCTTCCCAGATCCACATGTCAGTGTGGGTAGGTGTCTTTGTAGTGTGAGAAATGCAGGGCCTTGTGACCACTTTCCATCTTCAAGTTGACCGTACATGAGATCCTTGGGCATAGGCCCAATTCCCATGTATTTTACATGTCCTAGCCACCATTGAATAGTGAAGATTGTTGTGGGCTTGGCCTTATGGAAGACATCTGTGTTGGAGATCTTGTCATACCATTTAATGGCCGATATTATTCTAAGTCATCTCACATGTAAAATATTGACCCTAGCCTCCTGGCATCTGTATGTTGTTCCATGTTTCACTTCCATAAAGGAGGATACTAAGGATGCAGTCTTGGCATACCTTCATCTTCAAGATCCTTTACACAATGATGTTGGTTTTTAATGTAACGCTGCCTGAGGAATCGAAGGTCATGGGCATTCAATGTTGGTTTTCTGCCTTGCTGCTAATGTGTAGAAAGTTCCCCAGATTCGCTGAATCTTCTGATTATATTACGGACCGCAGGTGATGGAATCCCTAAATTCCTTGCAATTGAATGTTGAGAAACATTGTTCTTAAACTGTTGGACTATTTTTTCATGCAGTTGTTCACAAAGTAGTGATCCTCGCCCAGTCTTTGCTTATGAATGGCTGAGACTTTTGGGGATGCTCCTTTTATACCCAATCATGACGCTCACAATTAGTGTCCTCAGTTCCCAAACAGTTATTGAGAGTTGTTAGAAAGAAAGTTGATGTAACACAGTGGTAAACATACCACTGTCCCAGCTTTTTAGAAATGTGTTGCAGGCATCCATTTCAAAATGAGCAAATAATTGCACAAAAATAAAGTTTATCAGTTTGAACATTAAATATCTTGTCTTTGTGGTGTATTCAATTGAATATAGGTTGAAGAGGATTTGCAAATCATTGTATTCTGTTTTTATTTACATGTTACACAACGTCCCAACTACATTAGAATTGGGGTTGTAATTCTTGTAGTGATTTCTGTGTCCAGTGTCAAGTTATTGCTTATGCTGGAGCCCAGATACTTGAAAGAGTCAACAGCTAGATGTGATCCACTGATGGCAATTAATCTGGGATATGGGGAATCCTGAGCCATGAGCTCAGTCTTCTCTATGTGGATTTTCATGGAAAACTCTCTGCAGGCACAGGTAAACCTGTCCATGAGTCACTGCATAGTTTTTTTGGTGTAGCTGACCAAAGCAGCATCGTCTGCAAACAGCAATTCCCGTAACAGGACACCGGTGATGTTTGTATTAGCACATATTAGCAGTTTGCCATCATATCACAAATCAATATTAAAACCATCTGTTGATGACTTGAAAGCAAGCATGAGGACAGCAGAGAAGAAGATGCCAAATACACTCAGTGCAAGGACACAGCCTTGTTTAATTCCACTGAGACTTGTGAAGGGCTCGAATGACTCTCCATCAAAACTAAAAGTGCCTATCATGTCTGAGCGGAAAGACTCAATAATATGAAGTAGAGTTCATCCAATCCTTTGCAAGATCTTGAATGAGGTGCTTCGGCTGACCAGATCAAAGGCCTTAGGCAGGGCAACCAATTACCATTAGACAGATCATGTCGATTGTTGACGGCTCGGATCATAAGCCACACTGAGAATCAGGGTAAATCCTGCTGGCTAATACTTGGAATCAGTTGACAACTTGGGCATAGACCAACAATGCTGAAGAGAAATGAATGCATGAATAAATAAATAAAAACAGTCAAGCTGCAACATCTACCCTACATGAAATATCCATGGAGTAAATATGAACTTCCACCATTAGGTACTCTTGAGTAATCAGGATGCACATTTATTCACAGCCCTACAGGTTAGGATGCATCAGGTCTAGGGATACAGGAGAAGTCAGCCTGATGTGAACTCGGCCTCAGGTGTGAACTGGACCTGTGGCTAACCCTACCTCTACCCCGAACCCTTCCCCTACTCCTAATCCTAACCCGAGTTGTTAACCCAAACCAAATTCTCCTGGGGATGAGTTCTCTTGTTACCAGGTCTCGTCCAGGAGCATGAGTGCCATGCATTGCCACATCAACCATGCTATGGAATCACCAAGCACCCAGGCTGATCTCCAATCCATCCCAACATCTCCAAACTAGCCATCTATCTACTTCAGCTATGTGAAACATGGGTGTCCCCTCTGTGTTCTCCAGCTGCCGGGGTCATCAACATGAAGGCACCTGCATGGCGCATTTACACGACAGATTGATATTAGGCCATGGAAGACTCCACTGAATTTTGGAGGTGATCTGGATCCAGATTCTGAATCAAGATTTCACTTTATATAGGCTTTGAAGGATTACGTCAAAACTACTTAACAAATTCTCACCAAATTTGCACCACAGATAGACATTAGGACATGGAAGACCAGTGAATTTTGGAGGTGATCCGAGGCCCTCAACATGAAGACATGCATGCTAGTTATGACCAGATAAACGCACCACATGGTGGCAAAAATGTCCTGGATGATCTTCCCTCACAGTGCAAATGATACTACTTATTTCAGTCTCCTGAAATAACTGCTCGTTCATCACAAAGTAATTCCAGTGATACTCAACAATCCCCCAAAAAGATGCAGTACCATCCACTTTCCAAGGCATCCAGTCTCACAACCATACAGGAAGACAGAAAACCAGGAAGCACCAAAATCCTAAAGCCTTGAACCTTCATACTCCTGCAAAGATATCATCATCACCAAATACATCCAGGTGCAGGTCTGATGGCCGAGTCCAAGACATGACCAGCCCCATCCGCTTCTTAAGTGCAACCTACAACGTCCATGAGGTCTCAGTGACTCACAAATGTTATTGTATCATCCCCTGACTTTCAAAAGAAAGCTGGCTTGAAAAAATGTTGATTTAATTGCCATATTAAAAGGGGGTACAAGGAATAGAAGTGGCTATTTTATGATTTCTATTAATTTTGAGATGAAATAGCATATATCAAACTATTTTACAGTAAAAAATGAACAAGATGAAAAGCGTGAACACTTTATCTGCACTTTTCTGAAGAAAAACACAGATATGAGTGTAAATAAGGAGAAAATTAGACCTCTCTTTAACCTGGCTGATCTCTAAAAGTGTCCTTGTAACTAGTGTTTGATCTGTATGAGAATGACGCTAAAGTCTTGTTATCTCCGTAAAATAAAAGCCGCTTCCTTCCACATTTATATGACGGTTATCAGTTTAGTCTCTGAGGCCTCTGCAGAGAACAGAGCTCCAAATATGCTCATTGTTGCATGAAATAAGATGGAGTTCACCTTATTATTACCCTGATGCATCGACAGTTCGCTAACAGAACCGCATATTATGAAAGAAGTCATTAAATCTTCGTGATAGCACCATGATTTCAAGCCGTGCCCAACAGTATGAACTGTTTCCTGAGGAGAGGTTTGAGAAAAGTTACCCGAAACAAAATCTGAACTGAATAAAAACAATGACAGACATCAGAGGCTGATGCACACACTGTCCGGGCTACACACCACTACATAAACACACAAATAAATATACCTATGTATGTAATGGCTTTTTGGACTATGTAGTATGACTTAATCTTGTGACATCTGTGTGACCTCTGTCATGCCAACCAATCACAAATATTTTGCTGATCAATATGCTTTAGATCAGGGGTGGCCAAGTTTTTCATTGGATTCAGGTGTGTTGAGCAGGGAGACAACTAAGAGTGTCAGGAATGTGGCTCTCAAGGACCGAACTTGGCCACCCCTGCTTTAGATCATTCAGCCAGGCTTTTTTGGTTGATGATTTACACACAAAAAAAGTGTTTTTCGGATCAACTTGTCAAGGTTTTGACATTGATCTTTGACAAAATGACTCCAAATGCTAATCACATCCAGATATCTATCCAGGTAATATTCCAACCAAGGTTGATCCATCTAGGCTTCTTGGTTGTTGAGATATACAAAATAAAGTTAGTTTTCTTGATCTTTGACCAAACTACTGTAAAATCACCATTAGAAGTCTATCCAAGTCACATTCCCACCAAATTTCAAGGAAATCCATCTGCCATTTTTGGATTAACTTGTCCACAAACACATGCCAGCAAAAACAATACCCATCAATCGCTGCATTGCTGAGTCAAGTCCAGTCTGGGAACACGCACTGCTGCTGTGCTTTGCCACATCCACAACACCACCCAACTGCCTTGGATCGTGGACAACCAGTCCATTCTCACATCTCTAAAGTAACCATGTGTCTGCTGCTGCCAGGTGAAATGTGGGCGACCCCCTGGCCTTCTCCAGCTGCTGGGTTCCTCAACACTCAGGCACCTGTGTGCTGGATTATGCACAGAGAAACATGACACGTGGCCAAAATGTAGCTGACACTCCCTCTCTTAGTAACCGCTTGCTTGATACATTCCAGCGGGACCTAAGGATCCTTCAAAGACAGACATCCAGTCATCACTTTAGGTCACTGGCTAGTTTCTATGTGTCCCAACCAAACAGCAAGACAGGTGGAACCAGGACCCTAAAGACTTGCACCTTTGCCTGACATGGACTTACCTGATGTTTTAAATTCACTTCCAAACAAGTGTAACTCATTTCTGCTCAATACACCAGTATGCAAGATTCCCAATGCAGGACTGTTGTTTTTGGGTTTTTCCCCACAGACACACTCCAAATAGCTAAAATGCCTGTGTTAATATCTCAAAAATGTCTTCTGTTGAAAAATCAGAAATGAGAGACTGCATTAATCGTTGTAGCCCTATTCACCGGCAGGGGGTGCACCACAAAATTTCAAATTTCAATAATTTCGTGGTACAGACTGAAACACTTCAATACTACTCCACACTGACAATTTACTTGTCATTTGATAAGAAATTTTGATATCCAAGCAGTAGATCTCAGGGTCTGTAAGACAATATGAGCGTGCTTAAATAAAAAAGTAAGGATGCTGGTGATTGACTGGCTATCGTATTGTTACACAAACACATCACACATATATGTAGTAAATATTTGGACACTTAAAGAACTGGATCACTTGTTATTTTTGAACTCTAATACTGTGGTGTCTTCAGGAGCTCCTGTGGTGCTTAGTTACATGTTTTTAGTCACTGAATCAGAATGATGAAGGTCATCATGGTGATTTCCAGTTTTTGCGTTTTTTTGGAAATGATGAAGTATGTTACTGCATTATGTATTACAACATACACAACGTCGTAATACATCGTCGTAATACGTCCAACGTCTGGCCTTTGGACATGCCAGATGTTGCCATTTTTGGAAACTCATGCACAGGTACATGATCACATGGAGGTCACGCTCAATCAGTCACACCACCAATGTTATTAATTTATTTTATGTTTGCCAGTGTTCAAGTTTGGTAAATAGATTTCTTATTTATACTGAGTAGAAAATGACAAATTCCTGAAATTTATAATTTGTGTTTTTATGTTAGGAACTTGCTTTGGACTCCACCCCCCCGCCCACACACACACACACACACACACACACACACACACACACACACACACACACACACACACACACACACACACACACACACACACACACACACACACACACACACACACAAATGAAGCAAATAAACAAACAAAAAAGAAAACAACAGGTTTGTACTGTAATATGTAATGTAATTTTTGTTAAACTACATAAAAAATACATGAGTATCAAAATGTATCATTTCAGAACTGGTATCAATGTTATGGTATTGGCACTGGTCCAGATATTGGAAATTTTTGAACGCTATCCATCTGTCGACCTGCATAATTATTACATCTGAAAGAGCATCTGGCACAAAACATCTGCCAAATCAACATGCGGACACACAGCAGATCCGCTGGGGTGACCATGAGCAAAAGAATCACACGCGCCCTCACCCACACCTTTACAACATGTCACAGCACCGTCTAGTGGTGATTGGATTGAACTACAAATACTTCAGTGGAACCAAGGCCATACATTCTCCGAGCAGACAAAACAATTTTTGCAAAAAAGAAAAAAAAAAGGTGTCAAATTTTCAAAACAAAAGCTTACACAATTTTTTTGGCAAGCAGGTGAATTCTGGGAATTGTAGTTCAGAACAAATACAACAACATCAGAAACAAACACTCTGCACTCACCTACAGCGTTTGCCCCAACATCCCTCCTCAAGCCGCAAAACATGACGGCAGACATGGAATTTTGTTTTCTTTCTTTTATTTTTTTCTTTATTAGTGCAGCATCCACACAGGAAAAGAAAGGCAGAAAGATGGAGTGAAGGAAAAAAGACGACAGAGAAAAAGGCAGAGGGAGAGATGCGGTCTGCAGAGCGCTCGGGGAACACTCGGGGATGATGAGAGATGACTGGTGCTTACGTTATGACCGCTCAACCCCCCAGAGAGAGAGAGAGGAAGAGAGAGAGAGGGATGAAGCAAAAAGAGTGTGAGTGAATGACAGAGGGATGAACTGAGAAGAGACTGATTCTAGACATCCTCCTCTTTTCTCCTCCTTCACATCCTCCTTTACATTTTATTGACAATCTTCTCTGCAGCAGCTTCAAACAGAATCAACGTTCAGCATCGCCTCCAACCACCGGCAAACAAAATGAAAAATAATTAATTTAATGTATTTTCCAAACTATAAGTCGCACCTTGCTTCTGTATTATCAGCTGTTTAATTTGTTAATTTGGGATTTTTCTGCATTGTACTTATATTATTGGCATTTATTCATTGCTATTGGAGTTTATTTTGTTAGTGCTTTGATTCCTGGTTAAGCTGCATAAAAATAGTTCTTTTTTTTATTATTATTCATAACAAATGTGACTATATATATATATATATATATATATATATATATATATATATATATATATATATATATAAAAGATGCACCAGGGTGTTGTGTGGGCCGCTGAAGAGGAGGTACTGCTGGCCCACCACCACCAGAGGGCGCCCTGCCTGGAGTGCGGGCTCCAGGCACCAGAGGGCGCCGCCGCCTCACGTGAGCAGCTACGGTGACAGCTGTCACCCATCACCTGAGACAGCTGACGGCAATCATCTGTGGGGTATATCAGCAGGACGGCACCTCCACCTCATTGCCGAGATATCGTTTCTACCTACGAGGTAACGTATCAAAGCTGACGGAGTGTATCCTTTTGGATTAGTGTATAGCTTGTGGATTACTGTTCCAACGAGAGGTGGAGGTAACTTCCCTGCTGTTCGGAGTCTTGGGTGCAAACGCGCCCCCATCTAACTGTTCTTTGTTCCTCGCCAGCAGTCCCCAGGTCCGACACGCGGAGGCAGTGGCCACCTGGGAGTTCGGGACTTGGCGGCTCCAGTATTTCCGGGGTCCTGTGGCGGAGGAAGCCGTGTGGTTCGGGTCTTACCTTGGAGAGGCGTCTCCTATCTTCGAGCCTGCCCACACGACACTTTTGTAAATTGACTGTTGTCCATTTCGTGATTGGTTGTATTCGTTGTGCACGTTCACAACAGTAAAGCCTTGTTATTTGACTTTCTCCATTGTCCGTTCATTTGCGCCCCCTGTTGTGGGTCCGTGTACTGACACTTTCCCAACACCAGGGTGTAAATTGCAGTACTGCCCAAACTAGCAAAGCAAAACAAAACATATCCTGGAAAATATGGTAATTGCCAAGAATAAGAAACTTCAAGTCACATCTTACTGTTTTCTGTCAGGTAATGTTACAGTCACCTCAAAACACCCATTTCACAGCAAACACAGACCTATCATTGAAGCATTCATATTCTATACCAGCTTAATCCAATTGTGTCATAGGACATGTGGTGGGGTACACCCTGGACAGGATGCCAGTCTGTCACAGGGCCACATATAGACAGACAAACACATTCACCCTCTCACTCACACCTATGGGCAATTTTGTATTTTCCAATTGATCTTACCTACATGTCCTTGGAAGTGAGAGGAGGCAGAGAGCACCTGGAAGGAACCCACACAAACAAGGAACATCTTGCCAACCTCACAAAGAAAAGACCAGGTGAGAAGACGTATCATTACTATTTTTACTTTTTTATGTTTCATTCATCATTCCTCTTCAACCACTTATCCAGAATTGGGTCGCGGGGTAACAGCTCCACAGGGGATCCCAGACTTCCCTTTTCCTGGCCATATTAGCCACCTCTAACTGGGGGATCCGAGGTGTTCCCGGGTGTGGAGATATGATCTCTCCACCTCTGCCTGAGTCTTCTCTTCCCAGATGGATGTGCCTGGAACACCTTTCTAGGGAGGCACCCAGGGGGCGTCCTTACCAGATGCCCGAACAACCTCAGGTGGCTCCTTTCAACTCGAAGGAGCAGCGGCTCTACTCCGAGCACCCCACGAATGAGCTTTACTTCACATTTGGCTCAGCTCCCTTTTTGTCACAACAGTACAGTTAAGCAAATGCAACACTGCCCACTGCTGTGTCGATTCTCCGTCCAGTCTCATGCTCCATTGTCCCCCTCACTCATGAACAACTCCCTGAGGTACTTGAACTCCTTCACTTGGGGCAAGGCCGCATTCCTTATCTGGAGTAGGCAATCCATTGGGTTCCTGCTGAGCACCATGGCCTCAGATTTAGAGTTGCTGATCCTCATCTCAGCTGCTTTACACTCGGCTGCAAACCGATTCAGTGAGTGTTGGAGGTCACTGGCTGATGAAGCCAACAGGACCACATCATCTGCAAAAAGCAGTGATGAGACCCTGAGCCCACCAAAGTGGAAACCTTCCTCCCCCCAACCACGCCTCGATGTCCTGTCCATGAATTTCACAAACAGGATTGGTGACAAGGTGCATCGCTGGTGGAGGCCAACCTCCACCAGAAACGAGTCCCACTTACTGCGGAGCACCCAAATACAGCTCTCGCTTTGTGAGTATAGAGATTGGATAGCCCTGAGAAGGGACCCCCCTCACTCCATACTCTCGCAGCACCTCCCACAGTATCTCCCGGGGTACCCGATCATACGCCTTCTCCAAGTCCACAAAATACATGGAGACTGGATGGGCATACTCCCAGGCACCCCCCCAGGATCCTTGTGAGAGTGAAGAGCTCGTCGGTTGTTCCACGACCAGGATGGAACCCGCATTATTCCTCTTCAATCAGAGGTTTGACTAACGGCCTCCTGTCCAGCACCCTGGAGTAGACTTTACCTGGGAGGCTGTGTAGTGTGATGCCACTGTAGTTGGCACACACTCTCTGGTCTCCCTTTGTAAACCCCAGTTTGCCGCTCCTTAGGCACTTTCCTAGACTTCAACACAATGTTGAAGAGATGTCTCATCCAAGACCATCCCTCCACACCCAGAGCCTTCAGCATTTCTGGACATATCTCATCAACCCCCGGGGCCTTGGTACTGTGGACTTCTTTGACTACGTCAGTGACTTCCACCAGGGAAATTGATGATAATCCTCCATCAGCTTCCAGCTCTGCCCCTACTATAGAGGGCGCTCCGGTCTGATGCAGGTGTTCCTCAAAGTGTTTCTTCCAGCGCCGGATTAAATCCTCAGTTGAAGTCAACAGAGTCCCATCCTTACTGTAGACAGTTTGGATGGTTCCCCATTTTCCCCTCCTGAGGTGCCTCACGGTCCGTCACAAGCACCTTGGTGCCTACCGAAAGTCATTCTCCATAGTTACTCCTAACTCCTCCCTCACCCGCTGTTTTGCCTCCCCCACAGCAGAGGCTGCCACCCTTCGGGCCTGTCGGTACCTTACAACTGCCTCCGGAGTCCTTGGAGATAACATATGACAGCCTCACATCGGGGTGAATGTGAGGCATTGATGTGGTAAAGCACTTTGAGCGTCTAATGCAGATGGAAAAGCGCTATTATATAAATGCAGTCCATTGAACCATATCCCGGAAGGACTCCTTCTTCAGCTGAACAGCTTCCTTGACCACCACTTTTTTAATGTTTCTTAAGAAAAAAAAAATCTAAAATTGCTTTCTACTTGCTGCCGCTAACCAGTGTTGAACATGTGTACCTTGTCTTCTTCTTCATCAAGTTGACTGGTGGCTGGAGGACTCAGTGGTGATTTAAGCCCATTCCATGCACAATATGGGCCAATTCACGCATATGATGCAAAGAGGCTGATTCTCAAAAATCTCCGTGAAACACCAGAGAAGGCTCACTACAGTCATCCAAATTTCCTTTCTTCAACACAGGCTGATGAAGCTCAGCAGGGGGCAGTATTGTACTAGTGGAGCTTGGTGTTTGGCAACAATCCACTGACTTGCTATAGGATGTAGTTCAACTGTTGTCAACGGAGGGTGGGTGCTTTGGTAGCACACGCCACGGAGTGGAAACTGATTGTTGACTCAACATTTGTGACGTCAGGTGATGCAGCCCCGACAAACTCGACATAAGGCTGTGATTGCATCAGTGGTGCATTGTTGAGTCAGGTTCTACATATTCCCTCATCTTTCTACATATCGGCAGGGGCAACATACTTACTGGAGCAGTAACATCGTGTTAGCGGAGGTGAAGTATTGGATATGAAGCTAAGCTACTGCCTGCATTTTAGCATGAACGTCAAAGATATTAACCCCTTAACGCCCGAATTTATATAGCTGTATATAAAAAAATGTTTTGTGTGTGTTTTTGCCTTTAAGTAGATGGTAAATAATGTTGAGATTATAATTTCACTTCTGCACAAAAACTAGATAGTAATATTGGGTATTCTGTGACTTTATGTTATAATGTTATAATAATAATGATGGTATGTTGCAAATTTGCGACAACGGGCATACAGGTCAATTTGGTAAGTTGCATATTTGAGTCAGAAATTGTAGCATATATGCGACGATGGGCGTTAAGGGGTTAAGCATGTTGAAATTTTTTCCAGGAACAGGATAAATGCCGCTGGGCTAATCATCAGAGTGTGAATGCATCATAAATGCTCTGTGGGTTTTATTTCATTGTTGTTTATATATTTTCTACAGTTAGCATGTTAAGCTGCAGTCACTCCGGCAGGAAAAACAGATGCTGTGACAAGGGGAGCTGCACCCCCAGCAGCACCCCACTGCCTCCTCTGCTGTTTTCAAGCACCCGTAAAAATGTGAGGTTGACACTAGGGAGAGCCCTAACATCGTCCCACAGCACCAACGCAAACACGTCCACTTGTCAGACGTAACTGCAGTTGTCTTTTTAAATTGTCTCTTGAGCACAGACATCGACCAGGTCCAATTATCTCAAAATTCAATTAATCGGACAATAACTGTCCATGATCTACCATTTGTTAAACCTCCATGCACATACAACAGTGACACGTGAACATATTCTTGATGCTTTCATGAGTAGAATGCACGTGTAAAACAGGCATTTTTTTCTCGTTTACTCGTGTGGTCCACGCTTCGCTTCTCCTCTTCTTCAAATGGCCAAACTCAACAAAGTGAGCCACAGAAGAACGTACACACTTGTACAGTAAATGCACGTGCCCGCGCGCACACACACACACACACACAATAACTCATGAAAGGCTGAAAACGCACACACAAACCCAATGTGTCTGCTGCACGGCTGATGGGGCGAGACACTAATATCTCAAGTTATTCCTCTCTCTCTCTTTTTTTCTTTCTCTCTCTCTCTCTCTCTCTTCATCATGATCACTTCATGGTGGAGGTTGCTTGCCGTGCGTTGCCTGACCTAGATTTATTCCAAACAGCTCAGCCTCACATCTTTACTTTAACAGAGGCTCTGAGTCACACAGCTGCATTGAATCCAACCGCAAATTACTCAGTCGGCGTCAGCAATGTGCACAATGCTGCCGCAGCCACCGCTGCCCACCGCTGCTGCCGCCAGAAGCCTTCTGTTTGTTTAGCATCAACAAAGTTACAGGTGCCACCAAACGACAGAGAACACAAGAGGTTCTGGGAGACATTCCAGTAATATTTTTAATGAGAGATGAGCACGGTATCTGAGTGGCACCACGTGTCAGAGTCCATAGGCATTCACGATTTCTTTGCCTCTGACAGTCTTGGTTTTTTGATGATGGGTCCAGGGTTTTGAAATAGTATTTAACTGTAATTCAATATTCTCCTGTTGCCATGGTGAATTGTCCTTGTTTGAATTTATTTGTTTATCATAGCAAGGCAACCATGGGTCCATAAAATATTCAGACATCGGCCCATTCCACTCTGTTTGTTACGCAAAAGGTTGCTAGGTGATTTTGATCTTGACTGATCAACGTCGCTGATGGCCCAGTCCCACGGCATCAACCACACTGCTGAATGAAGGGAAGAAAAAGTAAAAAAACTCACAAATCGTTGAGAAAAAGGTGGACGAAAGAGCTTTATCACCGAATAGACTGTGAATCAAGAGCGCAAAAGGAACAAAAGAGGACAAATGAAGCCAAAGATAACACTGATCTCCACGCTTTAAACGAAACGCGCCTGGAGCCAAGGCTTGAGCAGTGTGTGTCTGCATCCTGCTCTGTGTTCCAGCTGCAAAGAGAAGCTCATGATCTGACCCACCTGTGGAGATCTGTGCGCACATCGGAGGATCCACCTGCTCTGGTTCCTCGTCCAGAACAAAAGAAGGATCATCTCCTTCATCAGAATCCTCACTGTCTGACAACAAGCTAGTGCTACATCTTGCTCCAATAAAAAAAAAAAAACTCTAGTGTGCCATGGTGTTGATCTATCACTGTATTACGTTACTAAAAGCCATATATATTGTTTAAACAGAAACTGAATAATATAAGTGTAAAGATGATTGAATATATCAGAAGAGTAAAATTGATCAGTCCCGGTTGTGGTTATATCCATCAGCTGATCACTGATCCACAACGTGAATTCTGCCTTCCTGAACAGCTCTTTATATAATCTCTGAATCATCTACCTGTTGCCACTGTACAGAAGGGCTGGAACTGTCATTCCTACACTCCTATTGTTATATTAATTAAAAAATAATAAGCGCACACAGAGGTGATGACTGCTGATGCTGCGTTCAAGTACTGTTGGAATTACACAACTTTTTTGTTGTTTCAAATTCAGCAGTTGCTTGTGGCAGGAGTGTGGGTTTTCATTTTATTTTTGGTAAAATCATTGTATTCACACTAAAGATTAATTCTGGCCCAGATAAGGTGCCTAGCCCAGTGAAGCAGACATCCCACCAGATTAAAAAAAAAAAATCCAAGCAAACAGGCCGAGTTTGCCCTGTAATTTCTGATGGTACATGAGCGCAGCAGCAGCACTCAGAAATGGCTTCTGCACTGTATGAAAACATTCAGCTGGTCAAACGAAGTCAAATTAAACGCCGACAGTACAAAAACTAGCAAACGATAAAAAACCGTCAAGAACGACAGCAAAATGAAATATGGAAGAATTGAGGTTTTCGGGTGGCATTCGTTCAAATTTTTCAACAGTTTAAAAATCCTGACCAAGCGCCAACCGCAGGAACAAAGCTGCATGAAGGTTAAACGATGCCAACAAAAGTCACGAAAGTCCAGATTTCTTGTTTGGTTTGGGCTTCATTCCTCTTCATTAAGTGCCATGTGACTGGGCCTTAAGACGCTACAGTCTTTGATAAAAGCCATCAGTGGCATCAAAGATGGAACTGAGTCACATTAAAGCTGGCTTTAATCTTCCTCACTTAACTTTGAGCTTGAACGATTAATTCTTTTGTGATTTTAACATTAGGAGCTAATGTTTAGGAATTTGCAGGCATGCAAATATTAAGGAAGGAAGTAGGAAGGAAAGGGATCAAAGAAGGAATGAGGGATGTGTGTTCATGGGGGGTGTATTTGTTTTTTCGGTTGTGTATCCGTGTGTGTGTATGGGGGAGGTGTGCAGGGGGCATTGCCATCATTGCTGCTCAGCACGTGGCAGTAAAAGCTTGATATACACACACACACACACATACACACACAGGACGAGGTGATAGTCTAGCAATTAAGCGGTGGGCTTGAAACCAAACTATCCTTGGTACAAATCCCAGTCTGACCAGAAAATCACTAAGGGCCCTTGGCCAAGGTCCTTAATCCCCGAGTTGCTCCTGGTGTGTAGTGAGCACCTTGTATGGCAGCAGCCTGACACTGGGGTGAATGTTAGGCATTATTGTAAAGCGCTTTGAGTGTCTGATGCAGATGGAAATGACAACATATTTTATATATATATATATATATATTGGAAATCACATGTATATCAGTATTCACAGCCTTTGCTCAAGACTTTATTGATGCACCACTGTCTCATCAGACCAGAGAATTTTATTTCTCATGGTCTGAGAGTCCTTCAGGTGCCTTTTGTCAAACTCCAGGTGGGCTGTCATGTGCCTTTTACTAAGGAGTGGCTTCTGTCTGGCCACTCAACCATACAGGTCTGATCGGTGGATTGCTGCAGAGATGGTTGTCCTTCTGGAAAGTTCTGCTCTCTCTACAGAGGAATGCAGGAGCTCTGAAAGAGTGACCATCAGGTTTTTGATCACCTCCCTGACTCAGGCCCTTCTCCCCTGATCACTCAGTTAGCCGGGTAGCAGCTCTAGGAAGAGTCCTGGTGGATCCGAACTTCTTCCATTTACAGATGATGGAGGCCACTGTGCTCATTGGGACCTTCAAAAGCAGCAGAAATGTTTCTGTACCCTTCCCCAGAATTGTGCCTCAAGACAATCCTGTCTCAGAGGTCTACAGATGATTCCTTTGACTTCATGCTTGGTTTGTGCTCTGACATTCACTGTCAACTGTGAGACCTTATTTGTTGATAGGTGTGTGTCTTTCCAAATCATGTCCAATTAACTGTATTTACCCTAGGTGGACGCCCAATTAAGCTGTAGAAACATCTCAAGGATGATCAGAGGAAACAGGAGGCACCTGAGCTCAAATTTGAGCTTCCTGGCAAAGGCTGTGAAAACTTATGTACATGGGATTTCTTACTTTTTTGTTTGTTTATTTTTACCCGAGGCCAACATACAGGCATCGGGTATTGCGAAGACCTGGCGTCCGTTCATAAGTCCAGTTCTATTACTGCCACAGCCTTCAAATTCACAGGGAACATTCTTGGGACACAGACCTTGGACAAGTTCAAAGACAGCTAACCTTGACATATTTTAAGTGGTATTTTGAGAGGTTTAAAAACTCACATTCTGTGTGAACCTGTTCTGTTTAGTTTTTGAGTGGCGGGCGTGACAGCCAATCAGAGTAGAGCTGCACCGTGACATCAGTCGCTGGTCTCTCCAAACCCGCTTTGTTTTGTGTGTTTATATGCATGCTTCTCCTATATTATGTAAAAGGTTGCGAGAAATAAACACTTCTAAAACCGAAAACGCCATTTTTGGAACTGAGTAACACCTCTGAGCTTATTTTGTGGACGTTAGCTTGGTGATGTCACAGGCTATTAGTTTGTGTGTAAATATATCCTCTTTGTCATATATTATGTACAACCCCAGTTCCAATGACGGGACATTGTGTGAAATGTAAATAAAAACAGAATACTTCCTTCAGACAGACATGAGTGATCACACAACCATCACCATTCCTCAAGATGTTCTCCAATTTGACTTTCTCTAAATGCTCCTCTTGGTGGTCATTTCACACTGACATCTGTTTGTTGATGGCTGCTGTCCTGCTGCTGGTGTGTTCGCCGACTGTCCGCTGGCTGCCTACTCGCTCATCCACACGCACCGCTGACTAAATTTGGCTTCCAGTTCCATTTGAGATACATAATATCAGAAACAGCTAAGTTCTCGTAGCATGAGTAGAAGCAGTGCATTGAACACTCCGTGGAGCCACCATGGGTCTTGCATGGTAAAACTCTACCTCTTTAAACATCTATATTTGCCACTTCCAGGTAAAAACAAGCATGTGCCCTTCTTCACAAGGACTTGACATTTCAGCATTGAAGTATAAAACTGTATCAGAGAGCTACCATGCTGATGAACAGCACAGATTCATCGCCAAATCTGGTCTGTGTGAAGCTAAAGAACAAACTCAGATGAATCCTATCAGAAGATAAGTGAAGCATTTTCCAAAAAAGCCATTAAAACATCTTGGAGTTGTGTCTTGAGGTTCTGCTTTGCACAGGCTGATGCACACGCTGTTTCTACGTCACACGCGCAGCACTACTTCCATCATTTATACGCCAGTGTTGGTCTCAAGCTGCTGCACGACTCTTTTGTACAAGAGATATGTGTTCACCATATTTTAAGGGATTGTGACAGACTGTAGTTTTTTGAGCGGAACATGCTTGTTCCGCATCATCAGGTTTTCTTGTTTTTATAAATCTGTTTTTTTTTCCACTAATCCGATTAAAGATCACTAAATCTGACTGTGTGTGTGTGTGTGTCTAACACATGCATGCGTGCATGCACATCAGCAGCGCAGCCCACACTCTTTGTGTCTGCAATATATGTCGCACCGAGAATGTGCAAATCAGTGTGTAGAAGTGGGCCAGAGGAGCGTGCACGCATTGCACGTGCTGCATAAGTTAGTGTGGGTTTGTGCACAGCAGCGCTGATGTGAGCTTTCCCCAAGACGGAGAAGGAAAGAGTGAGGAAAAGAGAGAGAGAGAGAGAGAGAGAGAGAGAGAGAGAGAGAGAGATAAATCATGTCAGCTTGCTTCTCCACACGAGGCGTCCAGATCACATTTTCTGTTGCACATGGTCGCAGTTTGTCTCATCTCGTTTTTCCTCTCTGCGGGATCCAAGTACAAATCACTCCGAGGATTATGGGTAAGTACTTTGAAGTGGCAAATGATGGCCTCCTGTTGCTCAGCGCTGGAGATGCACGTACACACTCCAGCATCGTCACATGCAAATGGAACGACCTGCACATGAACTCACGCTCATGTGCACACGGCGACCAAGACCTCAGCTTCAGGGATCAAAGGACATCTCCAGCATTTATTCCAATGATGCTTCACTATGACCAGAGGTTCATGGAAAGTGTTGCTGCACCTTCCTCCTCTAGCACAAGTAAGTCTGGTCCATAAGTATTTGGACAGTGATTATTTTCTAGTTTTCCCTCTGTGCACCAACACAAACTCTTTCTACTACTCATGCTGTCATTAATATTCAGCTACACCAGCATTCTGGCAGAAAAAAAAATGTGAGATAAAATTTCAATAACAGGAAACAAGAAGAAAACAAGACAAGATAAAATAAATAAATTAAAAAAAAGAAAATACATGAAATTGTTAATCTAAGGGATGCTTCCAGAACATCAAGTCACAAAATGTCTCCCAAACATCTGAGGGGCAAACAGCCACCCTAAGGACAACAAAATGCCCAGCCAAAAAGTCCAGACCACCAGGAGCCCCGGGTTCCCAGGAGGCCCCCAGACCCAGACCCAGACCCCCCCCCACACACAGACACACACACACACACACACACACACACACAACACACACACCACACAACACACACACACACACACACCACACACACACACACACACACAACACACACACACAAATCACAAATCCCCAAATAACCCATCTGTCAAGAAAAAACACGTTTCCAATCTGGGTTGAATCGCTACTCTCGACCACTGAGAAAACAACACACACACACACACACACACAAAATGAGATTTCAAGATGAGACCTAAATCTCAGTGAAATTTTCTTTATTTCCAATATTTCTTACATTTATTTAGTATTTTCACACAAAATGCTTTTATTGTAAATAAATATCAATATTTAGTAGATTAATTAATTAGTTGCAGGACTAAATAAATAAATGAATAGAAAGACAGAAAGAATCGTGAGAAGGGGGAAATGCTTGTGTTTTCTTCTTCCTACGCCTTTTCAAACATTGTTTCATAGATGACATTTTTTCTTGTGGAACAATTGTAATAACAATAATACGAATTATTAGTATTATTACTGTTTTATTTTCTGTTTGACAAATTTCATTCATTCATTCATTCAGAAAGAAGGAATGAAAGAAAAAAGGGATGGATGGAATGAAAAAGGGAAGGAATAAATACATTTAAAAGGGTATAAAGAAGGCGGGAGTGAGGGGAAAAGAAGGGAGAATGGAAGGAAAGAATAATGAATAAAGGAAAGAAAATGGAAGGGAGGTAAAGGAGGAAATTCAAAAAGAACAGAAGGGAAGGGAGGCAAGAAAAAGAAAGAATACAGAAGAATGGAAGCAGAAATGAAAACAAGGTAGAAAAAAATGGAAGAAAACAAGGATTTAAAACAGGAGGCCTGATAATAAAGAAAGAAAGAAAAAAGAAAGAAAAAGAAAGAAAGAAAATGCAATTAGAAAGCAAAAATAAAACTAAATGAGGGATGTACAGAGACAACAATGAAAATAAAGAAGATAAAAACGATGCCAACTAAGAAGGAAGGAACGAAAACAGATAAGAACAGAATAACGAAAAGACAACGAAGAAAGGAAAGAATGTAAAAATGCACAGAAACAAGGGAGGAAAGAGACAAGGAAAAAGGAAGAAAAATGTAAAAGGGATTTAAAAAAAAAGGTTCCATGGTGAAAAAAGATCACAGGAACCCAAAAGAAAGAAAAGAATAAGAAATGAACTTGGAGATAAAATAAGATGAATACGAAATTGAAGTGCAAATCTGCAGGTTTGTGACATCACAGGCTGCAAATTGATGGAGTTTGAAATGCAAATTATACCAAATGTTTTTCCTGGTTTGGTGTGTCCCAGCTTTAACTCAGCCACATGGGGTGTGCAGCCAGTACATTCTGAGTGCCGGTCCCAAGCCCGGATAAATGAGGAGGGTTGCGTCAGGAGGGCATCCGGCGAAAACAAGCCAACCCACTATGCAGACTCAGAATCGAATTCCCATACCGGATTGGTCGCGGCCTGGGTTAACAACGTCCGCCACCGGTGCTATTGCCCAAAAGGGTGCCGGTGGAAATTGGGCTACTGCTGGGTGAAGACGACGAAGAAGAGGAGGAAAACGTTGCCACGAACAGCGGGAGAAGAAGAAAACTAGAAGGGTGGAAATGAGAGTGGGGACTTTGAATGTTGGTAGTATGACTGGTAAGGGAGAGAGCTGGCTGATATGATGGAGAGGAGAAAGGTAGACATATTGTGAGTGCAAGAGACCAAGTGGAAGGGAAGTAAGAGCAGGAGCATCGGCGGTGGGTACAAGTTGTTGTACCATGGTGAGGACAGGAAGAGAAATGGTGTTGGGGTCATTTTAAAGGAAGAGTATGTTAAAAGTGTGTTGGAGATTAAGCGAGTGTCTGACAGGGTGATGAGTGTGAAATTGGAAATTGAAGGGGTGATGATGAATATCATCAGTGCATATGCCCCACAGGTAGGTTGTGAGATGAAGGAGAAAGAAGATTTCTGGAGTGTGTTAGATGAGGTGGTGGAGAGTGTGCCCAAGCATGAAAGAGTGGTGATAGGAGCAGACTTCAATGGGCATGTTGGTGAAGGGAACAGAGGTGATGAGGAAGTAATGGGTAGATATGGTATCAAGGATAGGAATGGGGAAGGACAGATGGTAGTTGATTTTGCAAAAAGGATGGAAATGGCTGTGGTGAATACCTACTTTAAGAAAAGGGAGGAGCACAGGGTAACATAAGAGTGGAGGAAGGTGCACACAGGTGGACTACATTCTTTATAGGAATGCAAGCTAAAACAAATCACAGACTGTAAGGTGGTAGCAGGAGAGAGTGCCACTAGACAGCATAGGATGGTTGTTTGTAGGATGACTTTAGAGGTAAAGAAGAAGAAGAGAGTGAGAGCTCAACAAAGGATCAGATGGTGGAAGCTGAAAGAGGAAGACTGTTGTGTGAAATTTAGTGAGCAGGTGAGAGAAGCACTAGTTGGAGAGGAAGCAATTTTGGACAACTGGAAAAGTACTGCAGATGTGGTGAGGGAGACAGCTAGGGCAGTACTGGGTATGACATCTGGACAGTGGAAGGAAGACAAGGAGACTTGGTGGTGGAATGAAGAGGTCCAGGAAAGCATAAGGAGAAAGAGGTTGGCGAAAAAGTTTTGGATAGTCGGAGAGATGAAGAAAGTAGACAGGAGTACAAGGAGATGCGGCGTAAGGTGAGAAGAGAAGTGGCAAAAGCAAAGGAAAAGGCATATTGCTAGCTGTACAAGAAGTTGAATAGTAAGGAAGGAGAAAAGGACTTGTACCGATTGGCCAGACAAAGGGACAGAGCTGGAAAGGATGTGCAGCAGGTTAGGGTGGTAAAAGATGCACATGGTAATGTGCTGACAAGTGAGGAGTGTGTGCTGAGAAGGTGGAGGGAATATTTTGAAGAGTTGATGAATAAAGAAAATGAGAGAAAAGGCTGGATGATGTGGTGAGAGTAAATCAGGAAGTAAAAGAGATTAGCAAGGAAGAAGTGAGGGCTGCTATGAAGAGGATGAAGAGTGGAAAGGCAGTTGGTCCAGATGACATTCCAATGGAGGCATGGAAATGTCTAGGAGAGATGGCAGTAAGTTTCTAACCAGATTGTTTAATAAAATCTTGGAAAGTGAGAGGATGCCTGAGGAGTGGAGACGAAGTGTGCTGGTTCCTATTTTCAAGAACAAGGGTGTGCAGAGCTGCAGTAATATGGCACAACAATGGGCCTCAGGATCTTGTCATGGTATCTGTGCATTCAAAATGCCATCAATAAAATGCACCTGTGTTCTTCGTCCATAACAGACGCCTGCCCATACCATAACCCCACTGCCACCATGGGCCAATTGATCCACAACATTGACATCAGAAAACCGCTCACCCACACAACGCCACACACGCTGTCTGCCATCTGCCCTGGACAGTGTGAACCGGGATTCATCCGTGAAGAGAACACCTCTCCAACGTGCTAAACGCCAGCGAATGTGAGCATTTGCCCACTCAAGTCGGTTATGACGACGAACTGGAGTCAGGTCGAGACCCCGATGAGGACGACGAGCATGCAGATGAGCTTCCCTGAGACGGTGTCTGACAGTTTGTGCAGAAATTCTTTGGTTATGCAAACCGATTGTTTCAGCAGCTGTCCGAGTGGCTGGTCTCAGACGATCTTGGAGGTGAACATGCTGGATGTGGAGGTCCTGGGCTGGTGTGGTTACACGTGGTCTGCGGTTGTGAGGCTGGTTGGATTATACTGCCAAATTCTCTGAAACGCCTTTGGAGACAGCTTATGGTAGAGAAATGAACATTCAATACACGAGCAACAGCTCTGGTTGACATTCCTGCTGTCAGCATGCCAATTGCACACTCCCTCAAATCCTGCGACATCTGCGGCATTGTGCTGTGTGATAAAACTGCACCTTTCAGAGTGGCCTTTTATTGTGGGCAGTCTAAGGCACACCTGTGCACTAATCATGGTGTCTAATCAGCATCTTGATATGGCACACCTGGTGGGATGGATATCTCAGCAAAGGAGAAGTGCTCACTATCACAGATTTAGACTGGTTTGTGAACAATATTTGAGGGAAATGGTGATATTGTGTATGTGGAAAAAGTTTTAGATCTATGAGTTCATCTCATACAAAATGGGAGCAAAACCAAAAGTGTTGCGTTTATATTTTTGTTGAATGTAGATTTGTCTGCATGGGTTCAGAGTGTGGGAGGAAACCAGTGTTTATGGACAGAACCCACCAGTCTCAACACGCAAGGTCCGCACAGCTGGGGTCAAACCACTGGTCCCGCCACCCAAACGGTGAGGCAGATTGTTTCATATGAACGATGGAGACTTTGGAACAGGTTAAAAAAACACTTCAAGCTTGGTGTGACACTCACAAACAGACAACAGAAACCAATTACTGAACATCAAACTGACTGGGTGTGGTCATTAGGTGGCTGAAGGCAGAGAAGATGTGAAATTAACTATCGTCCTCGGCAACGCAGAGACAGTGGGGCAAGGTGAAGAGAAGACAACATCACTATCACCTACACTAGTGTTCAGAATCATAGTAGTACTAGTGACTAAACAGATTAATCCGGGTTTGAGTATATTTCTTATTGTTACATGGGAAACAAGATACCAGTAGATTCAGTAGATTCGCACAAATCCAACAAGACCAAGCATTCATGATATGCACACTCTTAAGGCTATGAAATTGGGCTATTAGGTAAAAAAAAGTAGAAAAGGGGGTGTTCACAATAATAGGGTCAGTGATTTCGTCAATTTGTGGAACAAACAGGTGTGAATCAGGTGTCCCCTATTTAGGATGAAGCCAGCACCTGTTGAACATGCTTTTCTCTTTAAAGCCTGAGGAAAATGGGACGTTCAGACATTGTTCAGAAGAACAGCGTAGTTTGATTAAAAAGTTGATTGGAGAGGGGAAAACTTATACACAGGTGCAAAAAATTATAGGCTGTTCATCTACAATGATCTCCAATGCTTTAAAATGGACAAAAAAAAAAAAACAGACGCGTGAGATGAAAATGGAAAACAACCATCAAAGTGGATAGAAGAATACCAGAATGGCAAAGGTTCACCCATTGATCAGCTCCAGGATGATCAAAGACAGTCTGGAGTTACCTGAAAGTGCTGTGACAGTTAGAAGACACCTGTATGAAGCTAATTTATTTGCAAGAATCCCCCGCAAAGTCCCTCTGTTAAATAAAAGACATGTGCAGAAGATGTTACAATTTGCCAAAGAACGCATCAACTGGCCTAAAGAGAAATGGAGGGAATATTTTGTGGACTGATGAGCGGAAAATTGTTCTTTTTGGGTCCAAGGGCCGCAGACAGTTTGTGAGATGACCCCCAAACTCTGAATTCAAGCCACAGGTTCACAGTGAAGACAGTGAAGCATGGTGGTGCAAGCATCATGATATGGGCATGTTTCCCCTACTATGGTGTTGGGCCTATATATCGCATACCAGGTATCATGGATCAGTTTGGATATGTCAAAATACTTGAGAGGTCATGTTGCCTTATGCTGAAGAGGACATGCTCTTGAAATAGGTGTTTCAACAAGACAATGACCCCAAGCACACTAGTAAACGAGCAAAATCTTGGTTCCAAACCAACAAAATTAATGCCTCACAGATGTGAAGAAATCATGAAAAAATTGTGGTTATACAACTAAATACTAGTTTAGTGATTCACAGGATTGCTAAAAAAGCAGTTTGAACATATAGGTTTTGAGTTTGTAACATCAACAGCAGATGCTACTATTATTGTGAACACCCCCTTTTCTACTTTTTTTTACTAATAGCCCATTTCATAGCCTTAAGAGTGTGCATATCATGAATGCTTGGTCTTGTTGATTTGTGAGAATCTACTGAATCTACTGGTACCTTGTTTCCCATGTAACAATAAGAAATATACTCAAAACCTGGATTAATCTTTTTAGTCACATAGCACTACTAATTGTTCTGAACACTACTGTACATGCAAAATACAAAAAGTCTTCAGAAATATGAAATGGAAAGAAAACACCACACCACACACACACACACACACACACTTTTTAAAATCAGTCACCCACACATATAGAGCAGCTTGCGCAGGACCAAGCAGTAATTAGGACACTTAATGGCTTCTGTGTGTGGGTTAATTGCAGCCTGTATGGTTTTGGCTGGAGGTAGGTGGTGTGTGTGTGTGTGTGGGGGGGGGGGGGGTGGGGGGGCGTGCTGGGGGAGTGAGTGAGTGAGGGGTTTCGGAGAGGCGGTGTTACAGTTTAACTGTAATCATCGGCTTTCTTCTTATACCCTCCATCACTTTTGTGTCACACAATGCTTCAGGTTCACTGACAATGAAACAAGTTTCAAAATATACTGAGCTGAAGGTGCCACTGACTGAAAGCCTTCAAACTAGAAACACTCTCCACGACCAACATTTTTAGATATCAAACTGCTAACCATTGATCCTGATCACTTAACTTTACCCCAATCTATGACGCTCAGTGGTGACCTTTCATCCTAATCTTAGATCCTGAATGGTGACTTTTGAATCTGAAATTTGTTCCTGACAAATGATCTTTGAGTGTGATCTCTCATTTGTGATTCTGATCTCTTTCCTGATCTTTTATGCTTTATCTTGATCATTATTCATGACCACTTAACATTGATCTTGATCTTTGATCATGAGAGGTGTCCTTTGATCCCAATCTTAGATCCTGAATGGTGACTTGATCCTGACGTTTGTTTCTGACAACTGATCTTTGACCCTGATCTCTCATCTGTGAGCCTGATTGATGACCTTTGATCCTGATCTTGTTGTTGATCACTTAACTTTAATGTTGTTCTTAGATCCTGAGGGGTTACTTTCTGTTCCTGATCATTCATGCTTGATCCAGTCTGTGGAACTTTGATCCTGATATTTCTTCCTGGTCACTTAACTTTGATCCTGATCTTAGATTGTGGAGTGGCAACTTGTGTTCCTGATCATTCTCATAGTCACTCATCTTTGATTCTGAATGGTGACCTGTAATCCCTCGCCATTGTTCCTGGCTATTTTGATCGTGATTTTGTGTTCATGTGATGTGTTGCAGAATGGTTTCTAAAATGTGCTTCAGTCCAGCAAACAAAAAGGGAAAAAGACAGGTCGGGATTAAATGTTTGTTGCTGAAATCAATCAATCATCAATCAGTCCTGCAGATTTAGTTGACTAAAACCTTATGATATTTATTAAACCACTAAAACTACTAAATTTAATGAATAAAACTAGACTACAACAAAAATTCAGATGACAAAATCATGACTGAAACTAAACAAAAATATTCAGACATGACCACTGCAGGATGGTGTGGAGACGTAATATGCATTTTCTCTTTTTCCACTGAACCACACTTGTTTTTAATCCATCATCAATCCAGCATCTACAAACCATCCAACAGGTGGCAGTCTCATCTATGTGATATTACACTGGCCAAACACAGTGGCCTGTTAGATTTGTCTGGTGCATTAAAGTTCACACACATCTGAAAGAGCATCGGTTTAAACTGGAGGGCACGGCTATCTATCAATTCACTCACTGCATCCCACAGGCTGCTGTACTGTGTGTACATGCCCGTGCACTCAGTACACACACGCATGCCCGTGCACTCAGTACACACACATGCCCGTGCACTCAGTACACACGCATGCCCGTGCACTCAGTACACACATGCCAGTGCAATCAGTACACACGCATGCCCGTGCACTCAGTACACACATGCCAGTGCAATCAGGTACACACGCATGCCCGTGCACTCAGTACACACGCATGCCCGTGCACACAGTACAGCAGGTGTTGACGAAACAATCCTCCAACAGCCGCCTGACAGCGAATAACACGACTCTCCCCTCTCCAACTGCGACACGCACGATATGTCATTAAATCTTCTCATAATAGGATGCAAACCTCTGTGGAAACAGGACAAACAAAAGGAAAGGCAGTTTTTGAAAATGAAAGAAATGTCTCAAAGCTGAAGAGAACAAGGTACGTGGAGACACAGTTTGGCAGCTGCAGGAAAAATAAGACATCAAAACCTCCTTTGAAGTTACAGTTTAGCTTCTGTTTGCCAACAGTTTGATGTCGTGGATCCGACATGAAGCTCGCTTAACAAGTTTTAAGAGGGGAGAGTGAGATGAACAATGAAAACAAGCGCTAAGTGGGTCACGTGGTCTGGTCCTCATCAGCTGCTGCATGCGCTGCTGTGCACCTGAGTTCTGTTCAGTGGGAGTTTCTAAAAATGTCAATGCCTGAATGAAAACAGACGGAAGCGCATGAATTGCACATCACTGTGTGCACATTTGCAGTCGTATCACCGTCACGCTCGTAATCATAGTAAGGATGCCCTCCTGGAGGATTACAATTTCAAAACGCTGAGCAGAACGCAGCTTGCAGTGCGCGCTGCAGAAGGAGGACACGTCACACGCATGGCTGAGGATGACATCCAACACGTTCGCATGCCTCCGCCGTCATAACCTCACATCAGGTCAGCGAAGCTCAAAGATAAAGGAGGCTGCAGGCAGCAATATTCCTTATTTGTCCGGCTTCACTGCGTTGTGCATTTCAAGGATTAAGCAAATTTTATGCAAATATATTAACAGTCATGCTGCAACATCACATCCATTGAGCTCAGTCGGTAATTGTTGAAGATGGTTGCACCCTGTTGAACTTAGCCACCTTACAGTGACTGTAAAGTCTGTGAATGGCAGTCCCTGGAGCGGTCACTGCAAGTGAACTCTGAAGGCTTATTATGTTTGCTCGGTGATGCCTCCCTTTTCTGAAGTTTTCGGACCCTTTGCTCACAGTGGACATCCTCGATTTGCTTCACACCCTTCTTAATAGGTTGCCCACAATGTGAGCAGTCTGTGGATGCCTCTTCCCAGATCCACATGTCAGTGTGGGTAGGTGTCTTTGTAGTGTGGAGAAATGCAGGGCCTTGTGACCACTTTCCATCTTCAAGTTGACCGTACATGAGATCCTTGGGCATAGGCCCAATTCCCATGTATTTTACATGTCCTAGCCACCATTGAATAGTGAAGATTGTTGTGGGCTTGGCCTTATGGAAGACATCTGTGTTGGAGATCTTGTCATACCATTTAATGGCCGTATTATTCTAAGTCATCTCACATGTAAAATATTGACCTAGCCTCCTGGCATCTGTATGTTGTTCCATGTTTCACTTCCATAAAGAGGATACTAAGGATGCAGTCTTGGCATACCTTCATCTTCAAGATCCTTTACACAATGATGTTGGTTTTAATGTAACGCTGCCTGAGGAATCGAAGGTCAGGGCATTCAATGTTGGTTTTCTGCCTTGCTGCTAAGTTGTAGAAAGTTCCCCAGATTCGCTGAATCTTCTGATTATATTACGGACCGCAGGTGATGGAATCCCTAAATTCCTTGCAATTGAATGTTGAGAAACATTGTTCTTAAACTGTTGGACTATTTTTTCATGCAGTTGTTCACAAAGTAGTGATCCTCGCCCAGTCTTTGCTTATGAATGGCTTGAGACTTTTGGGGATGCTCCTTTTATACCCAATCATGACGCTCACAAGTAGTGTCCTCAGTTCCCAAACAGTTATTGAGAGTTGTTAGAAAGAAAGTGATGTAACACAGTGGTAAACATACCACTGTCCCAGCTTTTTAGAATGTGTTGCAGGCATCCATTCAAAATGAGCAATAAGTGCACAAAAATAAAGTTTATCAGTTTGAACATTAAATATCTTGTCCTTTGTGGTGTATTCAATTGAATAGAGTTGAAGAGGATTTGCAAATCATTGTATTCTGTTTTTATTTACATGTTACACAACGTCCCAACTACATTAGAATTGGGGTTGTAATTCTTGTAGTGATTTCCTGTGTCCAGTGTCAAGTTATTGCTTATGCTGGAGCCCAGATACTTGAAAGAGTCAACAGCTAGATGTGATCCACTGATGGCAATTAATCTGGGATATGGGGAATCCTGAGCCATGAGCTCAGTCTTCTCTATGTGGATTTCATGGAAAACTCTCTGCAGGCACAGGTAAACCTGTCCATGAGTCACTGCATAGTTTTTTTGGTGTAGCTGACCAAAGCAGCATCGTCTGCAAACAGCAATTCCCGTAACAGGACACCGGTGATGTTTGTATTAGCACATATTAGCAGTTTGCCATCATATCACAAATCAATATTAAAACCATCTGTTGATGACTTGAAAGCAGCATGAGGACAGCAGAGAAGAAGATGCCAAATACACTCAGTGCAAGGACACAGCCTTGTTTAATTCCACTGAGACTTGTGAAGGGCTCGAATGACTCTCCATCAAAACTAAAAGTGCCTATCATGTCTGAGCGGAAAGACTCAATAATATGAAGTAGAGTTCATCCAATCCTTTGCAAGATCTTGAATGAGGTGCTTCGGCTGACCAGATCAAAGGCCTTAGGCAGGGCAACCAATTACCATTAGACAGATCATGTCGATTGTTGACGGCTCGGATCATAAGCCACACTGAGAATCAGGGTAAATCTGCTGGCTAATACTTGGAATCAGTTGACAACTTGGGCATAGACCAACAATGCTGAAGAGAAATGAATGCATGAATAAATAAATAAAAACAGTCAAGCTGCAACATCTACCCTACATGAAATATCCATGGAGTAAATATGAACTTCCACCATTAGGTACTCTTGAGTAATCAGGATGCACATTTATTCACAGCCCTACAGGTTAGGATGCATCAGGTCTAGGGATACAGGAGAAGTCAGCCTGATGTGAACTCGGCCTCAGGTGTGAACTGGACCTGTGGCTAACCCTACCTCTACCCCGAACCCTTCCCCTACTCCTAATCCTAACCCGAGTTGTTAACCCAAACCAAATTCTCCTGGGGATGAGTTCTCTTGTTACCAGGTCTCGTCCAGGAGCATGAGTGCCATGCATTGCCACATCAACCATGCTATGGAATCACCAAGCACCCGGCTGATCTCCAATCCATCCCAACATCTCCAAACTAGCCATCTATCTACTTCAGCTATGTGAAACATGGGTGTCCCCTCTGTGTTCTCCAGCTGCCGGGGTCATCAACATGAAAGGCACCTGCATGGCGCATTTACACGACAGATTGATATTAGGCCATGGAAGACTCCACTGAATTTGGAGGTGATCTGGATCCAGATTCTGAATCAAGATTTCACTTTATATAGGCTTTGAAGGATTACGTCAAAACTACTTAACAAATTCTCACCAAATTTGCACCACAGATAGACATTAGGACATGGAAGACCAGTGAATTTTGGAGGTGATCCGAGGCCCTCAACATGAAGACATGCATGCTAGTTATGACCAGATAAACGCACCACATGTGGCAAAAATGTCCTGGATGATCTTCCCTCACAGTGCAAATGATACTACTTATTTCAGTCTCCTGAAATAACTGCTCGTTCATCACAAAGTAATTCCAGTGATACTCAACAATCCCCCAAAAAGATGCAGTACCATCCACTTTCCAAGGCATCCAGTCTCACAACCATACAGGAAGACAGAAAACCAGGAAGCACCAAAATCCTAAAGCCTTGAACCTTCATACTCCTGCAAAGATATCATCATCACCAAATACATCCAGGTGCAGGTCTGATGGCCGAGTCCAAGACATGACCAGCCCCATCCGCTTCTTAAGTGCAACCTACAACGTCCATGAGGTCTCAGTGACTCACAAATGTTATTGTATCATCCCCTGACTTTCAAAAGAAAGCTGGCTTGAAAAAATGTTGATTTAATTGCCATATTAAAAGGGGGTACAAGGAATAGAAGTGGCTATTTTATGATTTCTATTAATTTTGAGATGAAATAGCATATATCAACTATTTTACAGTAAAAAATGAACAAGATGAAAAGCGTGAACACTTTATCTGCACTTTTCTGAAGAAAAACACAGATATGAGTGTAAATAGGAGAAAATTAGACCTCTCTTTAACCTGGCTGATCTCTAAAAGTGTCCTTGTAACTAGTGTTTGATCTGTATGAGAATGACGCTAAAGTCTTGTTATCTCCGTAAAATAAAGCCGCTTCCTTCCACATTTATATGACGGTTATCAGTTTAGTCTCTGAGGCCTCTGCAGAGAACAGAGCTCCAAATATGCTCATTGTTGCATGAAATAAGATGGAGTTCACCTTATTATTACCCCTGATGCATCGACAGTTCGCTAACAGAACCGCATATTATGAAAGAAGTCATTAAATCTTCGTGATAGCACCATGATTTCAAGCCGTGCCCAACAGTATGAACTGTTTCCTGAGGAGAGGTTTGAGAAAAGTTACCCGAAACAAAATCTGAACTGAATAAAAACAATGACAGACATCAGAGGCTGATGCACACACTGTCCGGGCTACACACCACTACATAAACACACAAATAAATATACCTATGTATGTAATGGCTTTTTGGACTATGTAGTATGACTTAATCTTGTGACATCTGTGTGACCTCTGTCATGCCAACCAATCACAAATATTTTGCTGATCAATATGCTTTAGATCAGGGGTGGCCAAGTTTTTCATTGGATTCAGGTGTGTTGGAGCAGGGAGACAACTAAGAGTGTCAGGAATGTGGCTCTCAAGGACCGAACTTGGCCACCCCTGCTTTAGATCATTCAGCCAGGCTTTTTTGGTTGATGATTTACACACAAAAAAAGTGTTTTTCGGATCAACTTGTCAAGGTTTTGACATTGATCTTTGACAAAATGACTCCAAATGCTAATCACATCCAGATATCTATCCAGGTAATATTCCAACCAAGGTTGATCCATCTAGGCTTCTTGGTTGTTGAGATATACAAAATAAAGTTAGTTTTCTTGATCTTTGACCAAACTACTGTAAAATCACCATTAGAAGTCTATCCAAGTCACATTCCCACCAAATTTCAAGGAAATCCATCTGCCATTTTTGGATTAACTTGTCCACAAACACATGCCAGCAAAAACAATACCCATCAATCGCTGCATTGCTGAGTCAAGTCCAGTCTGGGAACACGCACTGCTGCTGTGCTTTGCCACATCCACAACACCACCCAACTGCCTTGGATCGTGGACAACCAGTCCATTCTCACATCTCTAAAGTAACCATGTGTATGCTGCTGCCAGGTGAAATGTGGGCGACCCCCTGGCCTTCTCCAGCTGCTGGGTTCCTCAACACTCAGGCACCTGTGTGCTGGATTATGCACAGAGAAACATGACACGTGTGCCAAAATGTAGCTGACACTCCCTCTCTTAGTAACCGCTTGCTGATACATTCCAGCGGGACCTAAGGATCCTTCAAAGACGACATCCAGTCATCACTTTAGGTCACTGGCTAGTTCTATGTGTCCCCAACCAAACAGCAAGACAGGTGGAACCAGGACCCTAAAGACTTGCACCTTTGCCTGACATGGACTTACCTGATGTTTTAAAATTCACTTCCAAACAAGTGTAACTCATTTCTGCTCAATACACCAGTATGCAAGATTCCCAATGCAGGACTGTTGTTTTTGGGTTTTTCCCCACAGACACACTCCAAATAGCTAAAATGCCTGTGTTAATATCTCAAAAATGTCTTCTGTTGAAAAATCAGAAATGAGAGACTGCCATTAATCGTTGTAGCCCTATCACCGGCAGGGGGTGCACCACAAAATTTCAAATTTCAATAATTTCGTGGTACAGACTGAAACACTTCAATACTACTCCACACTGACAATTTACTTGTCATTTGATAAGAAATTTTGATATCCAAGCAGTAGATCTCAGGGTCTGTAAGACAATATGAGCGTGCTTAAATAAAAAAGTAAGGATGCTGGTGATTGACTGGCTATCGTATTGTTACACAAACACATCACACATATATGTAGTAAATATTTGGACACTTAAAGAACTGGGATCACTTGTTATTTTTGAAACTCTACTACTGTGTGTCTTCAGGAGCTCCTGTGGTGCTTAGTTACATGTTTTTAGTCACTGAATCAGAATGATGAAGGTCATCATGGTGATTTCCAGTTTTTGCGTTTTTTTGGAAATGATGAAGTATGTTACTGCATTATGTATTACAACATACACAACGTCGTAATACATCGTCGTAATACGTCCAACGTCTGGCCTTTGGACATGCCAGATGTTGCCATTTTTGGAAACTCATGCACAGGTACATGATCACATGGAGGTCACGCTCAATCAGTCACACCACCAATGTTATTAATTTATTTTATGTTTGCCAGTGTTCAAGTTTGTAAATAGATTTCTTATTTATACTGAGTAGAAAATGACAAATTCCTGAAATTTATAATTTGTGTTTTTATGTTAGGAACTTGCTTTGGACTCCCCCCCCCCGCCCACACACACACACACACCACACCACACACACACACACACACACACACACACACACACACACACACACACACACACACACACACACACACACACAAATGAAGCAAATAAACAAACAAAAAAGAAAACAACAGGTTTGTACTGTAATATGTAATGTAATTTTTGTTAAACTACATAAAAAATACATGAGTATCAAAAATGTATCATTTCAGAACTGGTATCAATGTTATGGTATTGGCACTGGTCCAGATATTGGAAATTTTTGAACGCTATCCATCTGTCGACCTGCATAATTATTACATCTGAAAGAGCATCTGGCACAAAACATCTGCCAAATCAACATGCGGACACACAGCAGATCCGCTGGGGTGACCATGAGCAAAAGAATCACACGCGCCCTCACCCACACCTTTACAACATGTCACAGCACCGTCTAGTGGTGATTGGATTGAACTACAAATACTTCAGTGGAACCAAGGCCATACATTCTCCGAGCAGACAAAACAATTTTTGCAAAAAAGAAAAAAAAAAGGTGTCAAATTTTCAAAACAAAAGCTTACACAATTTTTTTGGCAAGCAGGTGAATTCTGGGAATTGTAGTTCAGAACAAATACAACAACATCAGAAACAAACACTCTGCACTCACCTACAGCGTTTGCCCCAACATCCCTCCTCAAGCCGCAAAACATGACGGCAGACATGGAATTTTGTTTTCTTTCTTTTATTTTTTCTTTATTAGTGCAGCATCCACACAGGAAAAGAAAGGCAGAAAGATGGAGTGAAGGAAAAAAGACGACAGAGAAAAAGGCAGAGGGAGAGATGCGGTCTGCAGAGCGCTCGGGGAACACTCGGGGATGATGAGAGATGACTGGTGCTTACGTTATGACCGCTCAACCCCCCAGAGAGAGAGAGAGGAAGAGAGAGAGAGGGATGAAGCAAAAAGAGTGTGAGTGAATGACAGAGGGATGAACTGAGAAGAAGACTGATTCTAGACATCCTCCTCTTTCTCCTCCTTCACATCCTCCTTTACATTTTATTGACAATCTTCTCTGCAGCAGCTTCAAACAGAATCAACGTTCAGCATCGCCTCCAACCACCGGCAAACAAAATGAAAAATAATTAATTTAATGTATTTTCCAAACTATAAGTCGCACCTTGCTTCTGTATTATCAGCTGTTTAATTTGTTAATTTGGGATTTTTCTGCATTGTACTTATATTATTGGCATTTATTCATTTGCTATTGGAGTTTATTTTGTTTAGTGCTTTGATTCCTGGTTAAGCTGCATAAAAATAGTTCTTTTTTTTATTATTATTCATAACAAATGTGACATATATATATATATATATATATATATATATATATATATATATATATATATATATATATATATAAAAGATGCACCAGGGTGTTGTGTGGGCCGCTGAAGAGGAGGTACTGCTGGCCCACCACCACCAGAGGGCGCCCTGCCTGGAGTGCGGGCTCCAGGCACCAGAGGGCGCCGCCGCCTCACGTGAGCAGCTACGGTGACAGCTGTCACCCATCACCTGAGACAGCTGACGGCAATCATCTGTGGGGTATATCAGCAGGACGGCACCTCCACCTCATTGCCGAGATATCGTTTCTACCTACGAGGGTAACGTATCAAAGCTGACGGAGTGTATCCTTTTGGATTAGTGTATAGCTTGTGGATTACTGTTCCAACGAGAGGTGGAGGTAACTTCCCTGCTGTTCGGAGTCTTGGGTGCAAACGCGCCCCCATCTAACTGTTCTTTGTTCCTCGCCAGCAGTACCAGGTCCGACACGCGGAGGCAGTGGCCACCTGGGAGTTCGGGACTTGGCGGCTCCAGTATTTCCGGGGTCCTGTGGCGGAGGAAGCCGTGTGGTTCGGGTCTTACCTTGGAGAGGCGTCTCCTATCTTCGAGCCTGCCCACACGACACTTTTGTAAATTGACTGTTGTCCATTTCGTGATTGGTTGTATTCGTTGTGCACGTTCACAACAGTAAAGCCTTGTTATTTGACTTTCTCCATTGTCCGTTCATTTGCGCCCCCTGTTGTGGGTCCGTGTACTGACACTTTCCCAACACCAGGGTGTAAATTGCAGTACTGCCCAAACTAGCAAAGCAAAACAAAACATATCCTGGAAAATATGGTAATTGCCAAGAATAAGAAACTTCAAGTCACATCTTACTGTTTTCTGTCAGGTAATGTTACAGTCACCTCAAAACACCCATTTCACAGCAAACACAGACCTATCATTGAAGCATTCATATTCTATACCAGCTTAATCCAATTGTGTCATAGGACATGTGGTGGGGTACACCCTGGACAGGATGCCAGTCTGTCACAGGGCCACATATAGACAGACAAACACATTCACCCTCTCACTCACACCTATGGGCAATTTTGTATTTTCCAATTGATCTTACCTACATGTCCTTGGAAGTGAGAGGAGGCAGAGAGCACCTGGAAGGAACCCACACAAACAAGGAACATCTTGCCAACCTCACAAAGAAAAGACCAGGTGAGAAGACGTATCATTACTATTTTTACTTTTTTAATGTTTCATTCATCATTCCTCTTCAACCACTTATCCAGAATTGGGTCGCGGGGTAACAGCTCCAACAGGGGATCCCAGACTTCCCTTTTCCTGGCCATATTAGCCACCTCTAACTGGGGGATCCGAGGTGTTCCCGGGTGTGGAGATATGATCTCTCCACCTCTGCCTGAGTCTTCTCTTCCCAGATGGATGTGCCTGGAACACCTTTCTAGGGAGGCACCCAGGGGGCGTCCTTACCAGATGCCCGAACAACCTCAGGTGGCTCCTTTCAACTCGAAGGAGCAGCGGCTCTACTCCGAGCACCCCACGAATGAGCTTTACTTCACATTTTGGCTCAGCTCCCTTTTTGTCACAACAGTACAGTTAAGCAAATGCAACACTGCCCCTGCTGTGTCGATTCTCCGTCCAGTCTCATGCTCCATTGTCCCCCTCACTCATGAACAACTCCCTGAGGTACTTGAACTCCTTCACTTGGGGCAAGGCCGCATTCCTTATCTGGAGTAGGCAATCCATTGGGTTCCTGCTGAGCACCATGGCCTCAGATTTAGAGTTGCTGATCCTCATCTCAGCTGCTTTACACTCGGCTGCAAACCGATTCAGTGAGTGTTGGAGGTCACTGGCTGATGAAGCCAACAGGACCACATCATCTGCAAAAAGCAGTGATGAGACCCTGAGCCCACCAAACTGGAAGCCCTCCTCCCCCTGACGACGCCTCAATATCCTGTCCATGAATATCACAAACAGGATTGGTGACAAGGTGCAGCCCTGGTGGAGGCCAACCCCCACCAGAAACGAGTCCAACTTACTGCTGAGCACCCGAACACAGCTCTCACTTTGTGAGTACAGAGATTTGATGGCCCTGAGAAGGGACCCCCTCACTCCATACTCTCGCAGCACCTCCCACAGTATCTCCCGGGGTACCCGATCATACGCCTTCTCCAAGTCCACAAAATACATGGAGACTGGATGGGCATACTCCCAGGCACCCCCCCAGGATCCTTGTGAGAGTGAAGAGCTCGTCGGTTGTTCCACGACCAGGATGGAACCCGCATTATTCCTCTTCAATCAGAGGTTTGACTAACGGCCTCCTGTCCAGCACCCTGGAGTAGACTTTACCTGGGAGGCTGTGTAGTGTGATGCCACTGTAGTTGGCACACACTCTCTGGTCTCCCTTTGTAAACCCCAGTTTGCCGCTCCTTAGGCACTTTCCTAGACTTCAACACAATGTTGAAGAGATGTCTCATCCAAGACCATCCCTCCACACCCAGAGCCTTCAGCATTTCTGGACATATCTCATCAACCCCCGGGGCCTTGGTACTGTGGACTTCTTTGACTACGTCAGTGACTTCCACCAGGGAAATTGATGATAATCCTCCATCAGCTTCCAGCTCTGCCCCTACTATAGAGGGCGCTCCGGTCTGATGCAGGTGTTCCTCAAAGTGTTTCTTCCAGCGCCGGATTAAATCCTCAGTTGAAGTCAACAGAGTCCCATCCTTACTGTAGACAGTTTGGATGGTTCCCCATTTTCCCCTCCTGAGGTGCCTCACGGTCCGTCACAAGCACCTTGGTGCCTACCGAAAGTCATTCTCCATAGTTACTCCTAACTCCTCCCTCACCCGCTGTTTTGCCTCCCCCACAGCAGAGGCTGCCACCCTTCGGGCCTGTCGGTACCTTACAACTGCCTCCGGAGTCCTTGGAGATAACATATGACAGCCTCACATCGGGGTGAATGTGAGGCATTGATGTGTAAAGCACTTTGAGCGTCTAATGCAGATGGAAAAGCGCTATTATATAAATGCAGTCCATTGACCATATCCCGGAAGGACTCCTTCTTCAGCTGAACAGCTTCCTTGACCACCACTTTTTTAATGTTTCTTAAGAAAAAAAAAATCTAAAATTGCTTTCTACTTGCTGCCGCTAACCAGTGTTGAACATGTGTACCTTGTCTTCTTCTTCATCAAGTTGACTGGTGGCTGGAGGACTCAGTGGTGATTTAAGCCCATTCCATGCACAATATGGGCCAATTCACGCATATGATGCAAAGAGGCTGATTCTCAAAAATCTCCGTGAAACACCAGAGAAGGCTCACTACAGTCATCCAAATTTCCTTTCTTCAACACAGGCTGATGAAGCTCAGCAGGGGGCAGTATTGTACTAGTGGAGCTTGGTGTTTGGCAACAATCCACTGACTTGCTATAGGATGTAGTTCAACTGTTGTCAACGGAGGGTGGGTGCTTTGGTAGCACACGCCACGGAGTGGAAACTGATTGTTGACTCAACATTTGTGACGTCAGGTGATGCAGCCCCGACAAACTCGACATAAGGCTGTGATTGCATCAGTGGTGCATTGTTGAGTCAGGTTCTACATATTCCCTCATCTTTCTACATATCGGCAGGGGCAACATACTTACTGGAGCAGTAACATCGTGTTAGCGGAGGTGAAGTATTGGATATGAAGCTAAGCTACTGCCTGCATTTTAGCATGAACGTCAAAGATATTAACCCCTTAACGCCCGAATTTATATAGCTGTATATAAAAAAATGTTTTGTGTGTGTTTTTGCCTTTAAGTAGATGGTAAATAATGTTGAGATTATTAATTTCACTTCTGCACAAAAACTAGATAGTAATATTGGGTATTCTGTGACTTTATGTTATAATGTTATAATAATAATGATGGTATGTTGCAAATTTGCGACAACGGGCATACAGGTCAATTTGGTAAGTTGCATATTTGAGTCAGAAATTGTAGCATATATGCGACGATGGGCGTTAAGGGGTTAAGCATGTTGAAATTTTTTCCAGGAACAGGATAAATGCCGCTGGGCTAATCATCAGAGTGTGAATGCATCATAAATGCTCTGTGGGTTTTATTTCATTGTTGTTTATATATTTTCTACAGTTAGCATGTTAAGCTGCAGTCACTCCGGCAGGAAAAACAGATGCTGTGACAAGGGGAGCTGCACCCCCAGCAGCACCCCACTGCCTCCTCTGCTGTTTTCAAGCACCCGTAAAAATGTGAGTTGACACTAGGGAGAGCCCTAACATCGTCCCACAGCACCAACGCAAACACGTCCACTTGTCAGACGTAACTGCAGTTGTCTTTTTAAATTTGTCTCTTGAGCACAGACATCGACCAGGTCCAATTATCTCAAAATTCAATTAATCGGACAATAACTGTCCATGATCTACCCATTTTGTTAAACCTCCATGCACATAACACAGTGACACGTGAACAATATTCTTGATGCTTTCATGAGTAGAATGCACGTGTAAAACAGGCATTTTTTTCTCGTTTACTCGTGTGGTCCACGCTTCAGCTTCTCCTCTTCTTCAAATGGCCAAACTCAACAAAGTGAGCCACAGAAGAACGTACACACTTGTACAGTAAATGCACGTGCCCGCGCGCACACACACACACACACACAATAAACTCATGAAAGGCTGAAAACGCACACACAACCCAATGTGTCTGCTGCACGGCTGATGGGGCGAGACACTAATATCTCAAGTTATTCCTCTCTCTCTCTTTTTCTTTCTCTCTCTCTCTCTCTCTTCATCATGATCACTTCATGGTGGAGGTTGCTTGCCGTGCGTTGCCTGACCTAGATTTATTCCAAACAGCTCAGCCTCACATCTTTACTTTAACAGAGGCTCTGAGTCACACAGCTGCATTGAATCCAACCGCAAATTACTCAGTCGGCGTCAGCAATGTGCACAATGCTGCCGCAGCCACCGCTGCCACCGCTGCTGCCGCCAGAAGCCTTCTGTTTGTTTAGCATCAACAAAGTTACAGGTGCCACCAAACGACAGAGAACACAAGAGGTTCTGGGAGACATTCCAGTAATATTTTTAATGAGAGATGAGCACGGTATCTGAGTGGCACCACGTGTCAGAGTCCATAGGCATTCACGATTTCTTTGCCTCTGACAGTCTTGGTTTTTTGATGATGGGTCCAGGGTTTTGAAATAGTATTTAACTGTAATTCAATATTCTCCTGTTGCCATGGTGAATTGTCCTTGTTTGAATTTATTTGTTTATCATAGCAAGGCAACAATGGGTCCATAAATATTCAGACATCGGCCCATTCCACTCTGTTTGTTACGCAAAAGGTTGCTAGGTGATTTTGATCTTGACTGATCAACGTCGCTGATGGCCCAGTCCCACGGCACACCACGACTGCTGAATGAAGGGAAAAAAGTAAAAAACTCACAAATCGTTGAGAAAAGGTGGACGAAAGAGCTTTATCACCGAATAGACTGTGAATCAAGAGCGCAAAAGGAACAAAAGAGGAACAAAATGAAGCCAAAGATAACACTGATCTCCACGCTTTAAACGAAACGCGCCTGGAGCCAAGGCTGGAGCAGTGTGTGTCTGCATCCTGCTCTGTGTTCCAGCTGCAAAGAGAAGCTCATGATCTGACCCACTGTGGAGATCTGTGCGCACATCGGAGGATCCACCTGCTCTGGTTCCTCGTCCAGAACAAAAGAAGGATCATCTCCTTCATCAGAATCCTCACTGTCTGACAACAAGCTAGTGCTACATCTTGCTCCAATAAAAAAAAAAAAACTCTAGTGTGCCATGGTGTTGATCTATCACTGTATTACGTTACTAAGCCATATATATTGATTTAACAGAAAACTGAATAAATATAAGTGTAAAGATGATTGAATATATCAGAAGAGTAAATTGATCAGTCCCTGTGTGGTTATTTCCATCAGCTGATCACTGATCCACAACGTGAATTCTGCCTTCCTGAACAGCTCTTTATATAATCATCTGAATCATCTACCTGTTGCCACATGTACAGAAGGGCTGGACTGTCATTCCTACACTCATATTGTTATATTTAATTAAAAAATAATAAGCGCACACAGAAGGTGATGACTGCTGATGCTGCGTTCAAGTACTGTTGGAAATTACACAACTTTTTTGTTGTTTCAAATTCAGCAGTTGCTTGTGGCAGGAGTGTGGTTTTCATTTTATTTTTGGTAAAATTCATTGTATTCACACTAAAGATTAATTCTGGCCCATATAAGGTGCCTTAGCCCAGTGAAGCAGACATCCCCACCCAGATTAAAAAAAAAAATCCAAGCAAACAGGCCGAGTTTGCCCTGTAATTTCTGATGGTACATGAGCGCAGCAGCAGCACTCAGAAATGGCTTCTGCACTGTATGAAAACATTCAGCTGGTCAAACGAAGTCAAATTAAACGCTAACGTTACAAAAACTAAGCAAACGATAAAAAACCGTCAAGAACGACAGCAAAATGAAATATGGAAGAATTGAGGTTTTCGGTGGCATTCGTTCAAATTTTTCAACAGTTTAAAAATCCTGACCAAGCGCCAACCGCAGGAACAAAGCTGCATGAAGGTTAAACGATGCCAACAAAAGTCAACGAAAGTCCAGATTTCTTGTTTGGTTTGGGCTTCATTCCTCTTCATTAAGTGCCATGTGACTGGGCCTTAAGACGCTACAGTCTTTGATAAAAGCCATCAGTGGCATCAAAGATGGAACTGAGTCACATTAAAGCTGGCTTTAATCTTCCTCACTTAACTTTGAGCTTGAACGATTAATTCTTTTGTGATTTTAACATTAGGAGCTAATGTTTAGGAATTTGCAGGCATGCAAAATATTAAGGAAGGAAGTAGGAAGGAAAGGGATCAAAGAAGGAATGAGGGATGTGTGTTCATGGGGGGTGTATTTGTTTTTCGGGTTGTGTATCCGTGTGTGTGTATGGGGGAGGTGTGCAGGGGGCATTGCCATCATTGCTGCTCAGCAACGTGGCAGTAAAAGCTTGATATACACACACACACACACATACACACACAGGACGAGGTGATAGTCTAGCAATTAAGCGGTGGGCTTGAAACCAAACTATCCTTGGTACAAATCCCAGTCTGACCAGAAAATCACTAAGGGCCCTTGGCCAAGGTCCTTAATCCCCGAGTTGCTCCTGGTGTGTAGTGAGCACCTTGTATGGCAGCAGCCTGACACTGGGGTGAATGTTAGGCATTATTGTAAAGCGCTTTGAGTGTCTGATGCAGATGGAAATGACAACATATTTTATATATATATATATATTGGAAATCACATGTATATCAGTATTCACAGCCTTTGCTCAAGACTTTATTGATGCACCACTGTCTCATCAGACCAGAGAATTTTATTTCTCATGGTCTGAGAGTCCTTCAGGTGCCTTTGTCAAACTCCAGGTGGGCTGTCATGTGCCTTTTACTAAGGAGTGGCTTCTGTCTGGCCACTCAACCATACAGGTCTGATCGGTGGATTGCTGCAGAGATGGTTGTCCTTCTGGAAAGTTCTGCTCTCTCTACAGAGGAATGCAGGAGCTCTGAAAGAGTGACCATCAGGTTTTTGATCACCTCCCTGACTCAGGCCCTTCTCCCCTGATCACTCAGTTTAGCCGGGTAGCAGCTCTAGGAAGAGTCCTGGTGGATCCGAACTTCTTCCATTTACAGATGATGGAGGCCACTGTGCTCATTGGGACCTTCAAAGCAGCAGAAATGTTTCTGTACCCTTCCCCAGAATTGTGCCTCAAGACAATCCTGTCTCAGAGGTCTACAGATGATTCCTTTGACTTCATGCTTGGTTTGTGCTCTGACATTCACTGTCAACTGTGAGACCTTATTTGTTGATAGGTGTGTGTCTTTCCAAATCATGTCCAATTAACTGTATTTACCCTAGGTGGACGCCAATTAAGCTGTAGAAACATCTCAAGGATGATCAGAGGAAACAGGAGGCACCTGAGCTCAAATTTGAGCTTCCTGGCAAAGGCTGTGAAAACTTATGTACATGGGATTTCTTACTTTTTTGTTTGTTTATTTTTACCCGAGGCCAACATACAGGCATCGGGTATTGCGAAGACCTGGCGTCCGTTCATAAGTCCAGTTCTATTACTGCCACAGCCTTCAAATTCACAGGGAACATTCTTGGGACACAGACCTTGGACAAGTTCAAAGACAGCTAACCTTGACATATTTTAAGTGGTATTTTGAGAGGTTTAAAACTCACATTCTGTGTGAACCTGTTCTGTTTAGTTTTTGAGTGGCGGGCGTGACAGCCAATCAGAGTAGAGCTGCACCGTGACATCAGTCGCTGGTCTCTCCAAACCCGCTTTGTTTTGTGTGTTTATATGCATGCTTCTCCTATATTATGTAAAAGGTTGCGAGAAATAAACACTTCTAAAACCGAAAACGCCATTTTTGGAACTGAGTAACACCTCTGAGCTTATTTTGTGGACGTTAGCTTGGTGATGTCACAGGCTATTAGTTTGTGTGTAAATATATCCTCTTTGTCATATATTATGTACAACCCCAGTTCCAATGACGGGACATTGTGTGAAATGTAAATAAAAACAGAATACTTCCTTCAGACAGACATGAGTGATCACACAACCATCACCATTCCTCAAGATGTTCTCCAATTTGACTTTCTCTAAATGCTCCTCTTGGTGGTCATTTCACACTGACATCTGTTTGTTGATGGCTGCTGTCCTGCTGCTGGTGTGTTCGCCGACTGTCCGCTGGCTGCCTACTCGCTCATCCACACGCACCGCTGACTAAATTTGGCTTCCAGTTCCATTTGAGATACATAATATCAGAAACAGCTAAGTTCTCGGAGCATGAGTAGAAGCAGTGCATTGAACACTCCGTGGAGCCACCATGGGTCTTGCATGGTAAAACTCTACCTCTTTAAACATCTATATTTGCCACTTCCAGGTAAAAACAAGCATGTGCCCTTCTTCACAAGGACTTGACATTTCAGCATTGAAGTATAAAACTGTATCAGAGAGCTACCATGCTGATGAACAGCACAGATTCATCGCCAAATCTGGTCTGTGTGAAGCTAAAGAACAAACTCAGATGAATCCTATCAGAAGATAAAGTGAAGCATTTTCCAAAAAAGCCCATTAAAACATCTTGGAGTTGTGTCTTGAGGTTCTGCTTTGCACAGGCTGATGCACACGCTGTTTCTACGTCACACGCGCAGCACTACTTCCATCATTTATACGCCAGTGTTGGTCTCAAGCTGCTGCACGACTCTTTTGTACAAGAGATATGTGTTCACCATATTTTAAGGGATTGTGACAGACTGTAGTTTTTTTGAGCGGAACATGCTTGTTCCGCATCATCAGGTTTTCTTGTTTTTATAAATCTGTTTTTTTTCCACTAATCCGATTAAAGATCACTAAATCTGACTGTGTGTGTGTGTGTGTCTAACACATGCATGCGTGCATGCACATCAGCAGCGCAGCCCACACTCTTTGTGTCTGCAATATATGTCGCACCGAGAATGTGCAAATCAGTGTGTAGAAGTGGGCCAGAGGAGCGTGCACGCATTGCACGTGCTGCATAAGTTAGTGTGGGTTTGTGCACAGCAGCGCTGATGTGAGCTTTCCCCAAGACGGAGAAGGAAAGAGTGAGGAAATGAGAGAGAGAGAGAGAGAGAGAGAGAGAGAGAGAGAGAGAGAGATAAATCATGTCAGCTTGCTTCTCCACACGAGGCGTCCAGATCACATTTTCTGTTGCACATGGTCGCAGTTTGTCTCATCTCGTTTTTCTCTCTGCGGGATCCAAGTACAAATCACTCCGAGGATTATGGGTAAGTACTTTGAAGTGGCAAATGATGGCCTCCTGTTGCTCAGCGCTGGAGATGCACGTACACACTCCAGCATCGTCACATGCAAATGGAACGACCTGCACATGAACTCACGCTCATGTGCACACGGCGACCAAGACCTCAGCTTCAGGGATCAAAGGACATCTCCAGCATTTATTCCAATGATGCTTCACTATGACCAGAGGTTCATGGGAAAGTGTTGCTGCACCTTCCTCCTCTAGCACAAGTAAAGTCTGGTCCATAAGTATTTGGACAGTGATTATTTTCTAGTTTTCCCTCTGTGCACCAACACAAACTCTTTCTACTACTCATGCTGTCATTAATATTCAGCTACACCAGCATTCTGGCAGAAAAAAAATGTGAGATAAAATTTCAATAACAGGAAACAAGAAGAAAACAAGAAAAGATAAAATAAATAAATTAAAAAAAAAGAAAATACATGAAAATTGTTAATCTAAGGGATGCTTCCAGAACATCAAGTCACAAAATGTCTCCCAAACATCTGAGGGGCAAACAGCCACCCTAAGGACACAAAAATGCCCAGCCAAAAAGTCCAAGACCACCAGGAGCCCCGGGTTCCCAGGAGGCCCCCAGACCCAGACCCAGACCCCCCCCACACACAGACACACACACACACACACACACACACACACACACACACACACACACACACACACACACACACACACACACACACACACACACACACACACACACACACACACACAAATCACAAATCCCCAAATAACCCATCTGTCAAGAAAAACACGTTTCCAATCTGAGGTTGAATCGCTACTCTCGACCACTGAGAAAACAACACACACACACACACACACACAAAATGAGATTTCAAGATGAGACCTAAATCTCAGTGAAATTTTCTTTATTTCCAATATTTCTTACATTTATTTAGTATTTTTCACACAAAATGCTTTTATTGTAAATAAATATCAATATTTAGTAGATTAATTAATTAGTTGCAGGACTAAAATAAATAAATGAATAGAAAGACAGAAAGAATCGTGAGAAGGGGGAAATGCTTGTGTTTTCTTCTTCCTACGCCTTTTCAAACATTGTTTCATAGATGACATTTTTTCTTGTGAACAATTGTAATAACAATAATACGAATTATTAGTATTATTACTGTTTTATTTTTCTGTTTGACAAATTTCATTCATTCATTCATTCAGAAAGAAGGAATGAAAGAAAAAAGGGATGGATGGAATGAAAAAGGGAAGGAATAAATACATTTAAAAGGGTATAAAGAAGGCGGGAGTGAGGGGAAAAGAAGGGAGAATGGAAGGAAAGAATAATGAATAAAGGAAAGAAAATGGAAGGGAGGTAAAGGAGGAAATTCAAAAAGAACAGAAGGGAAGGGAGGCAAGAAAAAGAAAGAATACAGAAGAATGGAAGCAAGAAATGAAAACAAGGTAGAAAAAAATGGAAGAAAACAAGGATTTAAAACAGGAGGCCTGATAATAAAGAAAGAAAGAAAAAAGAAAGAAAAAAGAAAGAAAGAAAATGCAATTAAGAAAGCAAAAATAAAACTAAATGAGGGATGTACAGAGACAACAATGAAAATAAAGAAGATAAAAACGATGCCAACTAAGAAGGAAGGAACGAAAACAGATAAGAACAGAATAACGAAAAGACAACGAAGAAAGGAAAGAATGTAAAAATGCACAGAAACAAGGGAGGAAAGAGACAAGGAAAAAGGAAGAAAAATGTAAAAGGGATTTAAAAAAAAAAGGTTCCATGGTGAAAAAAGATCACAGGAACCCAAAAGAAAGAAAAGAATAAGAAATGAACTTGGAGATAAAATAAGATGAATACGAAATTGAAGTGCAAATCTGCAGGTTTGTGACATCACAGGCTGCAAATTGATGGAGTTTGAAATGCAAATTATACCAAATGTTTTTCCTGGGTTTGGTGTGTCCCAGCTTTAACTCAGCCACATGGGGTGTGCAGCCAGTACATTCTGAGTGCCGGTCCCAAGCCCGGATAAATGAGGAGGGTTGCGTCAGGAAGGGCATCCGGCGTAAAACAAGCCAACCCAACTATGCAGACTCAGAATCGAATTCCCATACCGGATTGGTCGCGGCCTGGGTTAACAACGTCCGCCACCGGTGCTATTGCCCAAAAGGGTGCCGGTGGAAATTGGGCTACTGCTGGGTGAAGACGACGAAGAAGAGGAGGAAAACGTTGCCACGAACAGCGGGAGAAGAAGAAAACTAGAAGGGTGGAAATGAGAGTGGGGACTTTGAATGTTGGTAGTATGACTGGTAAAGGGAGAGAGCTGGCTGATATGATGGAGAGGAGAAAGGTAGACATATTGTGAGTGCAAGAGACCAAGTGGAAGGGAAGTAAGAGCAGGAGCATCGGCGGTGGGTACAAGTTGTTGTACCATGGTGAGGACAGGAAGAGAAATGGTGTTGGGGTCATTTTAAAGGAAGAGTATGTTAAAAGTGTGTTGGAGATTAAGCGAGTGTCTGACAGGGTGATGAGTGTGAAATTGGAAATTGAAGGGGTGATGATGAATATCATCAGTGCATATGCCCCACAGGTAGGTTGTGAGATGAAGGAGAAAGAAGATTTCTGGAGTGTGTTAGATGAGGTGGTGGAGAGTGTGCCCAAGCATGAAAGAGTGGTGATAGGAGCAGACTTCAATGGGCATGTTGGTGAAGGGAACAGAGGTGATGAGGAAGTAATGGGTAGATATGGTATCAAGGATAGGAATGGGGAAGGACAGATGGTAGTTGATTTTGCAAAAAGGATGGAAATGGCTGTGGTGAATACCTACTTTAAGAAAAGGGAGGAGCACAGGGTAACATATAAGAGTGGAGGAAGGTGCACACAGGTGGACTACATTCTTTATAGGAGATGCAAGCTAAAACAAATCACAGACTGTAAGGTGGTAGCAGGAGAGAGTGCCACTAGACAGCATAGGATGGTTGTTTGTAGGATGACTTTAGAGGTAAAGAAGAAGAAGAGAGTGAGAGCTCAACAAAGGATCAGATGGTGGAAGCTGAAAGAGGAAGACTGTTGTGTGAAATTTAGTGAGCAGGTGAGAGAAGCACTAGTTGGAGAGGAAGCAATTTTGGACAACTGGAAAAGTACTGCAGATGTGGTGAGGGAGACAGCTAGGGCAGTACTGGGTATGACATCTGGACAGTGGAAGGAAGACAAGGAGACTTGGTGGTGGAATGAAGAGGTCCAGGAAAGCATAAGGAGAAAGAGGTTGGCGAAAAAGTTTTGGGATAGTCGGAGAGATGAAGAAAGTAGACAGGAGTACAAGGAGATGCGGCGTAAGGTGAGAAGAGAAGTGGCAAAAGCAAAGGAAAAGGCATATTGCTAGCTGTACAAGAAGTTGAATAGTAAGGAAGGAGAAAAGGACTTGTACCGATTGGCCAGACAAAGGGACAGAGCTGGAAAGGATGTGCAGCAGGTTAGGGTGGTAAAAGATGCACATGGTAATGTGCTGACAAGTGAGGAGTGTGTGCTGAGAAGGTGGAGGGAATATTTTGAAGAGTTGATGAATAAAGAAAATGAGCGAGAGAAAAGGCTGGATGATGTGGTGAGAGTAAATCAGGAAGTAAAAGAGATTAGCAAGGAAGAAGTGAGGGCTGCTATGAAGAGGATGAAGAGTGGAAAGGCAGTTGGTCCAGATGACATTCCAATGGAGGCATGGAAATGTCTAGGAGAGATGGCAGTAGAGTTTCTAACCAGATTGTTTAATAAAATCTTGGAAAGTGAGAGGATGCCTGAGGAGTGGAGACGAAGTGTGCTGGTTCCTATTTTCAAGAACAAGGGTGATGTGCAGAGCTGCAGTAACTACAGAGGCATAAAGCTGATCAGCCACAGCATGAAATTATGGGAAAGAGTAGTAGAAGCTAGGCTTAGAAAACAGGTGAAGATCTGTGAGCAGCAATATGGTTTCATGCTGAGAAAGAGCACTACAGATGCAATGTTTGCTCTGAGAATACTGTTGGAAAAGTACAGAGAAGGACAGAAAGAGTTACATTGTGTGTTTGTGGACTTAGAAAAAGCTTATGATAGGGTGCCAAGAGAAGAGTTGTGGCATTGTATGAGGAAGTCTGGAGTGACAGAGAAGTATGTTAGGGTAGTGCAGGACATGTACAAAAATAGTGTGACAGCGGTGAGATGCGCAGTCAGAATGACAGACTCATTCAAGGTGGAGATGGGATTACACCAAGGATCAGCTCTGAGTCCTTTCTTGTTTGCAGTGGTGATGGACAGGTTGACAGATGAGATCAGACAGGAGTCCCCATGGACTATGATGTTTGCAGATGACACTGTGATCTGTAGTGAGAGTAGAGAGCAAGTTGAGTCTAGTCTGGAGAAGTGGAGATATGCTTTGGAGAGAAGGGGAATGAAAGTCAGTAGAAGCAAGACTGAGTACATGTGTGTGAATGAGAGGGAGCCCAGTGGAATAGTGCAGTTACAAGGAGTAGAAGTGGTGAAAGTAGATGAGTTTAAATATTTGGGGTCAACTGTTCAAAGTAATGGAGAGTGTGGTAGAGAGGTGAAGAAGAGAGTGCAGGCAGGGTGGAGTGGGTGGAGAAAGGTGGCAGGAGTGATTTGTGACCGAAGAATATCAGCAAGAGTGAAGGGGAAAGTTTACAAAACAGTAGTGAGACCAGCTATGTTGTATGGTTTAGAGACAGTGGCACTAACAAAAAGGCAGGAGGCAGAGCTGGAGGTGGCAGAGCTGAAGATGTTGAGATTCTCTTTGGGAGTGACAAGAATGGACAAGATTAGGAATGAACATATCAGAGGGACAGCTCAGGTGGGACGGTTTGGAGACAAAGTCAGAGAGGCGAGATTGAGATGGTTTGGACATGTGCAGAGGAGGGACCCAGGGTATATAGGGAGAAGGATGCTGAGGATGGAGCCACCAGGCAGGAGGAGAAGAGGGAGACCAAAGAGGAGGTTCATGGATGTGCTGAGAGAGGACATGCAGGTGGTTGGTGTGACAGAGGAAGATACAGAGGACAGGGTGAGATGGAAACGATTGATCTGCTGTGGCGACCCCTAACGGGAACAGCCGAAAGACAAAGAAGAAGAAGAAGAAGAAGGTGTGTCCCAGCTTTGTGCTGTGACAGCGACTCCATCTTGAATTCACTCGTTCCTCCCTCTGTGCGGCCTCCTTTGTCTCCGCCACAGCACAGGAAAGTTTTCCTGATCTCATTAAAGACTATGTGCTCCAAGAAAATCCTGCAATACCCCAAAGCTACCTGTAGTGTGTGGTCATATCTCCTATTCTGAATCATGATGTCTGTTGGAATCAGCACAACCCGTTACACAATATTAAATTAGATATAAAAATTTCATGGATTTGTTCTTCATCAGGTTTCACACCGGGTCTGGATTTTCGACCTGTGTGCCAGTTTGGTTGTCATCCAGATTGCACAAAAACTACCAAGTGGTTTTCATGAAACCTGGTGGAAGGTGGAGTGGGGGTCAAAGAAAAATCCACCAAATTTTAGAGTGGCTTTGGATCAAAGTACAGATCCAGTAATTCCGGAAATATTTCACAGAATTATTTATGGTGACATCATCATTTATTTCCAACTTAGCACAAATTAGGGCTCGACATTGTTTTGCTAAATTTGATACGATACATTGGAAATCTGATACTTGATACATATCATGGTATCGATACATTTATGCTCTTAATACTGATTTTATTGAAATGCATTCATAAATAATAGTATGTGGTGTTAGTGCGTAACCCAGCTTTTTAATACTGCGTAAAGTGTGTTGTATTTGTAGTTTGCACATTTTCGTAATTGACATAACCTACGTGTGTGTTTAAGGAGATAATCATTTTCATACTTATGGCTTCCCAAATTGTAAGTGACCTGATTTTTAAAGCTTGAACCCCAAACAGACCCAGTTCTGCCCGAGCGTATACATAAAAACTGCTTTACATCCCACATTAGTTATGAATAAAAACTTAAATTAAGTAAACATATTTTTATATGGCTCACAAATTAAACTGCAGAAATGTAGTAAAATGTAGGCTGCATGTCATTATTAAACTCATACAAAATATTATTAATTATTTTTATTTGTAGTAGCAGTATATGAAAAAAATGTAGGAGGGTTAGTGTAAGTGGATAGTGCCCTTGGTTTCAGTGCAGAAGGTTCTTGGTTCAAACACCACCCCTGACACATTTCTCCATGTAATGTGGAGTTGTGTCAGCAAGGACATTGGCGTAAAACATGTACCAAAAATTGTGGCGGCCTGAGTGAAGTCAAGAGCAGTCCAAGGAACGTAATATATGAAAAAATGTCTTAAAAAGTGGACATTTAATCTAAAGATATTGTTGGGGGGGGCTGTTACGTCAGCTTTCTGTCTGGATGAGCCCTAACCTGAGCAGGAAGAATGAACTTTTGTATTTATGTGGAAAGTCTGACCTAATTGACAGATAAGAAGGTTTATTCTGTGCTTTTATCTCATGCTAGCCTCAGAAAGAGACCCTGTGTGTTTGGTTGTGGGAATAAAGTAAAGCATTTTTTTATTTTATTTTAACTGACTGCAGGCATGCTGCTGTTTTCTGTTTTGAGCTGCTGTTTTAGCTGTGCTAAAACAGCCAGAGGACATGCACTGACTTTGAAAGACAATAAAGCATAAATGTGTTTATAAAACTCAGCATGGATGTGCTGCTCTTGTTCACTGCATCGCCACCACTCCGGGAGACACAAGGAGTTGATGCAAAAATGCTTTTTCCAGTCAGAGCTGCTGCAGAAGGAGTGGACTAAGGGCTTGAAACATTCAGGGGAGGTGATAGTCTAGTGGTTAAGCGCTGGTCTTGAGACCAGAGGATCCTCGGTTCAAATCTCAGTCTGACTGGAAAATCAGTAAGGGCCACTGGGCAAGGTCCTTAATCCCATATTGCTCCCGGTGTGTAGTGGGCACCTTGTACAGCAGCAGCCTCACATTGGGGTGAATGTGAGGCATTGATGTGTAAAGCGCTTTGAGCATCTGTTGCAGATGGAAAAGCGCTATATAAATGCAGCCCGTTTACCATTTATCAAGCTCTGCTATATCGACAATATGGGGACGGGATTACCAGTACACACCTCGAATGTCTGATACTAGTACTTCTATAATACAAGCAAAGCGGCATGCAGCGGCGTGAAGCTAGCTCATGGTACACTGTGTCACAAACAGGAAGTGCCAAATTTTGAGTCCACAGTGAAACAGGAAATGTGAAATGTTGAACACTTCCTACAACACTTCCTGGATTGACAATAGCCGAGATCTGATGGAATCTCGTGAGAATTCAGTGGCAAGTTCACACTGAAACAGGAAGTGCCAAATTTTGAGCCCACAGTGAAACAGGAAATGTTAAATGCTGCCTGGTCGCTCTGCAGGCTTCCAGGGAGGTGGGTCAGGTGCTGGCCCGTGCTCCTTTCCGGCTCCACTCTCGCAGGGCATGGGTGTGCCTCCATGACGGGGCGGGGGGGGGGGGGGGGGGGTGCTGGGCAGCAGTTTGGTGTGGCTGGGAGGGTCCACAGTTGGTGCGGTTCTGGGGTGCCCCCTTTTGTGGGCCTATGCCGGTGCCCCGTGTGCTTCCCCCTGTTTGTGGGGTTGCTTCCTGTGCCTCCATATGTGGTGTGGAGGTGCATTTTGGCTCCACCTAGGCCATTCCCTGGCGGCTAGTCAGGCTGCCCCGGTGGCCCTGGTGGTGCCCTTCCTGGCCCCTGTGCTTTTTCTTGTTGTGTATATCTACATCTCGTTGTATATATATATATATATATATATATATATATATATATATATATATATATATATATATATATATATATATATATATATATATATATATATGTTTTTTCCAGTTATTTTAGATTAACAAAGCTAACAGACAGCAGATGGTTCATGCTCTGGTGGCTTATTAGTGCAGCAGATAAATGAAACAATCCTTCAAATGGCAATACAAGCATCAAATTCAGCACAAATGGACCTTAGACATTATAAATTTGAATAAAAATGACTAGCCACTTGAATTTTCAATAGGCAGCTAGGTAGGGGTCAACTGAAGAATTACACAGGGGTTGAAATTTAAAAATGCTCCAATCAAATTGAAACCTACACCATGTTACTTGTCTGATCATAAAGATTTCAAAACAATATAGTTTGGACTATCTATGAGTGAATGTTATGCAGTTATGGCTTAAAACCAGCAAGAATGGTGACAAAGGTCAAATTCAGTTTGTACGGGGTCAAAAGTTAAAGTGGCTCCAATTTTTGTATAAAGTGATGCAAATTATTGGTTGCGCTAATAGGATTAATAAATGGAATAGTTTTGACAGTGTTGAATGTTTGGTCTTGGTCCATTGGATTACACATGTGACATATGTTACCCTGTAACATGAACTAAGCATGACATATGGTGCAAACTGTTACTTTGATTAACTCAACCAATAATTTGCTGCTTAAAATAATTTGCTGTTTTGCTGAAGAAAACTGGCAATAAAACTGATTATTATTTACAGGTATTATCAAGTTTTAGAGATTTGCTTTCAGTTTGAGTTTGAGGAAGATAATTTTAGAAATTTTTATTCTTTGTATTTTTTTGTATTTCTTGTATTTGAAATGGCATAAACAAATTAAAATGTGTGAAATACCAAGTGTTGCAATACTTTTGGATGGCACAATATCCTAACCTTATGAGTGCAAAATTAGTGTGGTATTACAACCCCAATTCCAATGAACTTGGGATGTTGTGTAAAATGTAAATTAAAAACAGACTACAATAATTTGCAAATCCTCTTCAACCTATATTCAATTGAATACACCACAAAGACAAGATATTTAATGTTCAAACTGCTAAATTTTAAAAGCTGGGACAGTGGTATGTTTACCACTGTGTTACATCACCTTTCCTTCTAACAACACTCAATAAGTGTTTGAGAACTGAGGACACTAATTGTTGAAACTTTGTAGGTGGAATTCTTTCCCATTCTTGCTTGATGTACGACTTCAGTTGTTCAACGGTCCGGGGTCTCCGTTGTTGTATTTTGCGCTTTATAATGCGCCACACATTTTCAATGGGTGACAGGTCTGGACTGCAGGCAGGCCAGTCTAGTACCTGCACTCTTTTACTATGAAGCCATGCTGTTGTAACACATGCAGAATGTGGCTTGGCATTGTCTTGCTGAAATTATCAGGGACGTCCCTGATAAAGACGTTGCTTGGATGGCAGCATGTGTTGCTCCAAAACCTGGATGTACCTTTCAGCATTGATGGTGCCATCACAGATGTGTAAGTTGCCCATGCCATGGGCACTAACACACCCCCATACCATCACAGATGCTGGCTTTTGAACTTTGCACTGGTAACAATTAGGGATGTGCCGATACGATCACATGATTGGAAATCGGGCCCGATCACGTGGTTTCAGCATCAAAATCAGACGTTGCATCCCGAGCAGGAATCCAATATAGATTTTATCCTCATTATTTTGATCAGCACTATTTCAAGATCATTATTGCAGATTAATGGGCCTTTCACGTGTCGGAAGCGTCAGAGGCGGCAAGAATCGGTGTAAAAAGCATTATTTTCAATGAGACGCTTTGGTTTTTAGAGCATCGCGTCAAAAGCTTAGCTAAAGCCACACTTCTGACGAGAGCACGCATTGCTGCTTGTCGGCAGGCTGACGTGGTCAAAGTTCAACCCAATCTTTTTTTTTAATTGAACAAAAGAAAAAACAAGTTCAATCCAATCCAACTTTCGATGCTCTGAGCTGTGACGTAGCTTCACGCTGTCCAACAGGAACGATGCGTTGGTCCAAAACACGGAAGACTAGTGGCAGAAACCACAGATCTGTACAAAACGATTGGTTGTGAGTATTATACAGTAGAACAGCTGAATAGTGAAAAAATTGCAGAAGATACCCTGTCACTCATACATATAAACAGTCGAAGCTTGTATTGTAAAATGTCACAAATAAAAGATTATTTAAATCAGTTTAAAAATAGATTTAGTATTGTTGCAATCACTGAATCTTGGCTTAAAGATGATCTCATGGATGAAGTTCAAATGGAGGGATATGAGCTGTATTTTGTAAACAGAAGATATAAAAAAGGCGGTGGTATTGCTCTGTATACAAAAACAGATCTGATGTGTACAATTGTTGAAGAAATGACAATTATGAATGATGTCATAGAAATTGTAACAGTGGAACTTGTACATGAAACATCTAAGAATATTTTAGTTAGTTGTGTATACAGAGCACCAGATTCTTGTGTTGTGAAATTTACAGATAAAATAATTGAATTATTCCATCAAATTAAAAACAAAACGCTTTTTATGTGTGGGGACTTTAATATTAACATAGAAAGCTCCAGCTGCCAAAGATCAAGTGATTTTGTGAATACAATGTATAGTTTGGGATTATTCCCCTTGATAACAAAACCAACCAGAATTACATCGCAAAGTGCAACGGTAATTGATAATATATTTACAAACAGAACAGATGAAATTATCAAGAATGGGATCTTCAAGACAGATATTAGCGACCATTTACCAATTTTTTCAATATTTAAATATAAAAATAGGTACAACAAAAAAACTGATATAAACTTTAAAAGAGATAAGTCAGTAAAAGCCTTAGAGGCATTAAAATATGACCTTAAAAATCAAAACTGGGAAGAAGTTTATGTCAGTGATGTTAATGTAGCATATAACTCATTTATGAAAATATTGATGAAATCATACAATAAAAATTGTAAATTAATTGAAATTAGTAAGAAAAGAGTAAATAAACCATGGCTGACAAAGGGAATAAAAAATGCTTGTGCAAAGAAAAACTATTTATACAGGTGCTTTTTAAAATTGCAAACAAAGGAATCAGAACATGAATACAAAAAATATAAAAATAAACTATTAACAATAATTAGGAAACAAAAAAAAGATTATTACAGTGAAAAACTAAATAAGAGTAAAGATAATATGAGGGTAACATGGGGAATTATAAAAAGTGTGATTGATAGTGATGGAACGAAAGAAACTATTCCAAATTACTTTGTTAAGGAAAATAAAGAGATATATGATATAAAAGAAGTTGCAAATGGGTTTAATGATTATTTTTCAAATGTAGGGTCAAGTCTGGTGGGAAATAAACCAATAATAGAAGATAAATTATGTACATTGGTAAATACGGTCAATAGTATTTTCCTGGACAATGTGGAAAAAGATGAAATAAGAAATATTGTAAAAAACTGTGTAAGCAAAAGATCAACTGACCATGAAGATTTAGACATGATGACTGTAAAAAGTATAATAGAAATTGTTATTGAACCATTTACTTATATTTGTAATCTGTCTCTGTCAACTGGGGTTTTTCCAGATGAAATGAAAATTGCTAAGGTAGTCCCATTATATAAAAATGGAGACAAACATAATTTTTCTAATTACAGGCCAGTATCATTGCTTCCACAGTTTTCTAAAATTATGGAAAAAGTTTTTGTAACAAGATTGGATAAATTTATTGAGAAACATCATATTTTAAATAATGCTCAGTATGGATTCAGAACAAAACATTCGACAGCTATGGCAATTATGGAACTAATAGAGAAAATATCAACAACAATAGATAATAAGGATTATTTTGTAAGCATTTTTATTGACCTGAAAAAGGCTTTTGATGTTATAGACCACTCAAGATTGCTCCACAAGTTACAACAATATGGAATAAGAGGTGTTGCACATCAGTGGGTAAAAAGCTACTTAGAAAATAGAAAACAGTTTGTTCAGATAAATAATACCAAATCAGAATTGCGTAACATTATTTATGGAGTACCACAAGGATCGGTACTTGGACCCAAACTGTTTATTTTGTATATCAATGATTTTGTGAATGTATCCAATGTGCTTGGCAGCATTTTATTTGCTGATGATACAACGCTGTTTTACTCTGGATCAGATATACAGGAAGTAGCACAAGTGATAAATACAGAGTTGGAAAAAGTTAAACATTGGTTTGATATAAACAGATTGTCACTAAATATTAATAAGACAAATTTCATATTGTTTAATGATAGAGCGAAAGAAAATAATGTGTCATTACAAATAGATGGAATGGATATACAAAGGGTAAAAGAAATGAAATTTTTAGGAGTCATGATTGATGAAGATCTTACATGGAAGTCACACATAAATTACATAAAAGGAAAAATAGCGAAAGCCATTGCTGTTTTGCATAAAGTAAAATATTCATTAAATAGTTATGGTTTATTAACATTGTACAATTCATTGATTGTCCCATATTTAACTTACTGTGTAGAAATCTGGGGATCAACATATACAACCTATATACAACCTTTATTTATTTTGCAGAAAAGAGCTTTAAAAGTGATTAGTAACAGTGGTTTTAGAGATTCATCTAATCCATTGTTTATTAAGTATAGGGTACTTAAATTTCATGATTTAGTTGATTTGAAAATATTACAAACGATGTACCAAGTTAATAAAAATACTTTACCAACAAACATTCAAAATATGTTTGAAAAAAGAGTAAGTAGTTATAAATTGAAAGGAATAGAAGTCTTTAAAAAACGAAGATTTAGAACCAAAGTAAAGGAAAGGAGTATTGCAGTAAATGGTGTCAAATTATGGAACAATCTTAATAAAGAAATTAAAGAATTAAGGTCGCTTAAATTATTTAAAAAACATATTAAATTAGATGTATTAAGTAAGTATGAAACTATGAAGTAAGTCAGTGGGCTGCAAGAAAGTCAAAAAAAAAAAGTAAACTGTTAATAATGTTTGGAGTGTCTTAAGTTTAAATGTAACCTGTCAGTGATGTAATCTATTAATTAATGGTCATAATTATGAAATGGGTCAGTGGTATGTGACAAGTTAAAGAAATGCAATCTGTTAAATAATGTTGACTATGATGCTGTATATTGAAAGATTGTATTGTTAAAAGGGGCAGAAATCATAAGACTTGTTCTTCTTTCTGCTCCTTTTCATTCTGGTATTGTGGTGGTTTTGTTTTTTGCTTTTCTGTTTTTCTTTTAAATGAATGAAATAAATATTAAAGAAAAAGAAGAAAAAAGAAAAACACATCAGTGCAGAAACCACAGATCTGTACAAAACAGATTGGTGCAGAAACCACAGATCTGTACAAAACAGATCGATGCAGAAACCACTGATCTGCTCATTTATAGAGCAGTTTTCTGAAGAAAAATCCTTGGAAATGTTTTGTTGTTGTTTGTTACCTCAAAATTTCTGATTACCGTATAAAAAAAAGTTTAGAACACTTGTAATTAAAATAGCTAAATCAATAAATGGTTCTTTAGAAACCTTTCATCTGTAAATTAAAACCACCTGTTATTTCAGATTAGATAATTTCTTGTTTAACATAAGGAACCTTGGACATTTATTTTTAGACAAATAAAATAACATGGAAATTTGTACATTTTTTAAGTCTGGTAGGTTATTACAAGCTACCTCAAGGAGAAGTGCACTGTTTAAGTGATAAATAATAAAATAAGGTGATTAAAATGAAAATATTATATATTTAGCATTTGTTCATTGTTCATTCAGTTTTTTTAAAGTATCGAATCGGGACTTGGTATCAGCAGAAACTCAAAATCAGATGACTCGGAATCGCATCGGGGCCAAAAAACCTGATCGGGACATCCCTAGTAACAATCTGGATGGTCTTTTTCCTCTTTTGTCTGGAGGACACGACATCCATGATTTCCAAAAACAATTTGAAAAGTGGACTCATCAGACCACAGCACACTTTTCCACTGTGCGTCTGTCCATTTCAAATGGACAGTAAAGGTGATGTAACACAGTGGTAAACATACCACTGTCTCAGCTTTTTTGAAACGTGTTGCAGGCATCCATTTCAAAATTAGCAAATATTTGCACAAAAACAATAAAGTTTATCAGTTTGAACGTTAAATATCTTGTCTTTGTGGTGTATTCAATTGAATATAGGTTGTAGAGGATTTTCAAATCATTGTATTCCGGTTTTATTTACATTTTCCACAACGTCTCAACTTCATAGGAATTGGGGATGTACAAACACACACAGGGACGGACAGAGACAGAATGAAACAGCAAACCACAAGACAGAAGTGGACAAAATCCCAGGCTCATGAATAAATATAAATATAAAATATAACAGTGTTAGGGTTAGTGTACGACATTAAAGTAGGGTTAGCGTTAGGGTTCCAGTGAGATGGGACTTTGGACAATCTGGATGGTCTTTTTCTCTTTTGTCTGGAAGACACCACGTCCATGATTTCCAAAAACTATTTGAAATGTGGACTCATCAGACCACAGCGCACTTTTCCACTTTGCGTCTGTCCATTTCAAATGAGCTCGGACCGAGAGAAGGCAGCGGTGTTTCTGGATGTTGTTGATGTATGGCTTTAGCTTTGCATGGTAGAGTTTTAACTTGCACTTGTAGATGTAGCGACAAACTGAGCTAACTGACAATGGTTTTCTGAAGTGTTCCTGAGCCCACGCAGTAAGATCCTTTACACAAACATGTCGGTTTTTAATGCAGTGTCACCTAAGTTCTCCAGATTCTCTGAATCTTCTGATTATATTATGGACTGTAGATGATGGAATCCCTAAATTCCTTGCTATTGAATCTTGAGAAACATTGTTCTTAAACTAGACTATTTTTTCACGCACTTGTTCACAAAGTGGTGATCCTTGCCCCATCTTTGCTTGTGAACGCCTGAGCCTTTTGAGGATGCTCTTTTTATACCCAATCATGACACTCACAATTAGTGTCCTCAGTTCCCAAATGCTTATTGAGTGTTGTTAGAGGGAAAGGTGATGTAACACAGTGGTAAACATACCACTGTCCCAGCTTTTTTGAAATGTGTTGCAGGCATCCATTTCAAAATGAGCAAATATTTGCACAAAAAACAATACATTTTACCAGTTTGAACATTAAATGTCTTGTCTTTGTGGTGTATTCAACTGAATATAGGTTGAAGCGGATTTGCAAATCATTGTATTCTGTTTTTAATTTACATTTCACACAACGTCCCAACTTCAATGGAATTCGGGTTGTATTAATGTTTTGTTTAAGAATGTTTAATTTTCACTGTTGGTGTACTTTGTGTGAAATCATAGTCATACTTTGTTCTGATTGTTCTGTCTGAGTTATTTTCATTAGTTACTTCATCCAAACCATCAACATGTTTATTAGACCCCATTCCTACCAAGCTGCTCAAGGAAGCCCTACCATTATTTAATGCTTCGATCTTAAATATGATCAATCTATCTTTGTTAGTTGGTTATGTACCACAGGCTTTTAAGGTGGCAGTAATTAAACCATTACTTAAAAAGCCATCACTTGACCCAGCTATCTTAGCTAATTATAGGTCAATCTCCAACCTTCTTTTTCTCTCAAAAATTCTTGAAAGGGTAGTTGTAAAACAGCTAACTGATCATCTGCAGAGGAATGGTCTATTTGAAGAGTTTCAGTCAGGTTTTAGAATTCATCATAGTACAGAAACAGCATTAGTGAAGGTTACAAATGATCTTCTTATGGCCTCGGACAGTGGACTCATCTCTGTGCTTGTTCTGTTAGACCTCAGTGCTGCTTTTGATACTGTTGACCATAAAATTTTATTACAGAGATTAGAGCATGCCATAGGTATTAAAGGCACTGCGCTGCGGTGGTTTGAATCATATTTGTCTAATAGATTACAATTTGTTCATGTAAATGGGGAATCTTCTTCACAGACTAAAGTTAATTATGGAGTTCCACAAGGTTCTGTGCTAGGACCAATTTTATTCACTTTATACATGCTTCCCTTAGGCAGTATTATTAGACGGTATTGCTTAAATTTTCATTGTTACGCAGATGATACCCAGCTTTATCTATCCATGAAGCCAGAGGACACACACCAATTAGCTAAACTGCAGGATTGTCTTACAGACATAAAGACATGGATGACCTCTAATTTCCTGCTTTTAAACTCAGATAAAACTGAAGTTATTGTACTTGGCCCCACAAATCTTAGAAACATGGTGTCTAACCAGATCCTTACTCTGGATGGCATTACCCTGACCTCTAGTAATACTGTGAGAAATCTTGGAGTCATTTTTGATCAGGATATGTCATTCAAAGCGCATATTAAACAAATATGTAGGACTGCGTTTTTGCATTTACGCAATATCTCTAAAATCAGAAAGGTCTTGTCTCAGAGTGATGCTGAAAAACTAATTCATGCATTTATTTCCTCTAGGCTGGACTATTGTAATTCATTATTATCAGGTTGTCCTAAAAGTTCCCTAAAAAGCCTTCAGTTAATTCAAAATGCTGCAGCTAGAGTACTGACGGGGACTAGAAGGAGAGAGCATATCTCACCCATATTGGCCTCTCTTCATTGGCTTCCTGTTAATTCTAGAATAGAATTTAAAATTCTTCTTCTTACTTATAAGGTTTTGAATAATCAGGTCCCATCTTATCTTAGGGACCTCGTAGTACCATATCACCCCAATAGAGCGCTTCGCTCTCAGACTGCAGGCTTACTTGTAGTTCCTAGGGTTTGTAAGAGTAGAATAGGAGGCAGACCCTTCAGCTTTCAGGCTCCTCTCCTGTGGAACCAGCTCCCAATTCAGATCAGGGAGACAGACACCCTCTCTACTTTTAAGATTAGGCTTAAAACTTTCCTTTTTGCTAAAGCTTATAGTTAGGGCTGGATCAGGTGACCCTGAACCATCCCTTAGTTATGCTGCTATAGACGTAGACTGCTGGGGGGTTCCCATGATGCACTGTTTCTTTCTCTTTTTGCTCTGTATGCACCAATCTGCATTTAATCATTAGTGATCGATCTCTGCTCCCCTCCACAGCATGTCTTTTTCCTGGTTCTCTCCCTCAGCCCCAACCAGTCCCAGCAGAAGACTGCCCCTCCCTGAGCCTGGTTCTGCTGGAGGTTTCTTCCTGTTAAAAGGGAGTTTTTCCTTCCCACTGTAGCCAAGTGCTTGCTCACAGGGGGTCGTTTTGACCGTTGGGGTTTTACATAATTATTGTATGGCCTTGCCTTACAATATAAAGCGCCTTGGGGCAACTGTTTGTTGTGATTTGGCGCTATATAAAAAAAAAATTGATTGATTGATTGATACTGTATATCATACTGATGTGACATATAACTTTATCATTAACATATAACTAAATATGATAATTTGGCCATATTGTATAGCGTTACTGTCAACAAGCTGAAAACTTTGAATATTAATTTACATCTACATTAAAAAAATGCTTAAAGTGGTTGGGGGTTAAGAGGGCTTTCATGAGGGGGTCTGGTGGGTGGTGCCCCCCCAGAAGTTGAAAGGCAAAAAAGAAAAATACTTAAAAAGGTAGGGGCTACAGGGGAGAGTAGAGCTCCCCAGAAGCTGAAAAGTTTTAGCCATGCTAATGCTCCCCTGAAGCATTTGCTCAAAAAAAGTCTGAAGGACCTAAATGACATGGTGAGATGCTGAAGAGCTTCACTCATTCATGTCTGTGACATACATATTACTGCAATGTGGTATTGACCCAGAGCTCAAATCCAAATAAAACTTTGCATTTTCATTTGTGGAAGACGGCAAAGAATAGAGCTGTTTTGTCTGTGGTCAGTGCTGAAGTGTGGATTCATAGTTTTGTGTCATCCAATTTTGTGTCATGACACTATCAGGATTTGGCTCAAATTCAGGGATGATATGAGGCAGGTGCCAGGTGGAGGAGACGTTGACAGGCCAATTACTGCAGAAGTGGTGAGGGAAGGTGCTGTGAGTGACATCTGGACAGAGGAAGGAAGACAAGGGAACATGGCAGTGGAATGAGGAAGTACAAGACAAGGAAGCCGAGGTTGGTGGGGGGGGAGGGGAATGGGATAGTCAGAGAGACGAAGAAAGTAGACAGGAGAATAAAGAGGTATGCTGTAAGCTGAACAGTCAGGTGGCAAAAGTTAAGGAGGAGGCATGTCATGAGGTGTATGTGATGTTGAAGCTAAGGAAGGAGAAATGGACTTACACTAGTTGGCAAAACAGAGGGACTGAGCTGGATGTGCAGCAGGTTAGTGTGTTAAAGGAAGCAAATGGAAAAGTGAGAGAGGGTTTTGATATGGTGGAGGGTGTACTTTGAGGTGCTTATGAATGAAGAAAATGAGATGGAGAGAAAGCTGGATGATGTGGAAAGAATAAAACAGGAAGTGAAACAAATTAGTAAGGATGCGGAAAGGCAGCAGGTGGCTGGTACAGATAACATAAAGTGAAGTCCACCCCCGTTTCTACTTTTTTTTTTACTAATAGCCCAATTTCATAGCCTTAAGAGTGTGCATATCATGAATGCTTGGTCTTGTTGGATTTGTGAGAATCTACTGAATCTACTGGTACCTTGTTTCCCATGTAACAATAAGAAATATACTCAAAACCTGGATTAATCTTTTTAGTCACATAGCACTACTATTATTCTGAACACTACTGTATGAAGGAAATACAACTTCAAAATGAACAAAATCCGTACAAACAAGAAACAATTTTGCATTTCATTTTGTGGGGTAAGACTGTGGAACAGTATGAATGAGGAGTTAAAGCAGTGTCCAAACATTCAACAATTTAAAACAAAATATAAAGAATGTGTTTTCACGGGATACAGGAATGAAGTGGAGAGTGAGAATCACAAGGTTTTCACAGGAAACTTTTATTGATTTTATATATATATATATATATATATATATATATGTTTTATGGATTTATTTATGTTCATTGCTAGCTGGGTCTGTCTTTTCTGTTGTTTTGTTTTGTCTGGTTCTTTTTGTCTTTGTTTCTAAAATTGTACTGCATCATTTATTATTATTGTTACGATTATTATTGTTGTTGCTGTCTTTTTGTCTTTGTCTCTTTCTAAAATTGTATTGCATCATTTATTATTATTGTTACGATTATTATTGTTGTTGCTATTATTATTATCATCATGATTGTCAACAGTAGTATTTTTAAGGAAACAGTGATTGATATATAAATCATTATTCAGGAAGAAGGGTTGGGATTCGATACGTTTTGACGTCTTGTCACTCCTTGAACTAACTTTAATTTTACATTGTTGTTTTATTTTTTCTTTTGTTATGTTTAAATAAGTCTTCTTCGATTCAAATTCAATTCATAACATAACAAAATGGAATGTGACATTAATATAATTTTAATTGCTCAAACAGGAGCATTTTCTATGGAAAAACTGATTTTTGATAAGTCAGTGGTTTTGATGTCCAGCTTGTAAATGGTCGCCATCTTGAATTTTCAAGTGGCCAGTCGGCCAGATATGCGAAATAAAATAATGAGAATCATCATGCCAAATGTGGTGCTTGTACCACCAAATACAGAACGTTTCCATTGTCTGCTCCACTAATTTCAATTGCATTTTATTTTCATTTATATAGCGCCAAATCTTAACAGAGTTGCCTCAAGGCGCTTCACACAAGTAAGGTCTAACCTTACAAACCCCCAGAGCAACAGTGGTAAAGAAAAACTCCCTCTGAGGAAGAAACCTCAAGCAGGCCAGACTCAAAGGGGTGACTCTCTGCTTGGGCCATGCTACAGACACAAATTACAGAACAATTCACAGAAACAATTGACAAAACTAATATACCGGAAATGCTTTTGGAGCACAGGACAGGAGGGTTTCCAGCACAAATACAACTCCCATTTCTGGATGGAGCTGCACCTTAAACAGAGAGAAAAAAACAGAACCAGGCATAAGATAGACAAGAAATACAGTATAATTTGTCTGCATTAAACAACAAGAAAAAACAAAAAAAAACAAGAAATACTAAAGTGATCGCCGTCCACTAGCCCTAAGCTTCACTAAAAGACACAGTATTTAGGTAAAGTTGAGGCCGCGGCACACTCTGTTTCCTAATAAAATGAATTAAAAGAGTAACAAGCGTAAAACAAAACTATACCAGTATGCTAGCCATACGAAAGGGAAAATAAGTGCGCCTTAAGTCTGGACTTGAAAGTCTCCACAGAATCTGACTGTTTTATTGACGCAGGGAGATCATTCCACAGAACAGGGGCACGATAAGAGAAAGCTCTATGACCCGCAGACCTAGGGACACAAAGTAGTCCTGCACCCTGAGAACCCGGGCCGGTACGTAAGGTTTAATTAGGTCAGCTAGGTAGGGAGGTGCCAGTCCGGGAACAATTATATAGACTAGTAGCAGAAGCTTAAAATCTGATCTCACTGGGACAGGAAGCCAGTGAAGGGATGCCAAAATGGGTGTAATGTGGTCAAACTTTCTGCTTCATGTCAAAAGTCTGGCTGCAGGATTTTGAACCAATTGGAGACCCCTAATGCTGGACTGTGGTAAACCAGAAAATAGAACATTGCAGTAGTCCAGTCTAGAAGAGATACAGTTGTATCTAATTGTACAGTAAATCTGTCTGAAGTAGGCACTTCTCAAAATGTGAGTGACCGTACAAGAAGGAGATAAGTGAGGGAAGCCACCGAGACAACTCTGTGGATGAGATTGATGAAAATGTGTATAGTGCAACTCCTGTTTGTTGCATCTCCACTTACACAGCTTCATGATGGAGTGGAACAGAGAAAAAAAAAACAAATGTTCATCGACTGTCTGCCAGAAGGCATATGCAAAACTCAAGCATAGATCTGATCTGTTTTATTGCGTGAACATCCTGTGATCTGCTCCGAGAGTTTTCAGCCTGAAAGTGTCGACAAACGCAGTATTCCTTCCGTCTGACTTCAGGTGCTTCTTTACCAATGTCGGAAATCTGTCATCAAACCTCAGCATGTCGCGATTTACCGTTAACAAACGGGAACGCTCGTTTCTGCCATGTGACCCAAAGGTTGCGCAGATCTCATTTCATCTAGTCTTTCAGCGCTCTCATCCATGTTGTCTCTTTCTAAATATGACTCCCCCTTTTATCTCCCCGCTCGAACCCCTTTGCTCTGTCTCCTAACCCGGCTTTGACATAATGAGGCCAGCGTTCAAGAAGTGCCTCACTTCCTGAGTTGTCCTCTCTTTGGCTTTTGTTTGCTCTGTATGTGTGTGTGTGTGTGTGTGTGTGTGTGTGTGGGGGGGGTTATTGTTGTCACTGGCAGAAGAGTAAGGGAGCTGAAAAAGGCCAAACACTTTTTGAAAAGGTTTCATTGACGGGCTTCTCGAAGGCGTCAACCCGTCACTTATCTGCCTCCCAGCGGTGAATACAGCCGCTGCTCAACCCTGGCTTCATTCTGTACCCGTCACCTCTGCCTTCATTTCACTCTCTCCCTTCCTCCCTTTTCATGCTTGTTCTCCCTCTTTTCCACCACTTGTTTTGTTCTTTCATGTGCCCTCCAGGCTGCAGTACCTCTTGTGGCTTCTGGGACATTTCTTCCAGCTCCTAACTGTTCCACCTGTTTGCCTTCATCCTGTTTTTCCTTCTTAATAACTGATGCACATCAGAACCCGCGTACCTGATCTCCAAGATGGACTGCTGGGCAAACTGTCAGCTTTGAAACACGAGCTTTAAATGTAAACACACTCACAGACTGATGCAAAAACCACAGACTGTGTATATGCTGGGCTAAGCCTGCGTGACGGCACCCGGGCATTTACTATAGAGACCAGGTGTTGCCGACAGAACAGTTCCCCCTAAAAATCGGTCTGCCTTTTGCATCTGCACAGTCGTCATTAGCTGCAGTTCACGGATTAAAACCTCATTTCTGCTTCAAACTGCCTCGTGTCATCATCTATCTCAGCGACAGATATCTAAAGGTATTGTACAACAATCATTTCCACATAAATTCAGCATTATTTCATCATAAAAGACAGATGAAGTGATGAGAGCACCGCGGCTAAACAAGCTGCTAGCTGATGCGTTCACTGCGTGTTGGTCATTTCAAAGCGTCACAGAATGTCGCAGAGTTTCTCCTTAAAACTGCCTTGTTTCTGCAACACCAGAACAGACGATATGAAACTGTCTGGGCTTTGCCGTGTTGGCAGCAGCTGCCGCACTTATTTACGATGAACTCATTAATGCATAAAGGGGCGGAGGCATGATTGGCTCAGTGTGTGATGAAAAAAGCCTGAACACACACCTGTCTTTGAGTCTGAACAGTTAAGCTTACGGGCTAACCTTGGTTCAGGTGTTTGCTAAATCACATTTTTGAGGACTGCATGGTGGTTCTCAAAACAATTTACTTTGTTGTGGACATTAAAAATTAGGAGCCGCTTATTTTCTCAGTAATCATGCATTAACAGAACTTAACGCCATAATCTTACAACATGAATAAATAAGAAAGAACAGTAATCTACATCATTTCATCACTTCCTGGTGTATGTCTAGGGGGATGCTAAATCAGCTCTTTATAACAGGAATTAAGTTTAATAAATTGTGGTGTTTTATTATTTTTTTTTTTGGTCCGCTGCTGTGTGCGTGACTTTCCATGTGCTCGCACTGTGTTCATGTGCGTGAACACGAGCATGCACAATACCATCACCGACCGTGTGTCCCTCCCAACAGCAGGTGGGATGTTTCATGGTTCTCCATTTCGCTTTTGGTTTGCAGATTTTCTTCCAGTTTCTGCGTCTTTGGTGTTATGTGTGAAGGGGCCATAACCAATGTCATCAGTATGTTTAACAATAAGGGTGATGTCTTTACTCACTGTTTGCGGTCATTTTAATAGACTGTTTTATTGACCCCTAATTGTCCCTTAATCGCAGTCAGTGGGTATAGAAGACGGGTGGATAGATGGAGGTTTTATAGACCTTTTGGTGAGAAACCTTGTGTCACATAAATCACTGTAAACTATCTGGATCTTGTTCCTCATACTGGACATTTGTGTTGATCAGTTGACAATAATGATGTTGTCCATCACTTGTTTATTTGTTCATCTTTATTATTTTTTGTCCTATTAAAGTCCAGATGTTGAACACGGCCTCCTGTAAAAATCCACTGTTTACTTACTCTGAATCCACGTCCATCTGATGTTTTCTGATGTTCAAAATGCTGCAAACATCCAGGATGTTGTCCATCATGTTTATTTGTTCATTTTCCTTATTCTTGGAATTTAAGTCACCCCAGGAGAAGCACTGTGCTGAAAAGTGCGACTTATACACAGGAAAATAAGGTAAATAGCTGTTTCTGTCCACATTTTTCATAAAACTCCAGCCACTGTAAATAGAGTCAGTGTTATACGGTGTAGTGACACTGCGATGATCTGTTAGGATGTTTCACCACGCAACAAGCCAGATTACTCCAGGTGTTTGAAATAAAATACCACAAAATGGCAGGTACAGCCTCCACAACAGCTGGTATCGAGTGGACACTGAGCTAAAGCTGCTATGACAGTCTGGATTGGCTCAGGCCCCTGTACAGTTGTCATGGAGGAGGAAACTATCTACAGAGACCAAAACTGTTTTTTTTTTTGTTTTTTTGTTTTTTTTTTTGTGCCAGGCTGTAATCATGTTTATTTCTACTCTAAAGTTGTACATTTTAACATGTACTCCTATGGGAATGTGCTCGCTTTTGGTCCCAGCCTCAAGCTGTTAGTCAAGGAACTGCAACTTTTTCTTCTTCTGGCTTCATCTCATACTATCGAAGTTTACTGCTTGGTAAAAACACCACTTTGTAAATATTCTACTTTAGATAGTGTGCCAAAACTTTCACATAGATGACATGTGACAAAGCAGGATCAAGGAAGATGTTGAAGTGTATGGGATTAAAAGAGACTCCCTTTTGCCACCACAACAGCCATGGCCTGTGGAGGTACATACTCCACAAGACCTCTGAAGGGATCATGTTGTATCTGACACCAAGACATTAGACACTGGATCAAGCTTCACACACCAGCTTTGGCTCTCCACACTCATAGTGAGCCTGAGTTTCTGGACCAAGGTTAAACCTGAAAGAAGCAGTGTGAGACATTTTCCTTCTCTGCCTGCACAGAGGACAGCAGCTGTCAGGTTTGTTATCTGTCAACAGCAACAGCAATTCTGATACGAGTGCAACTCAAGACAGTAAAAAACTGAACTCAGTGTCAGCGCAATGTTATAAAACTTTAAGAGCCAATATTTTTAAAGTTCAGGCAGGTTTACATTAGGGTGTGATTCAAGCTGACTTGGATTTCAACAAAACTTGGCTCAGAGATGGAATGAACGAAAAAAAAAAGGGGGTATCAAACCAGTATAAGTGGAGCCCCCATGTTAGATGTTAGTTTATCCACTCCTGCAAATTTCATTAAAAAAAGGCTGATGGCACGGGCAACCAAGTGGCGCTAAACTTCCTCAAATTTGGGCAAGGCAAGTACTTTGGCACCCCCGGAGGCCAGCACCATCAAGACCACGAAGCCTCCGCTCCTCTTTCCATGACAAAAACTTCTGTAACAGTGGAATGTGCCGTTCATTTCCAAACTGGACGCTGTGTTGTATTTTTTTCCATTTTCTTTTAATTGCTGTTTATGCACCAATTACGTCTTACAGAAGTATTTTTTCCTTTTCATTTTATCGCTGTTCATGCACCAATGACACCAGATCAAATTCCTTGTATGTGAGAACTTACTTGGCGGTAAATCTGATTCTGAAGGTGTCCAACAGTACAGGGTTGTCACTGTTGCACTTATGTTGTTTCAAAACTCTCCACACTTTCACTACTGGGGAAAGGTCAGGACTGTAAGCAGACCAATCCAGTATCCGTCCCCTCCTCCTCAGCAACCATGCCTTTGTGACGTGTGCAGAATGTAGTTTTGCATTGTCTTCTTAAAGACTGCATGGACAGCCCTAGAAAAGATGTTGTCTCGAAGACAGTATCTCTTCTCAGTGTACTTCTCTGTATTAATGCTGCCATTAGAGTGTAAATTACCTGTGAAAAGGCCACTGACATAGCCCCAGAACATGAGAGACCCTGGTTTTGGGACTTCTGCTAATAAGAGTCTGGATGGTCCTTTTTGTCTTTAGTGTGGCACACACAGTCTTCATTTATTCCAAAAAAAAGAGAAAAAAAAAGAAAAGAAATGGTCTAGAATAATGATTCATCTGACCACATTTACAATGTGTGATCACCCCAGAGAAGTGAATGGCACTAAGGCTTCTTTTTTGCATGGTAAAATTTTGAGTGGCATTTCTGAATGTAAATCTTAATTGTAGTGTTTGACAAAGGTTTCCCAAAATAATCCCTTGCCCATGTGATTATATCAGTTATTGATGGATGTCTGTTATAGATGTTCAGTTTAGGCTTGCACCCTCGGCCTTTATATGCTGAAATTCTTCCAGATTCCATGAATCATTCAATGATAATGTGGAATGGAAGGAGAAAAATAAGCAAATTCATTCAAATCTTTCTTTGAGGAACATCGATTTTAAATATTTCTGTAATTTTCTGACTTTTCTTGACAAACTGGAGATCCTCTGCACATCTTTGCTCCTCAAAAACTCAGCCTTTCAAGGATACTGCTTTTGCACAAACTCATGATTACAATCACCTGTTGAAATGACACATTATTATTATTTTTAACCTCCTTACTAAGTTGCGCTGTCTCAACTTTTTTGTGTGTATATGTGTGTTGCAGGTCTTACATCCAGGAATGGATGGATATTAACGGATGAAAAGCAGTTGAACACACAAAACATGAAATATCTTTGGGTTCATATTGTCTGTAATGAAATAGAAGTTAGTGATTTTCGAATTTCTTTTCTAATTTGGGTTTATGCGCTAAACATTATACTCGTTCTACAACTATAAGGAACCAATTCATTTTGTAGATGTTCTTCTGTGGTATAGTTGCAGGATACAATTTGCATTATTTTTAGGAGCTTTTACTCTTGAATTTCCAATTTGCACCAATGATGTTGTACCCACGAACAGCGTTAAACCATTTATCAAGTCCAGGAGCCTGAATCAAGCAGTTCTAGATCCGTGAGAAAACAACAGACCTGACGCTGCTCACGAGGTCTGCTTCCATTCCTACCAAACATCCTGGTGCATCCATATTAAATTCAACACAAAGTTTTCTTCTTTTCATGTACTTTTCAGTTTTGTGTAAAAGCTCGGGTCCCCGCTGGGATTCAGGTGGACTTAAAATCTGACAGGTTTGTTCTCATTTATTTATTTATCCACATTTTTTCTTCCAGACTGTTTGACAAATTTTTGCTCCATGTTCACTGTAATCTGATCAAAACTAGATTTTATTTTATGGTCTATCTAAGTTGGCTCGTCAATCCCTCTTTGTCCCTTTGCCTTCATCATCCCTCTGGCACTCGTCACCCTTCTTCTCTCTTCATCCTTCTCTCTGTCCTGTCACTTTTCTTCTTCACACGTTATACACTCCTCTTCCTCCATGTCGGCTTTAATTTCTTCAACTCTTAATTCAGGCATAACGTCCTTCTCATCTTTTCTGTTAACATATGACTTTCTCATCCTTCTCTCTCTTATATCCTGATGTTCTTCTCTTTCGTCCACCTCATCTTAATAATATGAGAATAAATCAAGTACATGAGACTAAGCTGCTGGGTGTTATTGTAGATTCAAATTTATCATGGAAAAATCATATAAATAATATTTTCGTAAAAATGGGCAGGAGTATATAGATTAGACATGCAAGGTTTTTAAGTTGTCCAACACTGAATTATGCCATTAAAGCATTATTATTAGTATATCTGGACTATTGCCGGCAGCATGGTCAAATGCCTCCGGAGAAATGATACAGTAGTGTTCAGAATAATAGTAGTGCTATGTGACTAAAAAGATTAATCCAGGTTTTGAGTATATTTCTTATTGTTACATGGGAAACAAGATACCAGTAGATTCAGTAGATTCTCAAAAATCCAACAAGACCAAGCATTCATGATATGCACACTCTTAAGGCTATGAAAGTGGGCTATTAGTAAAAAAAAAGTAGAAAAGGGGGTGTTCACAATAATAGTAGTGTGGCATTCAGTCAGTGAGTTTGTCAATTTTGTGGAACAAACAGGTGTGAATTAGGTGTCCCCTATTTAAGGATGAAGCCAGCACCTGTTGAACATGCTTTTCTCTTTGAAAGCCTGAGGAAAATGGGACGTTCAAGACATTGTTCAGAAGAACAGCGTAGTTTGATTAAAAAGTTGATTGGAGAGGGGGAAACTTATACGCAGGTGCAAAAAACTATTCATCTACAATGATCTCCAATGCTTTAAAATGGACAAAAAAAAAACAGAGACGCATGGAAGAAAACAACCATCAAAATGGATTGAAGAATAACCAGAATGGCAAAGGCTCACCCATTGATCAGCTCCAGGATGATCAAAGACAGTCTGGAGTTACCTGTAAGTGCTGTGACAGTTAGAAGACACCTGTGTGAAGCTAATTTATTTGCAAAAATCCCCCACAAAGTCCCTCTGTTAAATAAAAGACGTGCAGAAGAGGTTACAATTTGCCAAAGAACACATCAACTGGCCTAAAGAGAAATGGAGGAATATTTTGTGGACTGATGAGAGTAAAATTGTTCTTTTTGGGTCCAAGGGCCGCAGACAGTTTGTGAGACGACCCCCAAACTCTGAATTCAAGCCACAGTTCACAGTGAAGACAGTGAAACATGGTGGTGCAAGCATCATGATATGGGCATGTTTCTCCTACTATGGTGTTGGGCCTATATATCGCATACCAGGTATCATGGATCAGTTTGGATATGTCAAAATACTTGAAGAGGTCATGTTGCCTTATGCTGAAGAGGACATGCCCTTGAAATGGGTGTTTCAACAAGACAATGACCCCAAGCATGATAGTAAACAAGCAAATTCTTGGTTCCAAACCAACAAAATTAATGCCTTGCAGATGTGATGAAATCATGAAAAACTGTGGTTATACAACTAAATACTAGTTTAGTGATTCTTCAGGATTGCTAAAAAAGCAGTTTGAACATAATAGCTTTGAGTTTGTAGCGTCAACAGCAGATGTGAACACCCCCTTTTCTACTTTTTTTTACTAATAGCCCACTTTCATAGCCTTAAGAGTGTGCATATCATGAATGCATGGTCTTGTTGGATTTGTGAGAATCTACTGAATCTACTGGTACCTTGTTTCCCATGTAACAATAAGAAATATACTCAAAACCTGGATTAATCTTTTTAGTCACATAGCACTACTATTATTCTGAACACTACTGTACATAAATGACAGATTATTCAAAATAGGGCTGCTCATATAGCACTTAAGTGCAGTTATAGGACTAACATCATTACAATGCATAAAAATTTAAAGTGGCTGTTAGTTAAAGACTTTTATATTCACGGATTATTTTTACCAGAAAGATTATACAAGTTACTGTTATATGGCTGGGGGGGCCTGGCTGCCGGTTTGTTTCTGTTTTTTGGTTTTCCTCCCAGGTGGCGTGCGTTTGGGACTGAGTGGCTGTGTTGCTGAGGCTGTCAGGACCTCACCCTGATCACCTGCGACTCGTCAGGACTCACAGCTGTGGTGCATCTGGATGGATTGGAACATGTTGGCATTTAAGACTGGAGTGCACAGTGTGTATTTGCCAGAGACTCGACCTTGTGACCAGACGGGTGAGATCGTCGTCTTGGGAGCCATCTCATCAGCAGCGGATGCTGAGAACGTCCAGGTTTGATGCACAGTCTGTGAAAGAGGAGGGGGTGAGGTCTCACGCTCGTCAGCACACTTCCTGAGGTACGTTAGATTTTGTGACTAACAGTTATACAGTCAGTAAATGTGGTGTCCCTCACACCTTATTGTATTGAGCTGTTTGTTAGTCATGTATCAGCTTTCACTGCAGTGGAGTTTTGGGAGCTGGATGTTCCATGCCTGCAGGTTGGGAAGCTGATCAGTAATCAAGCCAGGAAGTGTTTGCTGTTTGTACACCTTTAAGTGTTCTGTGTGTAGAGTGTGGACTCACATAATGGTTCCTTCTTTCACAGACTCGGTTGTTGCGGCCACCTGGGGGGTGTCGGCGGGGTCCTTGGGTCCGAAACAACTTCTGGCTCCGGACCGTTAGCGCTGCTGGGAGCGCACCACGCCAGGCCGCACCTTCTGTTATTATATTATCACTGTTATGTATTAAATTCAGTTAGCCTTTGAACCGTGCTCTGCTTATTTCATACTGGGTCCTTCAAACGCTGGTCGGTTCTCCGAGCTGCGTCCGACACATAACAGTTACCTTGTATTTTGTTTAGGAATTTTTCTTTCAGTTCAGAAAATCATAGATACATAACTAGACATGCCATGGTGGGAAACTTGACGCTACCCGTGGCCAGGACTAATGCCATAAAAAACACTGTCATATTCAGCGGTATGAAGGAATGGAATTTGTTACCTGACTGCATTAAACTCATTTCAAATGAATGTTTTTTTTTTAAGGCGCGTCTAATGGGCCTTTCACATTGAAAGCGTCAGAGCGACGCTTCAAAGCTTCAAAAACGTGTTGTGACATCAACGCTTCGATTCGGAAGCGGCAAGGGGGTGGAGATTGCTACGTTACACTTTGGCTGTTTCCACAATATGAAACAAGTTCAGCGATCGCCATCTTGAATTTGGGTCGCCTGAACCACAAAAAAGCTTTAAAAAACAGCAGTAGAACGATTCTCCCATCACCCTGCTGGGAGAAGCTTTTTTCAGCTACTTTTCGGAGTGACGCCAACCGAGGGAGGACTGACGACGTGGTAGGATATCGATCGAACCGCGACAGTGGGCTGACCCGCACGGAGAAGCCGGCCTTCAGGCATCATTCCTGGGCAGACCGAGGCAGGCAGCCGGGGGGATGGAGCAAACCTACTCAGTCCGAAATCTCCCACTTTTTGGATATATGCGAAGTCCCAGTTTGCCCAACAGAGGTTAGTTCTGCAGCTTTATGATGGTGAGAATAAAATAAAAGTAAAACGTGACCTTTACTGAACTGCTGTGAAGGTTTATTGATTAGCTAACGTGAGCTTAGGCCTTTAGCACAGTTGATCTGAGTGAACGCTTTAATTTGTAAATGGTTCAGTCTTTTTTTATTTTTACCAAATAAAGCTACAGCTGTTTTCAGAGACCACAAAAGCTCAACTTTATATAACTTTTTTTACGTGCATTTTTTCCATCATTTTTTTTTCCGTTTTTTTTTTCTTTTTTTTTTATATATATAAACTGTTTAGTGTTTCTTTATATTTAAAGAAATATTTTTATTTGTCCCAATCAGGAACATTTGCTGTGTAGACAACCAAACTTCCATTGATGAACTGAACACCACGAAGTCCAGTTGAAAGAAAACATCTTTGCTCTTCAAAAGTCAATTGTCTTCTGGGGGCCAGAGCAGGCGACATTGAAGGAAATTTGAAACTGCTGGCTAAGGCTAAGCGTAAATTTGGTAAGATTGTAATTCACGTCGGCAGTAATGACACCCGGTTACGCCAATCGGAGGTCACTAAAATTAACACTGAATCAGTGTGTAACTTTGCAAAAACAATGTCGGACTCTGTAGTTTTCTCTGGGCCCCTCCCCAATCGGACCGGGAGTGACATGTTTAGCTGCATGTTCTCCTTGAATTGCTGGCTGTCTGAGTGGTGTCCAAAAAATGAGGTGGGCTTCATAGATAATTGGCAAAGCTTCTGGGGAAAACCTGGTCTTGTTAGGAGAGATGGCATCCATCTCACTTTGGATGGAGCAGCTCTCATTTCTAGAAATCTGGCCAATTTTCTTAAATCCTCCAAACCGTGACTATCCAGGGTTGGGACCAGGAAGCAGAGTTGTAGTCTTACACACCTCTCTGCAGCTTCTCTCCCCCTGCCATCCCCTCATTACCCCATCCCCGTAGAGACGGTGCCTGCTCCCAGACCACCAATAACCAGCAAAAATCTATTTAAACATAAAAATTCAAAAAGAAAAAATAATATAGCACCTTCAACTGCACCACAGACTAAAACAGTTAAATGTGGTCTATTAAACATTAGATCTCTCTCTTCTAAGTCCCTGTTAGTAAATGATATAATAATTGATCAACATATTGATTTATTCTGCCTAACAGAAACCTGGTTACAGCAGGATGAATATGTTAGTTTAAATGAGTCAACACCCCCGAGTCACACTAACTGCCAGAATGCTTGTAGCACGGGCCGAGGCGGAGGATTAGCAGCAATCTTCCATTCCAGCTTATTAATTAATCAAAAACCCAGACATAGCTTTAATTCATTTGAAAGCTTGACTCTTAGTCTTGTCCATCCAAATTGGAAGTCCCAAAAAACAGTTTTATTTGTTATTATCTATCGTCCACCTGGTCGTTACTGTGAGTTTCTCTGTGAATTTTCAGACCTTTTGTCTGACTTAGTGCTTAGCTCAGATAAGATAATTATAGTGGGCGATTTTAACATCCACACAGATGCTGAGAATGACAGCCTCAACACTGCATTTAATCTATTAGTAGACTCAATTGGCTTTGCTCAAAATGGAAATGAGTCCACCCACCACTTTAATCATATCTTAGATCTTGTTCTGACTTATGGTATGGAAATTGAAGACTTAACAGTATTCCCTGAAAACTCCCTTCTGTCTAATCAGTTTTTAATAACATTTACATTTACTCTGATGTTTCATTACACTAGAAGTCTTTCAGAAAGCGCTGTAACTAGGTTTAAGGATATGATTCCTTCTTTATGTTCTCTAATGCCATATACCAACACAGTGCAGAGTAGCTACCTAAACTCTGTAAGTGAGATAGAGTATCTTGTCAATAGTTTTACATCCTCATTGAAGACAACTTTGGATGCTGTATCTCCTCTGAAAAAGAGAGCTTTAAATCAGAAGTGCCTGACTCTGTGGTATAACTCACAAACTCGCAGCTTAAAGCAGATAACCTGTAAGTTGGAGAGGAAATGGCATCTCACTAATTTAGAAGATCTTCACTTAGCCTGGAAAAAGAGTCTGTTGCTCTATAAAAAAAAAGCCCTCCGTAAAGCTAGGACATCTTACTACTCATCACTAATTGAAGAAAATAAGAACAACCCCAGGTTTCTTTTCAGCACTGTAGCCAGGCTGACAAAGAGTCAGAGCTCTATTGAGCCGAGTATTCCTTTAACTTTAACTAGTAATGACTTCATGACTTTCTTTGCTAATAAAATTTTAATTATTAGAGAAAAAATTACTCATAACCATCCCAAAGACGTATCATTATCTTTGGCTGCTTTCAGTGATGCCGGTATTTGGTTAGACTCTTTCTCTCAGATTGTTCTGTCTGAGTTATTTTCATTAGTTACTTCATCCAAACCATCAACATGTCTATTAGACCCCATTCCTACCAGGCTGCTCAAGGAAGCCCTACCATTATTTAATGCTTCGATCTTAAATATGATCAATCTATCTTTATTAGTTGGCTATGTACCACAGGCTTTTAAGGTGGCAGTAATTAAACCATTACTTAAAAAGCCATCACTTGACCCAGCTATCTTAGCTAATTATAGGCCAATCTCCAACCTTCCTTTTCTCTCAAAAATTCTTGAAAGGGTAGTTGTAAAACAGCTAACTGATCATCTGCAGAGGAATGGTCTATTTGAAGAGTTTCAGTCAGGTTTTAGAATTCATCATAGTACAGAAACAGCATTAGTGAAGGTTACAAATGATCTTCTTATGGCCTCAGACAGTGGACTCATCTCTGTGCTTGTTCTGTTAGACCTCAGTGCTGCTTTTGATACTGTTGACCATAAAATTTTATTACAGAGATTAGAGCATGCCATAGGTATTTAAAGGCACTGCGCTGCGGTGGTTTGAATCATATTTATCTAATAGATTACAATTTGTTCATGTAAATGGGGAATCTTCTTCACAGACTAAGGTTAATTATGGAGTTCCACAAGGTTCTGTGCTAGGACCAATTTTATTCACTTTATACATGCTTCCCTTAGGCAGTATTATTAGACGGCATTGCTTAAATTTTCATTGTTACGCAGATGATACACAGCTTTATCTATCCATGAAGCCAGAGGACACACACCAATTAGCTAAACTGCAGGATTGTCTTACAGACATAAAGACATGGATGACCTCTAATTTCCTGCTTATAACTCAGATAAAACTGAAGTTATTGTACTTCGCCCCACAAATCTTAGAAACATGGTGTCTAACCAGATCCTTACTCTGGATGGCATTACCCTGACCTCTAGTAATACTGTGAGAAATCTTGGAGTCATTTTTGATCAGGATATGTCATTCAATGCGCATATTAAACAAATATGTAGGACTGCTTTTTTGCATTTACGCAATATCTCTAAAATTAGAAAGGTCTTGTCTCAGAGTGATGCTGAAAAACTAATTCATGCATTTATTTCCTCTAGGCTGGACTATTGTAATTCATTATTATCAGGTTGTCCTAAAAGTTCCCTGAAAAGCCTTCACTTAATTCAAAATGCTGCAGCTAGAGTACTAACGGGGACTAGAAGGAGAGAGCATATCTCACCCATATTGGCCTCTCTTCATTGGCTTCCTGTTAATTCTAGAATAGAATTTAAAATTCTTCTTCTTACTTATAAGGTTTTGAATAATCAGGTCCCATCTTATCTTAGGGACCTCATAGTACCATATCACCCCAATAGAGCGCTTTGCTCTCAGACTGCAGACTTACTTGTAGTTCCTAGGGTTTGTAAGAGTAGAATGGGAGGCAGAGCCTTCAGCTTTCAGGCTCCTCTCCTGTGGAACCAGCTCCCAATTCAGATCAGGGAGACAGACACCCTCTCTACTTTTAAGATTAGGCTTAAAACTTTCCTTTTTGCTAAAGCTTATAGTTAGGGCTGGATCAGGTGACCCTGAACATCCCTTAGTTATGCTGCTATAGACTTAGACTGCTGGGGGGTTCCCATGATGCACTGAGTGTTTCTTTCTCTTTTTGCTCTGTATGCACCACTCTGCATTTAATCATTAGTGATTGATCTCTGCTCCCCTCCACAGCATGTCTTTTTCCTGGTTCTCTCCCTCAGCCCCAACCAGTCCCAGCAGAGGACTGCCCCTCCCTGAGCCTGGTTCTGCTGGAGGTTTCTTCCTGTTAAAAGGGAGTTTTTCCTTCCCACTGTCGCCAAGTGCTTGCTCACAGGGGGTCGTTTTGACCGTTGGGGTTTTTACGTAATTATTGTATGGCCTTGCCTTACAATATAAAGCGCCTTGGGGCAACTGTTTGTTGTGATTTGGTGCTATATAAATAAAATTGATTGATTGATTGATTCAAAATAGGACAAAAGTGTCTTCAGCAACACCACCAGAGTTCAAAGCTGCAGAAGAGACCTTCATCTGGTCCCGAGAATCCAGCATAACATCACCTGCTTCTAAATAAAAGGCTCTTTAACAGCAACTTTTTTATTATTTTTTAAAAAGCTGTTTCATTTTATATTTTAACAATAAATGAACGGATCATTAAAAATGTCCACGAATCAAAGTCAAAAGACATTTGCACAGGTAGAAGCTCTCCACTTATTGTGCTCAAATTCATATTTTAGAAATGACTCTGTCCTGATAACAACATTAAAGGCAATTACATATTTTGGTGAAATTACAAGATGAAATGACCAATAGAAATTTCATCGTGGGGTTTATGTCACAGAAATCCTACTTTACAATCACACTGCAGTCATTGTTAAATTATTTCCTGTTTCATTTATAATAAACATTTGTATTTATTTACAGTGTCTGTTTTTCTCGTTGAAATGAGATATAAATAATCTACCAGACTTAAAAAATGTACAAATTTCCATGTTATTTTGTCTAAAAATAAATGTCCGAGGTTCCTTATGTTAAAAAAGAAATTATCTAATCTGAAATAACAGGTGGTTTTAATTTACAGATGAAAGGTTTCTAAAGAACCATTTATTGATTTATTTAGCTATTTTAATTACACGTGTTCTAAACTTTTTTTTAACAGTAATCAGAAATTCTGAGGTAACAAACAACAACAAAAAACATTTCCAAGGATTTTTCTTCAGAAAACTGTTCTATAAATGAGCAGTCCTGTGACACGTTTCTGTTTTGTACAGATCAGTGGTTTCTGCCACTCGTCTTCTGTGTTTTGGCCCGACACGTCGTTCCTATTGGACAGTGTGAAGCTACGTCACAGCTCAGCGCATCGAAAGTTGGATCGGATTGAACTTTGACAACATCAGCCTGCTCGGCTTTTGACGTGAAGCAACGCGTCTCATTGAAAATAATGCTTTTTAGACCGATTTTTGACACTTCTGACACTTTTAGTGTGAACGGCCCATAAGGCTGCATCTGTTGGTATGATAAGCATTCTGGGTTTGACCTTTAAACACATATAGAAATGTTTTTTGTGTATATAGACTGACCATGTGTGATGATTCATTTAATTTGATTGGCATTTGTTTTATTTTTTCTTCCTCTTTTATTTGTCTTTTTTTTTTTTGTCTTTTTATATATATTTTTGAATGTATTTTGATTTGTGTTTGTAAACTTGTGTGGACCCCAGGAAGAGTAGCTGCAGCGAATGGAGATCCAAATAAATAAACAAATAAACAAAAATCTTAATCGACTCTCTCCCTCTACGTCATGTCATCATTTGTCTCTGCCTTATTAACATCTGTCCTTTTCTTGTTTCCCTCTATTCATGTCTTCTGTCACTTCTGTTGTCTTTCCTTGTGTTTCCATCACATGTATCCTTTTTTGTCTTTCCGATTCTGTCTCTCCATCTCTCTCTCTCTCCATCTCCCCCCACTGGTGGTATAAATAGGGCTCCTAATAAACTGCTAATTAATCTCTGGTGAGAAAATCAAAGAAAACACATCTGCATTGCTGAGAGGAGTGAAGGAAAGAGGGAGCGAGGAAAAGAGGGGAGCAGACAGGAAGAGAGCGGGATGGAGAGAAGAAATGCAGATTGGCAGACGTAAAGAAAAAACAAATGCAAAGAGGCTTCAGACGTTTTGTGTGAAAGCCTTGAAAAACTGATTGGATAGATACGTGCAGGATAACACTTCAATTATCACTGGCGGTTACTGCAATCAGGTACTAGTTACTGAGTAAAGTACTAGTTCCAGCGGTGCAAACATTCCTCATATACTGCGCATTTTAAAATATATTCCAACTCTACCAACATCAGCATACTGTTTTATCACAGTACATCATTTTTAACAATTAAATTTTCTTCAAACATTTTTAAAATAATACTCTTTAGTGAAGTGGCCCACTTTGAAATTTAATATTCTTCTGCTGCCCACAAAACCTTTCATCACAATTCTGACTGACAATTATTTACACATACTACATTTTATGTTCAAGTCCAGATAAATGAATAATGACACACAATTTAAATCTCATGTCTTTGTTGTAGTAAGTTAAAAAAAAAAAGGGGAGCCATATTAAGCTTTATGATAAAAGTCTATTCCAGCGCTCACAGGGCGTGAGGCGGGGCACACCCTGGACAGGACGCCACTCTGTCACAGGGTCACATATAGACACACACCTACAGACACCTATGGTCAATTTAAAGTTTCCATTCCATCTAACCTGCACATCGTTGTGGTCAGTTTCATTATCATGCTGCATTCACATTTTGGCGGCATTCAGCTGACGGTAAACCAAAAAGAATATCACGGAAAATTCAGTTATGTTGAAAGATGGGCAGAGAGGGATTCAATGTTTAAGTGTAGAGACACTCACCTTCATAACCAGCTCAGTCTAATTATTTTTCATGATGTCTTCATGAAATGTGTCACATTTTGGTGACGTGGTCAAGTTTCAGTCACTGTTTTTGACATTACGCTCTCCCCAATCCTAGCCCCAACTATAAACCTCATGCACCCCCCACCCCCCCACCTCACGCCAAATTTCTTATTACACCAAAATGTAATACGTCGTGATGGTATCACAAAATAATAGATTAAATCACGTTGTGTGATGCCATTTTATTTTATGGATTTATTTATGCTTAATGTTAGTTGGGTCTATCTTTTCTGTTTTGTTTTTTTCTAAAATTGTATTGTATCATTGTATTGTTGTTATTGTTACTATTATTATTGTTGTTGTTGCTGTTAGTATTATTATCATGATTGCTAACAGTAGTATTTTTAAGAAAACAGGGACTGATATATAAAATCATCAAACAGGAAGAAGGGCTGAGATTCAATAAGTTTTGACTTCTTCTCACTCCTTTTTGATCTAACTTTAATTTAGCGTTGTCTGTGGTTTTATTTTTTCTTTTGTTATGTTCAAAATAAATCTTCCTCAATTCAAATTCAATTTTACTTTGTCTGTTGTTGTTTTATTTTTTCTTTCATTATGTTCAAAATAAAACCTTTAAATCAAATTATTAAATTGTGTGAGACTGGGTTGTTATATCAGATAACCAGGAACTGTTTCTATGAATATAATCTGTGTACAAAAAGGTTAACTTTTAAAGCAACAATCAGAGTGAGAGCTTCATGGTCCAATCCAATGCTGTGTACAACCTTACAATGCCGTACATGGTTCCAGTAAGTTACTGTTCCTGTAATTAACACTGCAAGATTGCTCCACCTCATGTCATCATCCCTCAGACGGCAATTCTAGCATAACAATCAATTTCCTCCATCAACATGTGAATGCAGCACAAACTGCATAATGAGTGAATGAAAAGTGCTTATTAGTGAAGTGGTTTAACTGAAAAGTATCCCAAATACATGTGTTGTGGTCAAACCAGTAAAGTGTAGATGAAAGAACATAGGCAACACAGGGACAATGTGATAAAAACCCCTTAATGCCTGAATTTATATAGCTGTATATAAAAAAAAATGTTTTGTGTGTGTTTGTGCCTTTAAGTAGATGGTAAATAATGTTGAGATTATTAATTTCACTTTTGCACAAAAAATAAACAGTAATTTTGGTATTAATTTATGTTATAATGTTATAATAATAATACTGGTATGTTGCAAATATGCGACAACAGGCATACTTGTCAATTTGGTATGTTGCATATTTGAGTCAAATATTGTAGCATGTATGCGACAATAGGCATTAAGGGGTTAAAACTCAGAAATGGATAAGTCAGTGAATACCTCGACGAGTTCAGTGAAACTAATTACTAACGAATGTAACGCCCCGAGGCCTGTTGGTGCTGGTGGATGAGAGTCTACGACTCCCCCTGGTGACTGTAGTCAGTTTGGCTGATATTTTGTCAAACACACACAGACACACAAACTGATAACCAGCAAAATTTGCTCAACTTTAGACCTGAAAAAAATGATTTTTAAAGTGTGTGTGTGTGTGTGTTTGGGTTCACATGGATTAAAAAATAAATAAATTAAACCACATTAATGCAACACACTGAAAAAATGATGATAATGAGTATTGCTGATAATGAGTATTGCTGATAGATAAAAAGGGTCCTACACGTGGAACATCTCTGAAAAAGTAACAGCTCAGTGTCAGTGTAATATAGAGTTGGATTCCCTCAGGTGACTTCAAACGAGCTTCACTCCAAAAACCTCCAGAATGTTCAAGCTTCATTTTCAACTGTGTAGCGATTCAGAGGAGGAAAACCGTGAAAGTCATGAAAGTGAAGTGGGGGGCAGAGAAAATCATGCATGTGAAGAGAAACTGATGATGGAGCTCATTCCTCCAGGAAACCGAGAGTCAGACACAGAAGCCTTGACGTATGTGACAGCGGACCTTCACCTGAGACACCCAGAAAATCATCAGCAGAAAATCACTAAAAATCATCATTATAATAGTGATAATTATCACCTCAATCTGCTGTTCTTTGGATGTCTGAGTAAAAAAAGGTCTCAACAACTGCCATATTTTTTTAGAGTACAGGTTGTGGGTTATTTACTAGATTGTGAAGTCCTGCAATTTATATTCCGATGCAACCTGTATACAGAAAAATCAGGCATTTGTTATTATTATTAATAACAACAACTACTACTACTGTATTTATATCTATTTTCCCAGGAGTCAAAGCACTAAACAAACTAAACTCTAATAATAGAGTAAATACCAATAATAAAAGTATATATGACAATACACAAAGATAGCGGCGGCTGCCAGTGGCACCCTGAGCCTTCATGGTAGTGAATTCCCAAGGTGAGAGAATTCCTGGGATGTTAGCAAGATCTTTTAGCCACACTCATGAGAAAATCTGCAAATTTGACGAGGTAACAGTGGGGTCAGAATGAGGTAATGAGGTAACAATGAGGCAATGCTAAATGCTCATCAGGACGTGCTGAAAAGTTAACATAGCGTAACGTGCTTTTATCCTAAAAGTTCTTTAGTCAGTGTCACTTTTGAGGCAGAGAGGAGCTGCAGCCCCAACAGCACCCCCTGATCCCCTCTGCCCTTGAAGGCAAACATTAGCTCGGAAATCAGGGTCCAATCAGACACCAAACGTGCGGGGTCCCTCTGCACGGGTAAAAAAGGACAAAAACCTCTTCAGTCTTCACAGCATATATAAGGCTGTTCGGAGTTTGTGCTGGAGTTGGCGTGAAGTTATAAAATGTGTGTCTCTATGGAATGGGCACACACCCCGAGGACTTGTGTTTTTGGTGGTCATAGAGCTAATGTGCAGAACAACCATCAGCTGCCTGCAGAGACGAGATGCTGATTTCAAAGCCACTATCACTTAGTTATTCCCCAAGGTTCCCAGCATTAATAGGTTTTATGCCACTTCAGAGGAAAACCTGCAGGTTTTGGAATTAAGTTTCAGAGGGAGACCGAGGACACGGCGGGGGGGGACCCGGATGGGACACCAGTCCAGGGACAGCTGGGTGGACTGGGACTTTGCAGATGAAGTGTCTTGTCCAAACAGAAAGGGACTGTCTGTGTCCTTAACCCTGAACCCTGAGTGTCTCGCATCATTCAAATAATAAGCGAAGTGTGCAACGCATCTGCGCATGTGTGGGTCAAACGGGGGCAAAAACACCAACGACCAAACTCACACCGCTCCCACTGAATTTCGTATACAGTAGCATTAGCGGACTCTAAAAGTTAAGGCTTACAGGGATTGTTTCAAAGGCTTTAAGTCTTAATGACAGGTGCGCATTGTCCTGTTTTCAAATGCTTGAATGGAATTTTGCTAAAGCTTATAGTTAGGGCTGGATCAGGTGACCCTGAACCATCCCTTAGTTATGCTGCTATAGACGTAGACTGCTGGGGGGTTCCCATGATGCACTGTTTCTTTTTCTTTTTGCTCTGTATGCACCACTCTGCATTTAATCATTAGTGATCGATCTCTGCTCCCCTCCACAGCATGTCTTTTTCCTGGTTCTCTCCCTCAGCCCCAACCAGTCCCAGCAGAAGACTGCCCCTCCCTGAGCCTGGTTCTGCTGGAGGTTTCTTCCTGTTAAAAGGGAGTTTTTCCTTCCCACTGTAGCCAAGTGCTTGCTCACAGGGGGTCGTTTTGACCGTTGGGGTTTTACATAATTATTGTATGGCCTTGCCTTACAATATAAAGCGCCTTGGGGCAACTGTTTGTTGTGATTTGGCGCTATATAAAAAAAAATTGATTGATTGATTGATTGATTGAATTCATAGGCTTGAAAGTTGGCTGAAAACACACGATTGCAAAGCTCCGCCGAGTCCACACAAAGATGGAAAGAAGAAGAAATGTGGTTGTAAACCTCCGTTCATTCTACACAATTTCCCCACAGAAAAGATCCAGACGTAAAAGACAGACTAAAATTGTAAGTTTCTTGCACACATTTATTTTGTCAATATCCTGAAACTGTGCCGAATTATAATGTGGTTGACGCTGTTTTCGTGCATCGGCTTATGACTGTAATGTCGCGCCATGAATGACGTGGCGCGTAATATTGACATGTTCTATAAACAAACTGCATGCATGCACACCACATTATGTTTGTCAACTTATCAAAACAAACGTGACACCAAAGAAGTTATGTGTGAGACCCACCTTCCTTGTAGTCACTATGAAGCCGGCGGAGTAGCGATTTCGCATCCCTGCTTAGCAAATATTCTGCAGTATCCACAGTTTCAGACCCTGGACTTCGTCTAACCATCCGTCAGTTGCCTTCAAGGGGTCAGAAATTTGTTTGTCTCCAACTATCAACAAGGACTGGTCATTTTCGACAGCAGCTCTCTACTTCCTTTGTTGGCACCAACGGTAGTTTCTGTACCGATGCAGCGTATGCAAAGGCAGCCAGCTCTTCTTTCCATTTCTGTCCACTGCCGTACATAGTCCTGGTTGTAACAGGCAATCCACGGAGCTTACAAAAACGCTTTAAATCGTCAACTTTCCAGCGGTTGAAATGATCCAAATCACAGAACTCACTGCTTTCCGCCGTCATAGCTTGTGGATTGGTAGTTGAAAAATTTAGCCTACCCATAATGCACCGCGCGGTCCGAGATGTGCACTTCGCTTATTCTGCTATAATGCGTGGTATGATGGGTTTTTCTATCATCAACATGTGAATGCAGCACTTATAACTTCTTATTTTTCTCTCATTCATTTTTTCAGGACTGAAAGTATTTTTTTAAAATCAGCTGATTTAATTTCATTCTTGCTTCATGACGTCGTCACTCAGTAATAATGACCTCTCTGAGTGCGCTGCTAGTTCGGGTTGAGCAATAACAGTTGCTGGAAGCTGCAACTAGGAGACGATAGAGATAATTTACAGTGTGTGCACGTGTCCCACGTGCCTCGTCCAATATAACTTTTCTTCATCCAATATTTCTCTATGTTGGACTCCTTACCATCCATTATTTTTATGATATATAAAATAGTGGTACTACATTTTGTTGTTTTTTATTTTCTAAAAATAGCACAAAAGCAGGGACAGCACAGTGGCTTAGTGGTTAGCACTGTTGCCTCACAGTGAGAAAATCATAGGTTCAATTCCCGCCTGTGGCCTTCCTGTGTAGAGTTTGAGTGTGCGTGGGTTTCCTCCGGGTGCTCCGGTTTCCTCCCACATCCAAAGACATGCAGGTTAGGTGGATTGGAATCTTTAAATTGCCCATAGATTTGCAAGTGGGTGTGAATGTGTTTGTTTGTCTGTTTGTGGCCCTGCGACAGACTGGTGTCCTGTCCTGAGTGTACCCCGCCTCGCACTCTATGACTGCTGGGATAGGCTCCAGTGTGTGTGAGTGTGTGTGTGTGTGTGAGAGTACAAAAGCAGATTGAATTATGCAGGCGGTTTCCAAAGTCAAAATGTGCACGTCATATGAGAAGCGGGTTTCATTTCAGAACAGGTTACATGATGAGATATTACATTATATTATAAAATATTCTTTTAATATCTAGAGGCAGCTAGATGGTGGAGTACTGTAACCAAAGGTTAACGACAACACTTGTTTTAGTATTACTCAACAACCAAGAAGCCAAGCTAGGTGATCTAAAACATATATTGATCAGCAAAATATGACTAGAGCTCTTGGCAAAATTCTACTGTACCTTCATTAATGGTAAATGTCCACCAGGTGGAGATATTACTCCATTTCGAGAACTTTTGGACACAACGACAAACCTATTGCTTATAGTAGCAGATTGATTGGTTTCAAAAAGTCCATAATGATCCCACAGGAGTCACATGATGAAGTCAAACAGTCAAAACAACAAAAAAACCATTACAGACATGTATAGTTACTTGTACATTTATATCGTGGTGTGTCATATGCGTAGGAGTTCCAACATCTAATGACGTTCATTAGAAATTATTTTTACTCATCTGGAGGAGCTGTGACACTTTCAGAAGGAAACCTGTGATAGAACCAGCCATTTAGTGGAGAACAGAGACATCTGTGAGGAGGAAGTCCTGTGAGACTTAGACTGTTATTGCAGTGTTAATCCCCGTGTGGGGTGCAGTGCACTGTGACAGGCCGATAGGCAGCGTTTTGCCCCCCTTTTCCTCCTTTTCCGCTGCGTCTCCAGCCTTCACTTCAAAGCAATAGATCCCCAAATTCATAAATAAGTCAGCAAAAAGGGGGCGAGGGAAAACTAGAACATCTCTGTCTCCAATGACTACAGACAGAGAGCTAGCCGTGATCTGCACACAGGAAACCCAGTGAGGTTCAATCGCCACAAAGACACCGTGAAAAAATAGTGACACGGAAACATCCTGGCTAAAGATGCAGAACAACGGAACAGCAAAGAGGAGCCAGAGGAAGATAAGATGAAGTCCTTTGATTTCAAGAGGGATGGACACTGACTGACTTGAAAATGAGTGTGAGCATGTTTTTGAGCAAGTCACCATTTGCTCCGTCTGTGCAGGTCATAAAGACTTAATGGAATCATGTGTGAATCCTCAACCTGTCGGAGATTGAAATGAAGTACGAGTTCAAATTAATACTATGGCAGTAAAATAATGTCAAATGATCTCAGCTTGGATCGAAAATAAGCATGTTGCATGTAAAAAGTGATTGCAAAAATTCAGATTCAAAAATATGAAAAAATAAAATAAATCAAGTAGACATTTGGGCAATCAAGTAAAGATTTACCAAAAAAAAAAATATTAGTAGAATAAATGTTGACTTGAATTTTTACAAACTGGGTTCGCACAATTTTTTAAAATAAGGTAACCAGGAGGTTAAAGAGGAGGGGAATACACACCGAGTTGCCTTTGAGCAACGTCCGTGTTCCGCAAGTTAGTCCTGGTGCAGACAAGCACCGATATCGGCATGTGAGCGGGTGTGAGCTGATCGTGTGAGCTGATATTGGCGTGTGAGCAGATGTGAGTTGAGCTGATATCGGCATGTGAGCTGATATGCGCGTGTGAGCAGGTGTGAGGCGATGTCGGCATACGAGCTGATATCGGCGTGTGAGCAGGTTTGAGCTGATGTCGGCGTGCGAGCTGATATCGGCGTGTGAGCAGGTTTGAGCTGATGTCGGCGTGCAAGCTGATATCGGCGTGTGAGCTGATGTCGGCGTGGGAGCTGATGTCGGCGTGTGAGCAGGTTTGAGCTGATGTCGGCGTGGGAGCTGATATCGGCGTGTGAGCAGGTTTGAGCTGATGTCGGCGTGCGAGCTGATATCGGCGTGTGAGCAGGTTTGAGCTGATGTCGGCGTGGGAGCTGATATCGGCGTGTGAGCAGGTGTGAGCTGATGTCGGCGTGCGAGCTGATATCGGCGTGTGAGCAGGTGTGAGCTGATGTCGGCGTGCGAGCTGATATCGGCGTGTGAGCAGGTGTGAGCTGATGTCGGCGTGCGAGCAGGTGTGAGCTGATATCGGCGTGTGAGCAGGTGTGAGCTGATGCCGGCGTGTGAGCAGGTGTGAGCTGATATCGGCGTGTGAGCAGGTGTGAGCTGATGTCAGCGTGCGAGCTGATATCGGCGTGTGAGCAGGTGTGAGCTGATGTCGGCGTGCGAGCTGATATCGGCGTGTGAGCAGGTGTGAGCTGATGTCGGCGTGCGAGCAGGTGTGAGCCGATATCGGCGTGCGAGCTGATATCGGCGTGTGAGCAGGTGTGACCTGATGTCGGCGTGCGAGCAGGTGTGAGCTGATATCGGCATGTGAGCGGGTGAAAGTGAAGCTTCAGTTTGAAGCACTGAGGTTCTGCCGCTGATGGAAAAGCATTGTAGGAACGCGACTGGATTTGAGCAGAGTAGTCCAGGCTGTACGAATCAAGTCAACTTTGAAAGCAGATGCTGGCATCCACCAGACCACGGAGCCATTTTCGGTTCTGGATAGCAACCAGACAACTGGTCCATTTCTGCTTCCAGAAGGTAACCATCCATCTGCTGCAGGCAGGTGAAAGGTGGATAAGTCCTGCACTGTCTCCAGGTGTGAGAGCCCTCAACACTGAAGCTCATGAACAGACAAACATGCCGCATGGCCAAAACGTCGTCCCCTCACGGTGTGAGTGATAACTGTCATCAGAGTACTGTACTCGTTTTACTAGGTCCTGTGACTTATACACTGATGCAACGTATAATTCCAAATAAATAAATAAAATAATAAATCATGCATTTGCTAATAATAATTTTATATGGGACTTTATCGGCAATCAAAGCACAGAAACACTCAATAAAATAATAAATGCCAATAATAAAAAGTACACAACAACATGCAAAAAAACTAAAAAAAAAAGGTGCAACTTGTATTTCTGGAAAATACAATATGTACGCAACGTGAAATTTCAGATCTGGATTTGAGGTTTTAAACTCAGAGTATATTAGAAATTTATCTCATTGGGGCACCGTTTGAACTCCGTATATGTGGCTTTGGCTTTTCAATTTCAGGTTAGAACTGACTTAGATGCATCAACCCCCCCCCCCCCCCCCCCCAAAAAAAAACACAAAATATCATTCTTAAATACTCACAAACCCTGAAAACAGAGAAAAACAGCAGTTAAACAAACAAACAAACAGATAGTAAGCTGTGACATTAAATGCCTCATTAAAAATCTCACACACTCACTCACTCACCTCCGGTTTTAGTATGATTTTCAGGTCATGAAAATTAATCTTAAGATTGCAGCTTTTGAAGGGATTCTTTAACCCACCGAACAAATATGTGATTTTGTACAAAAACAGTTGTTGTTGTTGTGATGCTCAACAACACAAAGAGTGAGACGTGTTTGAAAGGAAAATATTTAGCCGTCTGCATCCCGCTAAAGCATGAACGTCACCACAAATCAATCAAAAAGCTGATCGATGACAGCAGAAGAAAAGTAGCCTGAAGCAGTTTGAGAAGAACCAGGATACAGAAATATCAGAAGAACCGAGAATCAATGAGAGAAAATATCAAAAACAAATACCTTTTTGCAGCAGCCTTCGTTTCAATATCGCCTGAAGAAAAAGCATTTTCCCCCGTCTGAGCTTCCAGACTGGATGAGTAAATTTCTCCTCACAGAAGAACGGAGGAGATAGAAGTTCTGGCTGAACCCCCCCCCTGCTCGCCCACTCTCTCTCTCTCTCTCTCTCTCTCTTTCTCTCTCTGAGGGCCCCCTCCCTCCTGACACCAGCTGAAGTGCAGGCGATGTCCGGACTTGTATCGTGGGTCAGAAGAACGCACGACACAACAATCTGTCCCAGTAATCAACATTAATCAGGTTTGTTCTCAGGCTGCAGCTTCCAGCTGATATCTTCTGTCATTTCACGTGTCCTCCTCATCCTCCTCCTCCTCCTTCTCTCCTTTATGCACTAATTTAATTACAGCTTCCTCGCTCTTTCTCTCAGTCTCAGTTTCTATCCTGATTATGCACAAAAATTGTAGCTCAAAGCCTTCGGGACTTCTGATGCCCTACTTTTTTTCTTCTTCAGAGTCTCTGTGTTGAGCGGCGGGGAAGTGCAGCAGGTACTCTGTGTTTGTGTGTGTGTGTGTGCGTGTGTGTGCCTGAGCGAGCAGAGACAGAGCAAGTGTACCCAGAAGATGAAAGCGTCAAACTGGTTCATGACGTATTTCTCGGCTCTGCTGTCAGTTGGTGATCACAAGGTGACGAACACTGCTTGAGGCGTCATGAAATCAAGAAAAACTCTTTCTTCCCATGACCAAATCCATCAGATCCATCAATCCTGCTTATTCCCAGTGTGCCAGGACCATATCCCAGCATGCACTGCAGAAAAATCAGACATGCCAGTGAGGTCACTGTTGGAGGGTGAAGGCGACAGTCACGCCACAGGAATCCCCCCCCCCCCCCCCCCCCCCCGCTCACTGGGAGAGCAGTCCATCGGGGGGATATTAGAGATGTTGGTGTGTCCGTGCGTCCATCTGGAGCTAGATGTCACAAAGCCCTCAGTGGATTCCCGGCGGTGTTCGTGCTGAACCCCAACCATATGCTTGTCACATCAAAATTCAGACAGATGTCTCTGACAATTTTATGGACAGAAAATGCAATTTCTCAGCATAGGTTTGGAGAATTTCCTTCAGGTCTGACATGCTGCTGGGCGTCTGACCCTGCTGTGCAGACATCATGACAGAAACCACTTCAAAGTGGCCATAACACCAAATTATTACACCCATAAAATATTTAAATTTCAGACCGTCAATTTTGATGTGGACATTTATCACCAAGTTGTCTCCATGAATTCTCGGCCTTTGAGTTGGAGCGATGCCTTAGAAGAACGAATGGAGTCATGAGATCAGTGGACAGAGGTGTGCTCAGCCAATCAGGAACAAGCCAAGTCCCAACCTCCAGCTGTTAAAAATGAGGCACACTGAGAAGATGGAAAAAGTTGCAGTTACTTCAAAAAGCTGACTTCATACTAAACAAAATGGTGCCAAATGAGCCATTTGGCACCATTTTTGTTTGGTGTGTTGAGGCTGGTTCCAGAAATGTGCAGATTGCCATAGAAGCCCATGTTAAAATGTCCAAATTTTGAGCAGAAAAACTGTTACCAGCCATGTTCTTTGTAGCTAGTTTCCACCTCCATGACAGCTGTGTACACCAGGGGAATCCTTTTATATAACGCCTTAGTGTAAGATGTTTTAAGCCATAAAGTTATACATAATTAGGGGCGTGGTCCCTTTGAGTGACACCTAGTGTAGCACCGCTGAGCAGAGCTCTGACTCAGAGCTGCACTAGCTGCAGCTGCTAGCGGTTGTGGAGGATGGTGTCTCTCTCGTCTGAGAATTTTATTTCAAATATATGTGTTAACACAGCTTGTTGTGTGGTGAAATGTCTGAATGGATCATGTAAGAAGTCTGTGCTCCAGTATTTTCATCAAGTGAATTTTTTGTTTCATTTAGAGGCATTAGCAACCTGTGACAGACTGGTGTCCTGTCCAAGGTGTACCCCAATTCACACCCTATGACTGCTGGGATCGGCCCTAGCACCCCCCAACCCGTAAGTGGAGTAAGCGGGTATAGAAAATGAATGACTGAATGAATAGAGGCATTAGGGCTTTTAGTGTCTGTCAGTAGCGTGATGACATTAGGTCCAGGTAATCCATGATTACATGATATTTTTAATGCCCACATCAAAGCCACCCATTAAGAAAACCACTGCCCACTTCCCCAAAATATGATTAATAAAACACCTGATCTTAGGTTAGCCTGTTAGTAGTTAGCTTGGTAATTCTGAGATGCAGGCATGTTCAGGCTTCACCTGTACCGCCCAGGTGATGCAGGGTCTTACCCACATGCCACCTCTTTACCCATTTAAACACTGGCCTTGATGTAGGCGGAATAAGCACCGTCAATGTGATGATGCCCAGAGTAATAAATTTTACGGCTTCAAAACGGCTCTTCTGGGTCTCTATAGAGAACCTGCGAGTGACCTACCTAGGGTTTGTCCAGTATAGATACAGCTTGGGGAGCAAGCAGACACCTGAGTCAGCTGTTGCCAGAGCAGGGAGAGATGGAAAATGTGCAGGTTTGGGGGTCCCCAAGGACCAGTTTTGGGAAGCACTGCATTAGACAGAGAACTTTGTGTCCTGACCTCCAAGTTGACAAACCGTGTAACGCCACAGTCACAGCAGAAAATGGAAAAGCAGGGCAACGCTGAGAACAAGCATTTCCTGTCACTGTCAATGGCATAACACGAAGGCTTAAAGAAAAAAATTCACCAGGATTCTGTAACACATGGAAGATTTGCAGCACTCAGCTCCCAGAACTGTCACAGAGAAAAGTTTTTGGACTTTCTCATGTCTACAAATCAGCAGTGACAATATGAGGTGAGAAGATAAACTCAGAAAGATTACATTATATAGATATCATCAGCATTGCAAAATGATAGAGAGGAAATGATTTTTAGTCAATAGAATGCAAACTGAAGTCATCTACTAACCTCAAAACAATGGAATGTGAGAATTTTGAAGGAAAAAAAAAGCCCGACCAACATAGAATTTTTGTGGCCTGATACTGATACCAATAATAGGGGGTAAAGCATCCAATTTCAATTTATTTCATTTTATATAACACCAAATCACAACAAAGTTGCCTCAAGGTACTTCACACAAGTAAGGTCAAACCTTACCAACCCCCAGAGCAACAACACAGGCAACAGTGGTAAGGAAAAACTCCCTCTGAGGAAGAAACCTCAAGCAGACCAGACTCAAAGGGGTGACCCTCTGCTTGGGCTATGCTACTGACATAAATACCATAAAAGTATGAAAATATACAAAAGTGTTTATTTATGGCTGACCTTTACAGAATATAACATTGCCTTCACTCAGATGAGCAGATGTTGCTATGTCGCATTGCTCAGCATTCAATCTCAAGCTTGTCAATTTGGTCCTGCCTGGCTAGTTGCATACCGACCACTTGTCTCTTGTGGCTGTAAAATGACCACTTTGAAAACAAACAACAGCTCATCACTTTGCCTTCGTCTCTTGTGGCAAATTTTACCAAGTGGTGATGGAAATGACCCCTGCTGGACAAACTATGTTGTGACACAACTTCCAACAGCCAACGTGTTTTTCCTGCATTGTTCATTTGGTAAAATACAAATCTTCATATGTGCAAAAATAACATTGTTGTGAAAAGTTAATATCAACAGATATCATCTGCCTACTGCTATATTGGCCAGACACTAGGTGAGACATAAGAAATATGTAGATTTTACCTTTTATTTATTTATTTTTACAACTGGATAAAAAAAATCAAAATTCCACCTCTATTAGTTTGTGGCCCAGTGGGCCTTGTTTGTGTGGTAGAACATTCAAATGGATCCAATCTGCACCCTGGGAGGAGGAGCGATTTGAAGTAAAGGTTGGGAAATGACGATGGAGAATCTACCATAAGATTCACAAATGACCTTTGATCAGCAGAACTTGACAAATAATCTGAATGATATGCAATAAATAATTCTGAACAATTTCAATTTCATTTCTATAGCGCCAAATCACAACAAATTTGCCTCAAGTACTGAATACTAAGTTAGCAACAATTTAGTGGAACAGATATGTGTAAAATATTGTTACAACTGTGCATTTTATAGTAAAGGTACCAACGTTTGCACAGACATTATTTGATATACAATAAAAAAGTATGAGGCCATTATTGTAGCAAAAGTATTCTCAAATGTGCACTTCGATCCACAAATGTGTAGCTAGATGCATAAATGTGTAAAAACAAAACTGTGTGTGTGTAACCGTGTGTCTGTGAAAATCAGGCCACTGGATTGGACGTGTTCTTACACTGACTTTTGCTACACTTCTGCTGTGGAAGATCCACATATGCATGCAGCGATTTCTACTTGTGTGGAGACTAACCACCAGGTGGCGAAGCACCAATGATATCAGTCACTGCTGCAGTTTTAAGCCTGGCCGGGCCCTCGAAGAACATCTTTGAAGGCCTGTTTGTTTTTTTGTTTTTCCTGTGTTTCAGAGACCAGGACCATCAATGGATTTTCTTGCATCTTTTAATTTGCAATAAACACAAGAATAAAAATTGTAATAATAAGTAAATGTTGATGGTTCCTTTCAGCCAGCTGAATGTCAAGATCTGTGTAATTCACAAAGAATGGAGGACGTCTCATTTTGGGGAAAAAAATGGTTTGGTCTGTTGTAGAACGCTTGGAAAGAGGTGTCATTTGATTTAAAAAATTTGTTTTGAAGGTATTGATTCCAGAAGAACTCCCACCCAGACGCTTTCAATCTGGGGGCCCCGTGCCCCTCCCTGGAGGAATTTGATTCATGGAGGAACACCTTAAGGGAAAATCCACACTATGTCCACTCCATGGAGCTGTACAGTAGTGTTCAGAATAATAGTAGTGCTATGTGACTAAAAAGATTAATCCAGGTTTTGAGTATATTTCTTACTGTTACATGGGAAACAAGGTACCAGTAGATTCAGTAGAGTCTCACAAATCCAACAAGACCAAGCATTCATGATATGCACACTCTTAAGGCTATGAAATTGGGCTATTAGTAAAAAAGTAGAAAAGAGGGTGTTCACAATAATAGTAGTGTGGCATTCAGTCAGTGAGTTCGGCAATTTTGTGGAACAAACAGGTATGAATCAGGTGTCCCCTATTAAAGGATTTAGCCAGCACCTGTTGAACATGCTTTTCTCTTTGAAAGCCTGAGGAAAATGGGACGTTCAAGACATTGTTCAGAAGAACAGTGTAGTTTGATTAAAAAGTTGATTGGAGAGGGGAAAACTTATACGCAGGTGCAAAAAATTATAGGCTGTTCATCTACAATGATCTCCAAAGCTTTAAAATGGACAAATAAACAGAGACGCATGGAAGAAAATGGAAAACAACCATCAAAATGGATAGAAGAATAACCAGAATGGCAAAGGCTCACCCATTGATCAGCTCCAGGATGATCAAAGACAGTCTGGAGTTACCTGTAAGTGCTGTGACAGTTAGAAGACACCTGTGTGAAGCTAATTTATTTGCAAGAATCCCCCGCAAAGTCCCTCTGTTAAATAAAAGACGTGCAGAAGAGGTTACAATTTGCCAAAGAACACATCAACTGGCCTAAAGAGAAATGGAGGAATATTTTGTGGACTGATGAGAGTAAAACTGTTCTTTTTGGGTCCAAGGGCCGCAGACAGTTTGTGAGACGACCCCCAAACTCTGAATTCAAGCAACAGTTCACAGTGAAGCATGGTGGTGCAAGCATCAAGATATGGGCATGTTTCTCCTACTATCGTGTTGGGCCTATATATCGCATACCAGGTATCATGGATCAATTTGGATATGTCAAAATACTTGACGAGATCATGTTGCCTTATGCTGAAGAGGACATGCCCTTGAAATGGGTGTTTCGACAACACAATGACCCCAAGCACACTAGTAAACGAGCAAAATCTTGGCTCCAAACCAACAAAATGAATGCCTCGCAGATGTGAAGAAATCATGAAAAACTGTGGTTATACAACTAAATACTAGTTTTTGTGATTCACAGGATTGCTAAAAAAGCAGTTTGAACATAATAGTTTTGAGTCTGTAGCGTCAACAGCAGATGCTACTATTATTGTGAACACCCCCTTTTCTACTTTTTTTACTAAAAGCCCAATTTCATAGCCTTAAGAGTGTACATATCATGAATGCTTGGTCTTGTTGGATTTGTGAGAATCTACTGAATCTACTGGTACTGCAGCAGGTTAGTGTGTTAAAGGAAGCAAATGGAAAAGTGAGAGAGGGTTTTGATATGGTGGAGGGTGTACTTTGAGGTGCTTATGAATGAAGAAAATGAGATGGAGAGAAAGCTGGATGATGTGGAGAGAATAAAACAGGAAATGAAACAAATTAGTAAGGATGCGGAAAGGCAGCAGGTGGCTGGTACAGATAACATAAAGTGAAGTCCACCCCCGTTTCTACTTTTTTTTTTACTAATAGCCCAATTTCATAGCCTTAAGAGTGTGCATATCATGAATGCTTGGTCTTGTTGGATTTGTGAGAATCTACTGAATCTACTGGTACCTTGTTTCCCATGTAACAATAAGAAATATACTCAAAACCTGGATTAATCTTTTTAGTCACATAGCACTACTATTATTCTGAACACTACTGTATATAAGAACTAGAGAGTGCAGTCCCACTGCTGAAAACTAAACGAAAACGTTCCTTCATGGACAGCGACATGGCGTCTCCTTACCGGGCAAAATATTGATGCAGTACCCGGATGTTAATGCATTTTCAATGGAGACCCGTGACTGAACACTCTCAGAAAAATGTTTGCAAAATATGTGTTAAAATGCCATTTTGACCAAGATATCGAGCCAGTAAAATTAAATTACATTAAATTATGTCAGGAAAGTATTACTCTTTCTCGGACACACACACATTCCCAAATATTAGTGTTGAAAATTCGGATCTGCGCAACTACGCTGCTGGGCTGAGCTGCTGCTGTGTTCAACACAGTGCGGCTCCTAAAACCATTACAATACATGTATACATATATTATATTTTTACACAATTATCCTTTAGTGACTGAGTTTCATTCATGTAGTCAGTGGTGTGGGTACACATCTCTATGTGTGGGTGTGACTGTGAGCAGCACAGCGCGGGTCATTATAATCTCATTATTTTAAGGTGCAAATTAAAAAAAAAATCCCCAGTCTTGTCGAACAATTTTAATCACTAGCGACAAGTATTTTAACTAGACATTGGTCTAGCAGTGGAAAATATCAACTAGACATAAGTGAAGAGTTAATGGTCCGTGTCATTGGGCGACACGGGTAGGGCAGGAAACATACAGCTGTTTATCATCCAAATATCATGGACAAAGTGACAAGAATAACCAAAACTACTTACTTATGGAAGGAAATATTGTCTCCCTTGTTCCTCCGTTTGTGGCTTTGCCAACATGCACAGCTTTCCAGCATATTCCACCTGTTTCTTGACAAGACTAAGTGAACGTCTATGCACGCAAATCACTAACTTGCCCGGAATTAAAATGGCGCTCACGCCCCCTTGTCGGCACACTGCTCAGTGCGACTACGCTGTCTAGTTCTTATATACAGCTCCATGGTCCAATCACAGTGTACTATCATCGGCTAACCTTAGCCCACTGCTGGCCCCCCTCCAGGCTTCCAGCTCTCGTAATTATGAGATCAGGATTGTTTTGTTTTTTAATCCAGTGAATGCAATTGACTTCCATAGGATACAGTACTATTTGTGTTAACATTTTCTTATTATTACCATTTTTATTCTTGTGTTTATTTAAAATTAAAAGATTCAAGAAGATCCATTCATGGTTCTGGTCTCCGAAACACAGGAAAAACAAAAAATGAAACATGACCTCAAAGATGTTCTTCGAGGGCCCGGCCAGGCTTAAAATGGCAGCGGTGACTGATATCATTGGTGCTTGTGCCCCTTGGTGGTCAGTCTTCACACATGTACAAATCGTGCACGCATTTGTGGATCTTTCACAGCAGAAGTGTACCAAAAGTCCCATGTAACAACACATCCAATCGAGTGACCCGATTTTCACAGACACACGGTACACATGCAGATTTGTTTTACACAACTGTGCATCTGGTTACACATTTGTGGAACGAAATACAAGTTTGCAAATAGTTTTGCTACAATAATGGTCCCATAAAAAGGAGGTACCTAAATAAATGAATAAATAAACATGAGCATACCATGACAAGCACATGCAAAATAAATAAATAAATAAATATAAATCTATGCACACTACTAGTCAAACATTTGGACAAACTTTCCCTTTCAATTGAATGTAAAATGGATATATTTTTATGGCAGTGACCTGCTTTATTTTTTTTGGATGTAGAAATTTATAGCCATTGTGGTGTTTGGACAACATGCTCCCATCTTCGCCGAGGCTCATGAGCTTTTGGTTATTGACTGCAGTGACTGCATGGGCACAGACTGCTGTGCCCGTGTTTGTGTGGGTTCCTTTAGGGAGCTCCACCTTCCTCTAGTCTACATCATCCTGTCGGGCCTCGCAGAGCCTCGTTCAGCCTGATGAACTCCGATCGAACGCACCCTGCAGTTGGGAACTCTCCATGTCGGGTCAGGTTGATTAAAGCAAATGGAGCATCGGCAGGAGCTCATCATGCACGGGTTCATGCATGCGCGCACACACAGTTCTAGTTCATGCCGACAGATCAGAGCACGTCCTTGTGCACATGCACTCACAGGCTTAGTGTTATTGGACCATCAGGAGCCGAGTTCTAATCGAATTGGACAAGTGAGACCGGAGTTACAATTTAATTAGGCAACTTCTTGTTAACATCGAGTGTAGACCAGAACCCAGAACAGGGATGTTCAAAGTCTGGTTCAGGACACAGTTAAGGGTTCAAAAAACCTGGTTTGGTCAGGAAATGTTTTTTTAGCTTAATGTGAGACTAAAATGATTCAAGCATGATAGGTTTTTTTTCTGAATCTGAACAGATTCAGATTTAAGGTGGAAGAGGGTTAAACCGGATGTGAGCCAGATTCACAGAGATCTGAACGCAAATGTGGCTTGAATCTGGCTAGCTCGGGATTTATGCCAAATTCTGACGTTAACTTAGCCCAAACTTTGTGTAAAGTTTTGTTTGTCTTTGTTAGTAGCTGGCAGTGGCCACGAAAGAATCTGGAGACCAGGAAAAGAAGTTGGGCACAGTGTACTGTGTCGGAATCAGACCGTATTCAAGGACATCGCTGTCGCACGAGTAACACATGGGTACAAGTAGGGGGCAAGCCAGTGTCGTGGCAAGACAAAGAACCTCAAGGCCACGTACCAACACGTGACGGATTACACAAGAGGCAGAAGAATTTGGCTTGAGCTGGATTGAGTTTAGACGCATGTGTAGGATGAGCTGGATCTGATAACAGGTCTGAACTCTGTCCGACTAGAAAGCAATCTGGACTCAATCTGACTCAGAGCTCAGCCTTTCAGCATCATAACTTCCTGCTCCTCTGAGCACGTCATACACACTTCTGTTCAGCAGCATTTCCTCTTCTTGGTTCAGTTCATAATTCTCTGCTAATTATATAAAAACTCAGTCAATTATTTTCATTATTTTACTTAATTTGTTGCTGGTCAATAACAGGGCAGCCATTGACATGTTCGCACTATATTCATGATAATCTGGCAACGTTCTCTGGGGACATTCTGAATGTTCTTCTTTGTTTATTGTTCTTTACTGTAATGATACTGACACATTGCTCATTCATTTTTGCAATAGGTACATTATGCAATATAACAGCATGTGAGTATTATTATTATTATCCAATGTGATTTTAAGCATAAACAGTTTGGTATCATAGGCAGTAGCACTGCACCTTTATACACATTACTGTTTTTTTTTAAAAGAAGACTAAACATTAATGAATAGATCATAGCAGATTTGACAACATTTTTATAATGATAACGTAGGCTTCCGTATGTTAGCTAGTCTTTTTCCCCCTCCCATCACTGATACATATCTGTCAATAGCTGTTATTTGTAGTTAAAACTGGAGCTGTGAAATGCTGCTTTGGACAAGAAAGGGATTTTATCCGCTGCACAAAATGCAACGCACACACTGGAGGACGACAAGAAGCTGGCGGTGTGTTTGGCTCCGTGCCCATAGGAGGAAAGTCCCGCAAACCGCGACTTCCTGCAGGTGGTACGCTGCACACAGGACATTTTCATCAATCAATCAATCAATCAATTTTATTTATATAGCGCCAAATCACAACAAACAGTTGCCCCAAGGCGCTTTATATTGTAAGGCAAGGCCATACAATAATTACGTAAAAACCCCAACGGTCAAAATGACCCCCTGTGAGCAAGCACTTGGCGACGGTGGGAAGGAAAAACTCCCTTTTAACAGGAAGAAACCTCCAGCAGAACCAGGCTCAGGGAGGGGCAGTCCTCTGCTGGGACTGGTTGGGGCTGAGGGAGAGAACCAGGAAAAAGACATGCTGTGGAGGGGAGCAGAGATCAATCACTAATGATTAAATGCAGAGTGGTGCATACAGAGCAAAAGAGGAAAGAAACACTCAGTGCATCATGGGAACCCCCCAGCAGTCTAAGTCTATAGCAGCATAACTAAGGGATGTTCAGGGTCACCTGATCCAGCCCTAACTATAAGCTTTAGCAAAAAGGAAAGTTTTAAGCCTAATCTTAAAAGTAGAGAGGGTGTCTGTCTCCCTGATCTGAATTGGGAGCTGGTTCCACAGGAGAGGAGCCTGAAAGCTGAAGGCTCTGCCTCCCATTCTACTCTTACAAACCCTAGGAACTACAAGTAAGTCTGCAGTCTGAGAGCAAAGCGCTCTATTGGGGTGATATGGTACTATGAGGTCCCTAAGATAAGATGGGACCTGATTATTCAAAACCTTATAAGTAAGAAGAAGAATTTTAAATTCTATTCTAGAATTAACAGGAAGCCAATGAAGAGAGGCCAATATGGGTGAGATATGCTCTCTCCTTCTAGTCTCCGTTAGTACTCTAGCTGCAGCATTTTGAATTAAGTGACGGCTTTTCAGGGAACTTTTAGGACAACCTGATAATAATGAATTACAATAGTCCAGCCTAGAGGAAATAAATGCATGAATTAGTTTTTCAGCATCACTCTGAGACAAGACCTTTCTAATTTTAGAGATATTGCGTAAATGCAAAAAAGCAGTCCTACATATTTGTTTAATATGCGCATTGAATGACATATCCTGATCAAAAATGACTCCAAGATTTCTCACAGTATTACTAGAGACCAGGGTAATGCCATCCAGAGTAAGGATCTGGTTAGACACCATGTTTCTAAGATTTGTGGGGCCAAGTACAATAACTTCAGTTTTATCTGAGTTTAAAAGCAGGAAATTAGAGGTCATCCATGTCTTTATGTCTGTAAGACAATCCTGCAGTTTAGCTAATTGGTGTGTGTCCTCTGGCTTCATGGATAGACAAAGCTGGGTATCATCTGCGTAACATGAAAATTTAAGCAATGCCGTCTAATAATACTGCCTAAGGGAAGCATGTATAAAGTGAATAAAATTGGTCCTAGCACAGAACCTTGTGGAACTCCATAATTAACCTTAGTCTGTGAAGAAGATTCCCCATTTACATGAACAAATTATAATCTATTAGATAAATATGATTCAAACCACCGCAGCACAGTGCCTTTAATACCTATGGCATGCTCTAATCTCTGTAATAAAATTTTATGGTCAACAGTATCAAAAGCAGCACTGAGGTCTAACAGAACAAGCACAGAGATGAGTCCACTGTCTGAGGCCATAAGAAGATCATTTGTAACCTTCACTAATGCTGTTTCTGTACTATGATGAATTCTAAAACCTGACTGAAACTCTTCAAATAGACCATTCCTCTGCAAGTGATCAGTTAGCTGTTTTACAACTACCCTTTCAAGAATTTTTGAGAGAAAAGGAAGGTTGGAGATTGGCCTATAATTAGCTAAGATAGCTGGGTCAAGTGATGGCTTTTTAAGTAATGGTTTAATTACTGCCACCTTAAAAGCCTGTGGTACATAGCCAACTAATAAAGATAGATTGATCATATTAAGATCGAAGCATTAAATAATGGTAGGGCTTCCTTGAGCAGCCTGGTAGGAATGGGGTCTAATAGACATGTTGATGGTTTGGATGAAGTAACTAATGAAAATAACTCAGACAGAACAATCGGAGAGAAAGAGTCTAACCAAATACCGGCATCACTGAAAGCAGCCAAAGATAACGATACGTCTTTGGGATGGTTATGAGTAATTTTTTCTGTAATAGTTAAAATTTTATTAGCAAAGAAAGTCATGAAGTCATTACTAGTTAAAGTTAAAGGAATACTCGGCTCAATAGAGCTCTGACTCTGTCAGCCTGGCTACAGTGCTGAAAAGAAACCTGGGGTTGTTCTTATTTTCTTCAATTAGTGATGAGTAGTAAGATGTCCTAGCTTTACGGAGGGCTTTTTTTTATAGAGCAACAGACTCTTTTTCCAGGCTAAGTGAAGATCTTCTAAATTAGTGAGATGCCATTTCAGGATCAGGATGAAAGATGAGGCTCACTGCACTATGCCTCAACAAACCACTGAATAAAGGTATCGATATGCGGCCGCTTTTATCAATGTCATATCAGGAAACGTTTGCGAGTGAATATGGTGATTCTGTTTTCTTTGAGAATCATTCATGTGCAAACGGTGCATCATTATGGTGTCGGCATGGCGATGTAGCACAAGAGGCTATTCTGTGCCCCCTAAGTGCACAGAATAATGTTAACATAAAATACATAATCTCAATTATTTTTTAAATTTGGAAATAACCTGGAAAAATACACAAGTCTGAAAACTGAAAAAATATCCACATTGTGAGTGAGTGTGTGTGTGTTTTTAATGTGCACAGCATCTGTAATTTGTACACTTGCCTAATGAAGAGATACGTAAACATCTGTGTTGATGTCAGAGAAGCTGTGCTGCACTTAATAAGCATCCTGAATGCACACACACAGCATCCTACTGGACTGAATTTAGATCAACACACACGGACTTGCACATGTGCGGCATATGCATGGGTTAAAAAACAAAACGCACACATTTGTGTTTATGTCTTTGTGATTTTATCCAAACGCGCCTCAGACCGACAGCGAAGAAGAAAAACTCCTGAACACGAGGTTCTACACCTGTGTTTGCTGAGGATTTGTTCAGATCTTCAGATTTAAAAACAAACAGGGCAGACAGTAAAATACCAGGCGACGTTTGGAGAAGGTTCTTTTAAAAGTACATGTTGTGGATAAACAAAAAACAAAACAATAGATGTAATACAAACTTTTGCTGGAGGTGATTATTTGTTTAACTAAAGTGCACAAGAGGAAGAAAAATAAAAAGTGCAAAAACAGTAACAACATTTCTCCCATCCAATTTATGGGAAGCTTGCATAAATAGAAGCATCAGTGTTTTTGAAAAGTGTCCTGTGATGAATTTGTTCTGCCAATTCTCCCAACCACCTGCAGGTTTTTATGTACCACCACAGGGGGTGTACTATTTGATTTTGTCTGAATTTTCGTACGTTTGCCAACGGGTGTATCTCCAGCTCCGCCTCCTTTGTAACCCGTGGTGTATTCAGGGAAAAAAAAAAAAAACTTTTGGATTACCACAAAGTATTAATAATTATAAACCCTGAAAGACGACTGCATCCTGCTGATCTTACTCCTTCTGTGATCGCACACAGGAGCCATACAGATTATCATTTTTCACATGACTTAACATGTAATCTTATCATCTCCTTTCGATACATCCAAGTCCTACAAATTCCACATCACGGTTGGTAAATGTCCACTATAGCCGCCATCTCATCTTGTTTGTGTTGCTTGATTCTTTTGTGTGTCCGTCCACGTACTATAAGCAGGTAACATCGTTAATATGAACCACCAGAGCCGCCATCACCTGCCGTCACTTGCGTTCGGACTTGTCGTGGTCACACTTCTCCAAACTCAGGCACACTCATGCGGCTTTCACTGCGAGACTCAGCGGCTCCCGGTGTAGTTTTGTTACTGCAGGGAACACAGTAACACAGCAAGACTTATTTTCAGCTGTGGGACCGTCGTTAGCATGGCACTGCAAAGCGAAAACCATGACTGCTACCACAAGGGTGTGGATCTGCTAAAAACTAAAACAAAAAAAGTGGATGTCTGAAGATGTAATACATTCTGGCCTGATGCTATTCTATATTCGGTAGTTGCGGCATCTCCCAAAGTGGCAATAAAAAAGCAAAAGCTGAATTTCAGTCATATCAATTCCACCATAACGTCATGTCAAAAAGCTACGCTTACATGATGTCACGGTAGACTATTACTGCAGTGATGCTGATTGGTCGAAATCTAACTCTGTGGAACATGCCGCACAGTTCACTGGCATAATTGTGGCAGGACGCCCTTCACATGCACACTCAGATATACACAGATCCATGGATTCTCATGCCTGCAACTTCAAAACCAATGTATGACATTTGCAGTACCACAAGCAGCCACTAGTTATGAGTCAAACACGTGGGGCCTGGGATCAGGTTGCGAGGACATGAGGAGGATAAGTGACACTAGAGCTGTTTCATACCTGAGAGCACTCTAAATGTCATCAAGAGGTGTTACAGTGGATGATGATGATGATGATGATGATGAAGACGATAAAGAAAATGAAGAAGAAGTAGGAGTAGTAGTAGTAAGGCCTATATAGGCCTTGGGACCTGTTGGTGCCAGTCTTCTGGATTCTGTAGAGTGAAGTGGATGAAAGCAAACCAGTCTCACGTTTTTTTTTTTTTTTTCGTGCTAATGTGACAAAATGAGTCAAATTTTCATGTCAGGTTTTTTTTTCTCCTAACCCTACTCCTACCCCCGACTCTAACCTTAACCTAATCGTACTCCTTCCCCCCACCCTAACCATAACCACCCCGACCTCCCCACTTCACTTTTAATTTCGTGCAGCCGTCACGGAATAAATTAGAATGAATTTGTGCTGCCGTGACAAAAATGAGTCACTTTTCGTCACAATATCATGAACCAATAGATTAATGTATATTTCATGCTGCTGAATCACGACATGCCGTGAGACCAGGTTGATGAAAGTTCATCCTGATGGAAATTCTTGGCTCAGAAAGCTGCCTGTAGTGGCCCTGAGAGGCATTTGATTGAGGAATCTGTGATCAGGTGAAATACCACCTGTGGTCTAGTGACTCTCAACCTGCTTACAAAGGAATTAAAGTACTTTGCTCCTCCAAACCTAAACCTCATCCCACTGCAGTTCTGATGGGAAACTGTTCAGTCGTGTCAGATGTGTGTGCTGTATTGTCATGTTAGGCCAGTGACATTGAGCAGTTGTATAAGGTCGATAGCTCTCCTGGGATGTCACACAACTCCAGTGCCAGGGTTCTTGTGGCTGATTCTCCAGTCAACTGCAAACCACCAAACATTGGTGACATTGCACAGGCTCAGACAGAGCTGAGGGCAGGGAAAGGTACAGGGATCTGCAGCATTGGAGCCAAGTTCCTCATGGAGGGTGGACATGACTGTAAAACAGTCTTTGTTTTAATTTGGGACGTGGGTTTGATCAACACTGGTTTGATCACACAGAGTGCAGCAAAGATAAGGAAGCCTCGTATAGTTTGGAGTGAAGCTGTGCTGCTCGTAGCTGCTTCAGAAATAAAACAGAATGTATGTCCAGATAAAGCTGTGCTCATCGTCATTTTTTTATTCCAGTGCTTCGACGTGACTTTGGAGGCACATTAAAACCCTGGAAATATCAATAAAGAACTTTATAGCCTCTAAGCTGTGAATCAGTAAAATGTGCACACGGAGTAACTCTGTGTGTGTGTGTGTCCTCAGTGATCCTCTGCTCACAGACACTTTTCTCAGCTTTTACAAGCAGCATCAAGTGACTCATATCTGCTTCCCCAAAAAATGTCTCGTAACGAGAGCAGAACCTCCGCTCGGAATTTAAACTCAAACGGCTTCAAAACAAGAGTCACTGGCTGCAAAATGATCTCACTTACTCTAAAGTGCAATCAGAGTAATTAAAGAATCATTGGGATTATTATTGGACTGAACATTTGCTCATTTACTAATGATTATAGCTCTTAATCTCTTCATTCTTGGACGCTATTTCTTCTTTCTCATCACATCTTTCTAGAGAGTCATTTTCCAGAACCCACTGTGGTTAAAAACAGATGACTTTTTGTTTCCCCCTCTCTGTGTTCAGGGTCCTAACAAATATCTTAGTGTGTGTGTTGTTAGGCACCATTTTTGCTGTTGTAAAATCATAAAAACCCGCAGTTACATCAACTGCCGTAAAACCGTCTTCACACTGATCTCAAACTATCTGCTGAGTTGTGAACCTGCCTCCCACACAGACACGCAAAAACATGACTCAGGATTTCCATTTAACACATATATGTAGCCCCAACTCAAATAAAGCGCATCCATGCAAGAAAATGTAATTTCATGTAGTTGGCACCACATATATTTATTCGATGGAAACCCTGCTCAAAATTGAATTGACTTCATCCATTCAGTTTGAGCGCACATGCATGCAAACATGCACAGTAAGAATCATGAAAAAAAAAAAAACAATGTTTCACAATGCTCAAAATTAGTGAAATGAACAAACAAACAACAACAAAAATCAGATTTGCTGGTGTTTCTGCATGAAACAGGTTTGTCACTCGAGGACTCATCTGTGCTCGTTTCAAACTAAATCAGAGCCTGATTCAGTGGCGGATGGGGGGGGGGTTGCAGCTCCCCAGCACTGAGCCGCTGACCATAAATTGGCATAAAATATATGAAAGGTTTTGCATAAAGAAAGACTGACTGATGAACACTCCTTCATGTAGAAATATTTTCCAGTGTTGTAGATTAAAAATGTTGACGAGTGTCAATATTTAACTCCATAGATTTTTCCGTACCTCCATCCATTCATTCTACATTTTATCACATTAACCATATTTACTTATATTCTAATAATTTTGTTCAGTTTATTAATTTCACTCAACAAACAACAACAACAAAAATAATATTAATAATAATAACAAAATATAATAATAATAATAATAATAATAATAGTAATAATGTGTTTTATTTATAGGCACCTTTCTCAAAACTTGAGGACACCACACAGGAAAAAACAAACAAAACAAATAAAAAACAATGAATTAACAAATTTGAAATAATACACGAAAAGTAAAAACAGATTAAGATTAGGCCATGCAAGTGGTCAGACAGAGAAAGCTGTCTGAAACAGATGGGGTTTGAGTGTGGGTTTGAAAAGTGGGAGAGACATTATAATTTTCTTAAAAAGAAGACCTGAAAGTTCAGCTACAATTTACCTGAAGGTACATCTGAGATGCAAGCCTAGATCTGATGTTTTGGTGAAAGAAACCCCTCCTCTGTTCCCATCCATCATGAAGCTGTATAACTGGAGATACAAAATACAAAACATGCACTGTGCACAATTTAACCAATCACAGCAAGAGAAGCCTATAACTTCTTATGGGTTGTCTGGGTGTCTTGGTGGCTTTCCTCACTCTTCTCCTTCTTGCACAGTCACTCAGTTTTTGAGAACTGTCTACTCCACACAGATTTACCATGGAGTGTCATATTGTTTGTATTTCTTCATAACTGATGTAAATAAAGTTCAAGACATATTCAGTGACTTGGAAATGTTCATGTATCCATCCCCTGACTTGTCTGAAGAAAAGTGGCAATAAAACTGATTATTTACGGGTATTATAACAAAGAGGCCCATTACTTATGCAACCCATCATCTTGGCTTTTTTTTATTTTTTTTTATTAATTTATATAAAGTTCTAAAGATTTGCTTTCACTTTGAGTTTAAGGATGATCATTTTAGAAATTTTTATTTTTGGTATTTTTTGTATTTGAAATGGCATAAACAAATTGAAGTGTGTGAAATACCAAGGGTTCCAATACTTTTGGAGGCCACTGTAGGTGGAAGTATGCAGACTGGGTGATGTTACTCATGTGGGATTGGAAACACAGACTACTGTGGAGGACGACCCTCAGAGTCTTAACCTGTGGGGACGGGGAGAGAGAGAAGTTGTCAATAAGTAGACAGAGATGATTTGGTCCCAATGAGGAGAACCTCTTTTTTATGGCTGTTTAATTTGAGGAGAACCAGACTGGGACTGTGTGAGTTGAGCTTTAACAAACACAAACTGTCCACACTTACACCTGTTTTGTCTGGTGTCCAAAGCCAAAGCTGTGAGACTGGGGGACTCAAGGTTTGTAGGGTATGAGCTCTGACTTAGGAATATTTGTCCAAAACTGCTCTTCCTCTTGGGGCCAACGGAGCATGGTGTCTCCAGGAGGGGGTCTTTATTTTTTTATTTCTGGGCTTCAGCTTTGTTTTTTCTGTCTTTTGTCTGTTTTGCTTTTTGTCGTATTTTATTGCTTTTTATCTTTTTTCTTTTAGTCTTTTGTCTTTTTGTTTGTTTTGCTATTTGTCCTTTTTCTTTTGGACTTTTGTCCTTTTGCTTTTTGTCTATTTTTTGCCATTTGTCTCTTTTTTTTGGGTCTTTGGTCTTACTGCTTTTTGTCTGTTTCTTTTTGCTATTTGTCTTTTTTCTTTTGGCCTTTTGGCCATCTTTTTTGTCCTCTTGAGATATATCTTGTGATCCAGGAAGACAACAATTAATATTTAAGAATAACATTTAAAAATGACTATGAATTAACCAAAACCTGCCATTAAATATATAAATTATTAATGAGCATGGCACCTATTTTGTGTGCAAATTGTCTCCTGCATCTGTTTGCAGAGGCAGAGGTTTAGATGTAATGCTTTGCACAAGGGCAACTGGATGGCAATCGTCTGAAAACGAGACGCATCAAAGTTTTGAACATCCTCAGGATGGTGTGATGCTTGCACTCATCAGCAGAGGGCAGTGACGGCACAGAGAGAGGAAGAAGAGAGGAAGGAAAGGATGTCAAAGGAAAACAGACAATGAGAAATAATGAACAGAGGGAGAGATGATGGACAGTGAAAAATGAAAAAGATGATGCTAAATGTGTAGGACAGAAGAGGTGAAGAATGAGAACAGAAGGAGATGACTGATATATCTGTCTATCTATAGATCCTTCTGCTCATGTTGATAAAATTAAACATTCCACCTTTAAAAATATTCTGAAGAATTTATTGAAACATAAATAAATAAACAGACAAAAAAACATGCAGCATCCCATGTAAGAAGGAGGCAAATGAGGGGAGCCACCAAAGCATCATGATAACTGATGAAGTTCTAAGTGTTGTGGTTTGCCCCTGGTCCTGCTTGGTCTGCTGGCTGCCTTTGTCTCTGTATTTTCAGGTGAAGCTGAGGTGGAGCTGCTGGATGAATTTGCTGGTGTTTGGTCGGTCTGCTGTGGGTGACGTTAGGGCTCTGCTTCTGGCTGTCAAGCTACACTTGGGCTCCGCCCCATCTGTCAAATCAGCACGTGGAATTGACAGAGCGGCGTCTCATGGCTGATCGACATTATCACTGAGTGGGTGCTCACAGCTGATGCTCATCCCGTCTCATCACCGCTCCTGGTTTAACCCCGAACCCATGACAGGTTCGGGGCCAGAATCTTTTGCTACGACAGCTACAACTGCTTACATCTGCTGCTGTCCTCCTGAAGAATTTCCGCGTTCCTCTGGGTTGAAACCAGGTTGCCACAAGTTCCCAGCTGTGCCACGCCATTGCTCTCAGCTGATAACCTGGTCTTATGTTTTGTCTTAGTGTTCTTTGTTTTGCGTCCCGCCGCCATGGATGAAGCTCTCTGAGTTTTTCCGCTGTGAGCCTCCGAGCTCAAACTTTTCCTGCTGTGTTTTTCCGGACTGGAGTCTTCGAGCTTTTACGTTCTGTCATAACTCCTCCGCTGTGGGCTCCCAGGTTCACAAAAGTATTTGCTCGTGTTTTTTTTTTTTTTTTTCCACTGCCGCTTCCATGTGCAGTATGTAACTCGTCGTGTTTTTTTCTCCCGGGGTTTTCCAGGTTTTAGAGAGCACTTGTTGAGTAGAGCTCCTAGGCCCTGGACTTAATTAATGGTGAGTTCCCTGTTAAGCACTCAGGCCTAATTAAGCCTTTATTTCCTCTGCGAATTTTTCTGGTTCAGATATAACTGTCTGTGTATTTCTTTGAGCTTTTGGATTGCAATGTTTAAGTTATCAATCAGTGTTCTTTTGCTGTGTGAGTTCCTGCTGTAAACATGACTTTTGTATTTAAAGTGGGTCATTCGTGCTTAGTCTAGTACACATGTCTAGTACATATGAAAAATTGACAATAAAAACGACTTTGACTTTGACTTTTCCTTGCAACTGAACATTGAGAAACATTGTTCTTAACCCTGTGGGGCCGACGCCATTGTATACGATGGCTGAGACCAAGCTTTTCTAAATTCTAAATAACTTTTTAATAATATGAGATAGAAGCTTACTTTTTTTTGCTGAAAAGTTAACTCCGCAGACTTTCAAGCCAGCCATCGGCCATCTTTGTACTCCTCGTAGTGTGATGACGTGCGCAATGTGAGTGTCCATTTGGAATTGGTTCACCGTCACATTTTGTTTTCCAAAATCCAATTGTAGGGCAGATTTACCTCACGTGATACACCAAAGATCGTTTTTAGGAGTGATATGTTACTAGTTGGCCCATTTGAATAGCCCCCTGGCTGCTTGCTCCAATGCGGCCTGTGCCATTACGCACAGCGATCAGTGAAAATGAGGAGATGAAGCAGGGCCTCTGATGACAATCTCACGCGCTCAAACACAAAGTGTGTGAGTTTTAAAGATGCTCCACTCCTCATTACCTGTGAATGTTATTGAATAAACCAGTGGCAAGCTCTCTTGCTCCGGCATAAAACACTGTTTACCATATCAATGGAGCAAGGGGGGAGGAGCCACTCCTCAGAGTGTAAATGGGCCAAAGTGTCAAAGCTGCTTTCAAAGCAAGACAGAACACTCCAAAACACAGTAGAAGTAGAAGTTTGTGATGTGACTTTTGTGTAATAGCAGACAGAAATTGCTCTGAGATGAAGACAAACAAAACGCATAGACAATTTTTATATACTGTTCAAAATGTGCATTTGTGTTTATTGCTTGAACCTTTTTGTTGTACAGTCTTTCACACAAGAGCCCAAATTACCTTTATAAAGTTTCAAAACAGTTGTTTATTATAGTTTGCTGTATGTTTTGAATAAATGTGTGTGGAAAATTATTTTCCGCTTTACTTTTCTTTTCTTATTTCTGATTGTAAACCTTTATTACACTTATAAAACACAAATATAGCATATATATTCTGAAAGTACAGGTTGTCCTGAAAAAAAGACAGAAAACTTGATTGTGGGATGCAGGGAGAGCTGTTAACAGCAATAATAAAACATTTATGTCAGGCGAGTGAACTGTCCAAAAATTGCCCACGGACCCCTGTTGGACTATTTTTTCATGCAGTTGTTCACAAAGTGGTGATTCTCTCCCCACCTTTGCTTGTGAACAGCTGAGATGAAAACTTCCTTTTCTATACATCATCTCATTTCTCTCTCCTTTTTTAAAAATATATTTATCTCCTTATTGATTTTAGGCATTTTACACTCCTGTTGTAAGACAGGGACTGTAGCGCAGTGGTAAAGTTTCCGTATGTTAATCAGAGCTTTTATAAATTGCTGGTTCCTTTGTGTGGCATTTATTTTTTATTCAACCAGGGTTATTTAACTGCAGGGTTCTGTATTGGGTCCCCTTTTATTCATTATTTATATCAACCCAGTGATTTTCACTAATTATACACCAATATCTAATCTATCAGTGTCCGGTGATTGTAATAATTATTTATATACCCGCTGGACATAATGAGAATGCACTGCTTCATTCATGTCATTTCATGACTGTACGTCTGTGACCATGGGTCATATACAGAGGACCATACTTGTATTGTCCACTTGATAAGAGGGATTAAATATTGGACATTGTGGTGTTTATTTTATGGTGTGTAGGGTTTTTTTTTATCTCCACAGCTGCAGCGCGATGTGGTTCCACATGTTCCAGCTGCTTGCACTGTGTTTGTGCATGTGCACGAGTGTGCACGAAACTGTCGCAGCAGGATCATTCACGCCTGCCCGACTGTGTGTCCCTCCCGATGTCGGCTCGATGGTTTCGTGGTTCGCTCATTTGGGCTGTTTTGCTGTGATTCACCCTGATTCCTACTTATTCGTCCTATGTGTGAAGGGGCCCTTAGAGATTTGAATGTTTCAGTATCTCACCAGTTTCAGTCAAAACTGACTTTTGACAAAAAAAAAAAAAAAAAAAATCACATATGTCAAAATAAATAAAAAAAATAAATAAAATTTGAATTGAAAATTATGTGGCAAATGATGGCAGGAAAGCAAAGTGTGTCTAAGATTATGTCATTTTATATTTGCAAATTTTACTTTTCCATGATGGTAAATGCGCCCCAGCATTTGTTGTTGTTGTTTTCGAAACACTTGGCCTTCATTTTACACAGCTGGCATGTTAAACTGATCCTATTAAGCCCCTTCTTACCATATTCTACTATAGATATTATAGAATCCAAAGTGTGCCAAATGACTGCGTTTAACGTTGATGGAACGGGCTGAATGTGTAGCTGCTCCATGCTAATGAGCGGAGCTAACATGCTAACTTGGTGCAAAATGTTGTACAGAAGCTGATACAGATGTGCAACAGCAACTCTACATTCACAGGAGTGAGGCGAAACTGAATTCAAACACAGACAATATTTTTCAACATTTTGAATTGATTGTGAATCATTAAAGATAAGAATCGCGATTCTGATGTAATTTGCACCCCCCATCACCCCTACTATTGGTTGTCGAGATACAGCAGAAAATGTGCTTTTGAATCATGTTTTTAGTGACCTTGAATTTGTACGATCTCTAAAAGTTAATCATCTCGAGATATCTGCAAAGACTGGAGACATTCCATCCACCTGTTTTTTTTTATCTTGTTCACAGACAACACACACACACACACACACACACACACACACACACACACACACACACACACACACACACACACACACACACACACACACACACACACACACACAGAGGACCAATTACAATTCCCACTTGTGCCGCTTTGCTCAGTAACAGTAAGCACTGGGATGCCAACGAATGAACTGTGGGGATTCCAGTTGTTCTACTTTAACATCACAGGAATGTTTAAATTGTCCTAAACCTTCAGACATAATTAGGCATCAGTCAGTCCAAAGTTTTAACGTGGATCGGGCTGTTTGTGGGGAGGCGTGGAGCACACTTCAATTAGTTCGGGTGTCCATGTGAGACGAGACTCTGAGCTGCTTCATGAGTCTGAATCAAATGAAGACAAATTCAATTTAGTGCAAGTCCCAGTGAAAGAACTCAACAGATTCATCAAACACCACACATGCAGATTAGCAGCAACATTTGGATCTGGAAGGAGGTTTATTTGGTTCCTTTAATTAACTTTACCAAAGATAAAGTGACTTCACAAGTGTATTTATACTTTTTGTGTTTCAGTACTGAAGATGAAAATGAAAGTTAGCCCACCAGACAGTTGGCAACATGGTGACGTAGTGTTTAGCACTGTTGCCTCACAGCAAAAAGGTCATGGGATCGATTCCCACCTGTAGCTGTTCTATGTGGAGTTTGTATGTTCTCCCGTGTTTGCGTGGGCTTCTTCCGGGTGCTCTGGTTTCCTCTCACATTTAAAGACAAGCAGGTTAGGTGAATTGGAAACTTTATAATTGTCCAGGTCTCCCTTGCAAAAGAGATCTCAATCTCAATGGCACTAACCTGGTTAAAGGTTAAATAAAATTTTAAAAAATTAAAATACCCTGCATACTCTGCACACTCAGATTAATGATACAAAGTCATGTCAACAGTGGCCAACGAAGCGCCAAAGAGACCTGGAACTAAATCCAGTAAAGACATTCAGTTCTTACCATACATTACCAGTTAGCATCCAACTCCCTCAACCACACAGTAAAGCACCTGTCACACAGTGCTGGATCAAGGAAACACATAAGGAACTGATACAAATTTTTGATATCACTTTGTGTTCATTTTTGTCCTGAAAAGTCCTTTTCTCATTGGCTAAACGTGTTCCTTGTCAGCTGATGTCCGCTGAGTCCATTGAAAAGTTTTGTGCATGTTCAAAACTTCGGACATTCAACGGAGATCTTTCCCAGGGGTTTGTTCATAGTTTTGTCCTGTTCTTGCTTGTTACTTATGATACTCATGCATTCATATCCTGTGGTTGTCCAATGCTTCAGATTGGGCTTCTGATTGGCCAAAGCTATGGCGCGAGATGTGAATTCAGCACCAGGGAGAGGTGCTGAATGTTGACACAGCAACAAGTAGCAAAGTGGTTCATTTAACCATGTCATTGGCTGTCCTTGTTGTTGCAGTCACAATGAATGCTGCCACAGAGGAGAAGAACCTGTCAGTGTACAAACATAGTGAGGAGGTATGACATCATGATCCCTGAGCGAGCTGGATTATAGCCACATTTGCGTTCACACCTTTGGTGAATCCCGCTCAAATCCAGCTCCCTCCTGCGCACATACAAATTTTAATATACAAAGCCTGAATTTTTTGTTTTGTTTTTTGATGTCCTAAAAAAATGTAAAATCTAAAAGATGTAAAAGCTCAAGGAGGCAAACACTTTTTCACACCACTGAATCTGTGTAGAAACCATGAAAATCATTCTGCTCAATGCGGCTCTTTGTATTGTCAGTGGAACTGTGACATCATCCATCCATCAGACCCCCAAATTCACTGGAGACAGATGGATTAAGTGGTGCTTGCCCACCGGACAAATTATTTAAATCTATTACTATTCAGTTTAATCAATCTGTAAAAGTGTGACAACACCTTAAGACGAGAAGCACCAGGACCCTAAATACTGCAAATGCACCAGTATCATCAAACTCTTACCGATGAACACATAAGATCTTCCCAGGTGCCTGTGCAAATAGAACAATTGTGCCAAAATCTTACAAAGCTGTTTGATGTTGGTTATTGCCAGACAATAACTAAATTAAAGTGCCCTCAACATTATGAAGACATGATGCCTGAACATGATCGTTAGCATTTCTCTTCAGTCAAAAAACAAACATGATGATTGTCCATCAAATGGATGTGAAGCCGACATTTGCTCTGATACATTTTAATGTGTGGCCCGTCACCTTGCGCATCTGACTTTTGATCTCTGACCTCATGTACACCCGGTCCGAGGTGCTGCACATGTCACAGGTCCAGTCACATAAAGAAGCAGTACAGCTGTGGTCAGTGTGCATGAGGGCTGAAAAAAATAAACCGTGCAAAAGCTGAAGTGATATGAGTGTGGAGGAGGTGTGAGGTTATAGGAAGAAGGCAGTGAGGTAACAAAGAGCTTACACACAGTCTATAAAAAGGACTGCGGCAAACATAATGACTCCAAAAAAACATTAACTCCACTGAACAATAAAACAGAAGAGTCACAGTTATAACAAAGTTAAAAACCACACACACACACACACACACACACACACACACACACACACACACACACACACACACACACACACACACACACACACACACACACACACAGGAGTAGCGAAAATAAACTGTGCCTGCATTAATGGCAAATGCCCACCAGGTGGAGACATTGCTCCATTTCAAGAACCTTGGAGCACAATAAAGACCAACCTCTTGCTTATAGCAGAAGAAATACATACGAGGTCTGTCCAAAAAGTATTGTACCTTTTTATTTTTTTCAAACACTATATGGATTTGAATCATGTGTGATTACATCAGCCAAGCTTGAACCTTTGTGCGCATGCATGAGTTTTTCCATGCCTGTTGGTTGCGTCATTCGCCTGTGGGCAGGCTTTGAGTGAGCACTGGTCCACCCCTCCCGTCGGATTTCTTTTGTCTGAGAACTTGCTGAGAGACTGCCGCTTTGCTCCATGAAATTTTTTTCAGAAACAGAGACAGGCAGTTGGAAACCATTCAATAGATTCAGTTGGATATCAGTGAAGATTCTGTCGGCGTCACGCGGATTATGGACTGTTTAAAGACGGCTCACAGCGGCGGAGGGCATGCGGCGCACCGAGTGGCCATCGACAGGCTGAAACGACCAGATCGTTTCTAAACTGAACGCTGTGTTGATCCGGGACATCGTGTGACTACCACAGAAATGGCAACAGAGCTGGACATAGAACTTTTGTGGTACATTCCACTGTTACAGGAGATTTTGTAATGAAAGACGTGCGGAGGATTTCGCGCGTCGGCACGAAGCAGCTCAGGAAGCGCAGCAAAAAAACACCTCCATCTTGGAAGTCTCACAGGACATATTGGGGCATGTCCAGCTGTTACACAATTTCTCGGATACTCGCTCGACTGAAAGCCGTCGAAAGCCGTCTGAATCTTCTGAATGGTTTCCAATACGGAGGTGTTTTTTTTTTTGCTGTGCGTCCTGAGCTGCTTTGTGCCGACGCGCGAAATCCTCCGCACGTCTTTCATTACAAAATCTCCTGTAACAGTGGAATGTACCACAAAAGTTCTATGTCCAGCTCTGTTGCCATTTCTGTGGTAGTCACACGATGTCCCGGATCAACACAGCGTTCAGTTTAGAAACGATCTGGTCGTTTCAGCCTGTTGATGGCCGCTCGGTGCGCCACGCGCCCTCCGCCGCTGTGGGCCATCTTTAAAAAGGTTTTAACAGTCCATAATCCGCGTGACGCGGACAGAATCTTCACCGATATCCAACTAAATCTATCGAATGGTTTCCAACTGCCTGTCTCTAACAGTTTCTGAAAAAAATTTCACAGAGCAAAACGGCAGTCTCTCAGCAAGTTCTCAGACAAAAGAAATCCGACGGGAGGTGTGGACCAGTGCTCACTCAAACCCTGCCCACAGGCGAATGACGTAACCGACAGGCGTGGAAAAACTCACGCATGCGCACGAAGGTTCAAGCTTGGCTGATGTAATCACACGTGATTCAAATCCATATAGTTTTTGAAAAAAATAAAAAGGTCCGTTACTTTTTGGACAGACCTCATACATACCTACACACACACACACACACACACGGCTGAGTAATAATTGCAGCCCCAAACGTTTGTGCGGAGTGCACATGCACCACGCACACACACCTCCTGTGCACTCGTGCGCACGTGTGCATGAGGAACACAGCGCTCCGGTCCCGTGTTTGCCATCCAGACATTTGGAGATTGGGTAGTCTGCAACACCTTTTATGGCCATCTTAGAGCGGTCTGTGTCGTCTACAGCTCCCTGTTGTACTTACAGCATACTGTTGTACCCGGGGCAGAGATCAAGCAGGAATCAACACAGTCCAGCATTCACCAGCAGCCAGCAAGTGCTTTGAATTGATATCTTGCATGATGTCCAACTGCACCACAAACATTGTCTCCACATAGATCACTAGGTTCACACCATGTTGTCTTATTACATTTGAATTTTTGCACTTTTGTTCTCAAAATAAAGTCAATTAGAAAGTTTCACTGCTACAATTTAAAATTTGCTATTTATTATGAGAATTACACTGGCCTTCTGTTGCTGATTTTTGACAGCTGAATGTGTACTCTTTTTTGAAAAAGAAAAAAAGAAAAGAAAAAAAAAACAATCTGATACTCAGTTGTGGCATGAAAACACTGTGTAACACAATTTTTGTTCCTGGCTTCTAAGTGTTATATTTCAACTGCTTATGTCTAAAGTCTATGGAAAAATGACTACATTCAGCACAAACTTTGATTTTATTTTTTTTAACGTTATAGAAAGTTCTAAAAGTTTCTTGAAATTTCTAGATAATTCTGGAAACTTCTAGAAAATTCTGGACAGTTCTAGCAGTTAAGGAATATTATAGAAGACTACTCAGTAGTAGTGAAGGTGAATCAAGAATATTCTTGAAAACAGACAAATTTCAAAATATCATTGTCCTGATCACAGAGGCAAAGTTTCTGTGGAATAACAGCTATTTTCTATTTATTTAAGGCATAACAGGTTAGGAAAACACACTGTGTACCCAGGAACAAAACAAAAAAATAAAAATTTGTTACATAGTGAAATGTGTGCAATCTGCAGTAATAGTGGTGTTGTAGAATGCTGTGACCAATCTGGAAGTTTACATACTGTACACACACACACACACACACACACACACACACACACACACACACACACACACACACACACACACACACACACACACACACACACACACACACACACACACAGGATTGCTCCATTTCAAGAAGCATGGAGCACAATAAAGACCAACCCCCTGCTTATAGCAGTAGAAATACATACATACATACACACACACACACATATACTTGTATATATATATATATATATATATATATATATATATATATATATATATATATATATATATATATATATATATATATACAAGGTCTATTAGATAAGAAACCGACACTTTTATTTTTATTTTTAACTATATGGATTTGAATGACGTGCGATTACACCAATCATGCTTGAACCCTCGTGCGCATGCGTGAGTTTTTTCACGCATGTCGGTGATGTCATTTCCCTGTGGGCAGGCCTTGAGTGAGATGTGGACCCGCCCTCTCGGCTGAATTCCTTTGTTTCACACGCTGCTCGAGACGGCGCGCGTTGCTTTATCAAAATTTTTTCTGGACCTGTGAGGAATATCCGAGTGGACACTATTCGAGAAATTAAGCTGGTTTTCGGTGAAAAGTTTAACGGCTGATGAGAGATTATGGGGTGTTTCTGTCGCTGTAAGGACTTCCCACGGAGTGGGACGTCGCGCAGCGCTTCCAGGCGCCATCGTCGGCCTGTTTCGACCTGAAAACATCCTAATTTAAGGCTTAATTCACCCAGGACGTCGTGAGAGAACAGAGAAGATTCAGAAGAGGTGGGCATGAGGACTTTATTCGGACAATCCACTGTTTAAGGACATTTTGTAATGAAAGATGTACGCGCAAATTCGCCAAGTCGTTTCCGTGACGACTCGGCGAATCTGTGTGCGCCGCGACAGGAAAACACCTCCGTGTTGAAAACCATTTGTAAAATTCAGGCGGCTTTTGATGGCTTTCAACAAGTGAGTAACTGAGAAATTGTTTAACAGCTTGGGCATGTTCCAACTTGCCCGTTAAGGTTTCCAACGGAGGTGTTTTTCCTGTCGCGACCCCCCGCGGTCGGGTCCGACCCGACATGCGCCCGCACGTTCTTTCATTACAAAATGTCCGTTAACAATGGAATGTCCGAATAAACTCCTCATGCTGACTTCTTCTGAAAGTTCTCTGTTCTCTGACGACTTACTGGGTCAACAGAGCCACAAGGTTCTGTGCTAGGACCAATTTTATTCACTTTATACATGCTTCCCTTAGGCAGTATTATTAGACGGTATTGCTTAAATTTTCATTGTTACGCAGATTGTTATATGGCTGGGGGGGCCTGGCTGCCGGTTTGTTTGTCTTTTTGTTTTCCTCCCAGGTGGCGTGCATTTGGGACTGAGTGGCTGTGTTGCTGAGGCTGTCAGGACCTCACCCTGATCACCTGCGACTCGTCAGGACTCACAGCTGAGGTGCATCTGGATGGATTGGAGCATGTTGGCATTTAAGACTGGAGTGCACAGTGTGTATTTGCCAGAGACTCGACCTTGTGACCAGACGGGTGAGATCGTCGTCTTGGGAGCCATCTCATCAGCAGCGGACGCTGAGAATGTCCAGGTTTGATGCACGGTCTGTGAAAGAGGAGGGGGTGAGGTCTCACGCTCGTCAGCACACTTCCTGAGGTACGTTGGATTTTGTGACTAACAGTTATACAGTCAGTAAATGTGGTGTCCCTCACACCTTATTGTATTGAGCTGTATGTTAGTCATGTATCAGCTTCCACTGCGGTGGAGTTTTGTGAACGGGATGTTCCATGCCTGCAGGTTGGGAAGCTGATCAGTAATCAAGCCAGGAAGTGTTTGCTGTTTGTACACCTTTAAGTGTTCTGTGTGTAAAGTGTGGACTCACATAATGGTTCCTTCTTTCACAGACTCGGTTGTTGCGGCCACCTGGGGGGTGTCGGCGGGGTCCTTGGGTCCGAAACAGCTTCTGGCTCCGGACCGTTAGCGCTGCTGGGAGCGCACCACGCCAGGCCGCACCTTTCTGTTATTACATTTTCACTGTTATGTATTAAATTCAGTTAGCCTTTGTACCGTGCTCTGCTTATTTCATACTGGGTCCTTCAAACGCTGGTCGGTTCTCCGAGCTGCGTCCGACACATAACAGTAGTCTCTGGCCAAACATCACGGACCCAGCGGTAGCAGAGACGGTAACGCGCCGGGAAGGCGGCAGCAGACGTTCAGTGGTTATCCGGATCAGTTGCGGGGCTCTCCGCCCGGAAGGTGCGTGTTTGAAACCCATTACTGGATACTAATTTGTGCTCTCTTGCAGCCGTGTTCCTGTGTTGTGCCTTATCCGTGGGTCGTGGTGGAGTGTGACTGGCGACGGCTTCGCGTCACACTCCGACCGGATAAGAGGTGTAAACGGGAGCTGCAAGAGTGCGTTTGTAATGGGTTCACGCGCACGGCGGAGCTCTGTTAGCACGGGTCGCTGGGCTTCCTGTGTTACAGTCATAGCCCCGTTTCCCCGGAGAAAGGTAACTACTGCGTCTGTTGTATCAGCTCCGGCGTTATTTAGTTGAGCACATTTTGGTTGTGTGTTGCACTCAGCTGCGCACACAAAAGCAGCTCGTTTGTTTTTTTCTGTCGCCCAAGGGGTTTTTTCATTTTTAGCACTCTGGTTCCCCCTTGTGGTGACTGAAGCACGTTACCGTCAAGCTCTTGAGTAGGAACAGGTGTGTTCCATTTGGTTGAGCTTGACGGTATAACTCACTGATTTGTTTTGTGTTAGTTCATTTTGTGTGGGTGTTTTTTGAGTTGGTTTTTGTGTGGGCTTTTCTTTTTTGTTGTCCACTATTTGTCTGGGGGTGTGACCCTGTAGCCTTTGCAAAAAACAAAAAAAACACAAAGAGAACGGGGACCCAAACAACTGTGTGTTGGTCTGTTTTTTTTTTTTTTCCTTTGTTTCTTTTTGTTTCACATCCCCAGGGTTGGATGGTACGGTCCCCTGGGGGGTGATGGGGTGGTCTTTGGGTTGTTTTTTCTCTTTGTTTTTTGTTATGCCCTCTCTTCTCCTCTGACTCCAGCCGGGTGTGCCGTAGTGTCGGCATTGCTGGAGGGGTGCAGTTAGGTTGTGCTGGGCGTTTCCCAGGTAGCCTCTGCACCTGGGAGGAGGGGGGGGGGGGGGGGGGGGGGGGGTTGGGGTTTTTTTTTGTTTTCCCTCCCCCAGTTTCCGCCCTCAGGGTTTGACTGTGGTGTCCTCTGGGGGAAAACGGGCGTTGGGTCCATCTAGCCGTGGACGGCCGGGGCTGGGTCCATTAGTCATGCGGGGAGGCGTCTCCTGGGGTTGACGAGTGGTCCTCTGGGGGGCGCTGGTGGTCCCCGTGGTTGACGTTGGATCCCAGAGGGACCTCGGCCGTGGTTATTACTCCTGGAGCTGGCGGGTGGCCCTCTGGGGGGTGTTGGTCCCTACGTGTCGTTTGGGGGGGAGGAGGGGGGGGTATTTTGGCATTTGTTTGTGTGCTTAAATTTGGATTGTTTTTCTTTTCTCCCCTTCCCTGGGGTTTGATGGGACGGTCCCCTGGGGCGGGGGGGATGTTTTGGTTGTTTTGTTTTCTGACTAATCACACATGTTTGGTTAAAGGCTGACCGCACAGGTGTAGGAACTCCTGGCCACACCTGTGCTGAGACTGTCAAACAAGGGCAAAGATGCAGCCAGTTCAACCAGTCTGTTGGAGGACGAACGCAGACGCGGTTTCCAGCCATGGTCCCTGGAGGGGGGGTGTTTCTCCTGGGCCAGGTGTGTGTGGTCGCCGGGAGGCTTCCCGTGAGGGTGGGGTACTGTTATATGGCTGGGGGGGCCTGGCTGCCGGTTTGTTTGTCTTTTTGTTTTCCTCCCAGGTGGCGTGCATTTGGGACTGAGTGGCTGTGTTGCTGAGGCTGTCAGGACCTCACCCTGATCACCTGCGACTCGTCAGGACTCACAGCTGAGGTGCATCTGGATGGATTGGAGCATGTTGGCATTTAAGACTGGAGTGCACAGTGTGTATTTGCCAGAGACTCGACCTTGTGACCAGACGGGTGAGATCGTCGTCTTGGGAGCCATCTCATCAGCAGCGGACGCTGAGAATGTCCAGGTTTGATGCACGGTCTGTGAAAGAGGAGGGGGTGAGGTCTCACGCTCGTCAGCACACTTCCTGAGGTACGTTGGATTTTGTGACTAACAGTTATACAGTCAGTAAATGTGGTGTCCCTCACACCTTATTGTATTGAGCTGTATGTTAGTCATGTATCAGCTTCCACTGCGGTGGAGTTTTGTGAACGGGATGTTCCATGCCTGCAGGTTGGGAAGCTGATCAGTAATCAAGCCAGGAAGTGTTTGCTGTTTGTACACCTTTAAGTGTTCTGTGTGTAGAGTGTGGACTCACATAATGGTTCCTTCTTTCACAGACTCGGTTGTTGCGGCCACCTGGGGGGTGTCGGCGGGGTCCTTGGGTCCGAAACAGCTTCTGGCTCCGGACCGTTAGCGCTGCTGGGAGCGCACCACGCCAGGCCGCACCTTTCTGTTATTACATTTTCACTGTTATGTATTAAATTCAGTTAGCCTTTGTACCGTGCTCTGCTTATTTCATACTGGGTCCTTCAAACGCTGGTCGGTTCTCCGAGCTGCGTCCGACACATAACACAGATGATACCCAGCTTTATCTATCCATGAAGCCGGAGGACACACACCAATTAGCTAAACTGCAGGATTGTCTTACAGACATAAAGACATGGATGACCTCTAATTTCCTGCTTTTAAACTCAGATAAAACTGAAGTTATTGTACTTGGCCCCACAAATCTTAGAAACATGGTGTCTAACCAGATCCTTACTCTGGATGGCATTACCCTGACCTCTAGTAATACTGTGAGAAATCTTGGAGTCATTTTTGATCAGGATATGTCATTCAAAGCGCATATTAAACAAATATGTAGGACTGCTTTTTTGCATTTACACAATATCTCTAAAATCAGAAAGGTCTTGTCTCAGAGTGATGCTGAAAAACTAATTCATGCATTTATTTCCTCTAGGCTGGACTATTGTAATTCATTATTATCAGGTTGTCCTAAAAGTTCCCTAAAAAGCCTTCAGTTAATTCAAAATGCTGCAGCTAGAGTACTGACGGGGACTAGAAGGAGAGAGCATATCTCACCCATATTGGCCTCTCTTCATTGGCTTCCTGTTAATTCTAGAATAGAATTTAAAATTCTTCTTCTTACTTATAAGGTTTTGAATAATCAGGTCCCATCTTATCTTAGGGACCTCGTAGTACCATATCACCCCAATAGAGCGCTTCGCTCTCAGACTGCAGGCTTACTTGTAGTTCCTAGGGTTTGTAAGAGTAGAATGGGAGGCAGAGCCTTCAGCTTTCAGGCTCCTCTCCTGTGGAACCAGCTCCCAATTCGGATCAGGGAGACAGACACCCTCTCTACTTTTAAGATTAGGCTTAAAACTTTCCTTTTTGCTAAAGCTTATAGTTAGGGCTGGATCAGGTGACCCTGAACCATCCCTTAGTTATGCTGCTATAGACGTAGACTGCTGGGGGGTTCCCATGATGCACTGTTTCTTTCTCTTTTTGCTCTGTATGCACCACTCTGCATTTAATCATTAGTGATCGATCTCTGCTCCCCTCCACAGCATGTCTTTTTCCTGGTTCTCTCCCTCAGCCCCAACCAGTCCCAGCAGAAGACTGCCCCTCCCTGAGCCTGGTTCTGCTGGAGGTTTCTTCCTGTTAAAAGGGAGTTTTTCCTTCCCACTGTAGCCAAGTGCTTGCTCACAGGGGGTCGTTTTGACCATTGGGGTTTTACATAATTATTGTATGGCCTTGCCTTACAATATAAAGTGCCTTGGGGCAACTGTTTGTTGTGATTTGGCGCTATATAAAAAAAAATTGATTGATTGATTGATTGTGTTTCTTCCACTTTCTAATAAATAATCATAACAGTTGTTGTCTTCTACCAAGCTGCTTGCCTGTTGTCCTGTAGTCCATCCCAGTCTTGTCCAGGTCTACAGTTTTGTCCCTGGTGCCCTTAGACAGCTCTTTGGTCTTGGCTATGGTGGACAGGTTGGAGTGTGATTAATTAAGTGTGTGAACAGGTGTCGTTTATACAGGTAACAAGTTCAAATAGGTGCAATTAATACAGGTAAAGAGTGCAGAATAAGAGGGCTTCTTAAAGGAAAAATTAACAGATCTGTGTGAGCCAGAATTCTTGCTGGTTGGTAGGCGTTGAAATACTTATTTGCAGCAGTAACATACAAATAAATTATTAAAAAATCATACATTGTGATTTCCGGATTTTTTTTTTTTTTTAGATTATGTCTCTCACAGTGGACATGCACCTAAAATGAAAATTTCAGACCCCTCCAAGATTTCTAAGTGGGAGAACTTGCAAAATCACAGGGTGTTCAAATAAATATATATATATATATATATATATATATATATATATATATATATATATATATATATATATAGCGCTGGGATACCAATTAAACAAGTGCAAATTATAAAGAACACTATGCTCATACATCTGATGGTATTTTAGGGTGGGATTATTTTTTTCTTATACAGAATGCCACAGTTGGCAGCATGATGGATTAGTGGTTAGCACTTTTGCCGCACAGCAAGAAGGTCATGGGATCAATTCCCACCTGTGGTCTTTCTGTGTTGCGTTTGCATGTTCTCCCTGTGTTTGTGTGGGTTCTGTCCGGGTTCTGCTTCCTCCCACATCCAAAAACCTGCAGGTTATGTGGATTAGATTGTCTGAAGGTGTGCATGCAGGTGTGAATGTGTTTGTTTGTCTATATGTGGCCCTGCAACAGACTGGCGTCCTGTCCAGGGTGAACCCTGTCTCAGGCCCTATGACTGCTGGGATAGGCTCCAGCCCCCGTGACCCTTAATTGGAGTAAGAAACTGAAAACAAGTGAGTAAAATTCACAATGAAGCTTTTATTTGATAAAATTGTGGGTATAGTTATCACCAGCATAAAAGTAAATTTAATTTGTGCAGCTGTGACATTTAGTGTCCAAAATAAAGTAAAATAACAGCATTTGTTACAAGTATTTAAAAATTGCAGGTTTTTCAAAACAACAACATATTTATAGGAAATTATCACAATTCTCTCAGATAAAATGTTTGAGTCTCTTCTATGTTAGCTCGTCTCTTAGCAACATTTTCAAATGTCACATGGTTATTTTTTAGGCAACGTGTAAAATTAAAAGGTGTTCAGTCAACAAAAGTATTTTTAAGTACTTTATAAATCTCATTGCTCACAATGGAGGCACTCAGTCAGCTCATGCTAAGATTAGCCTGTTATGCTAGCGGGTTTTCATGCAAATATTACCCCATTTGCATTGCTAACCAGCTCACCTTAGCATATATGTTTTATTATCAAGTCCATTGTTCACAGTGGAGGCACTCAGTCAACTCATGCTAACATTAGCCTCTTATCCTAGTGATTTTCATGCCAACCTTAACCCTTTAGCATTACTAACTAGCTAGAGTTAGCATGTATGCATTTGTTATAAATCCCATTGCTCACAAGGAAGGCACGCACTCTGCTCATGCTAACATTAGCCTGTTATGCTAATGAGTTTTCCTGTTAAAATTAGTCAGGTCAGATCACTAACTAGCTACCATTAGCATGTATATATTTATTGTAATATGACTTTCTAAGGAAAGACAAATGGTCAACATATTATAGCCAAATTTATTAGCTGTAATGATAAAGTACATTTTACTCATGGGCTCATACTTGATAAAAACTGTGACTAAAGAAACCTACAAATAATAGCAATTGTTATTCAGGAGATGTTACATCCTCTACACATTTAATTCAATTTTTTAAAAGATATATTTTAAGTATTTTTATTGTGGGAAATTTCAGACAGAGTGGATTCATCCACATGGACGGTCCTAGTGGTTATAATTCAGTCCAATACTTTAGTGAACTGACACTGTAAAAATAATTGAAGCAAGGCTTTTGAAAACATTTGAAAACAAAAACTGTGATGACAAAACATTTTTTTGTTTTGTTTTGTAATTTAGAAGGCTATCACAGTGCATAGCTCTGTAAAAATGTAGCACGTCTTTCATTGCACTGAATTATGGGGGCGCTATTTGTAATTGTAAATGACCGTGAGGCAGGATTAATGAAATATTAGCTCAAAAGGATCCTGGATCCTCATCACCCTCAAATTTAGACAACCCAGGTCTAATCTCACCAATAAACTTCAATTAAATTTGAGATATTCTGTTTACAGGCAAAACAACAAACAAACAAAGCCCATGTTAGCTCTGTTGTTGTCCCAGTTAGCAACAAATGGCTGTGTTCCAAAAACGTTAAACATGAACTTTGATTTACACAAATGCATTAGTTTTATTTTTTAACTGTACTGTATTTGGCACCAGCAGCCATCGAACAGTCAATATTTGACCATCAGCCTTGATCTCTCAAAACGCAAAGAATAGATTCCGATTCATTTTGTAGCAAGGTGATTCTTCCCATCGATCTCCTACTTTAACATCAGAAAATATGGTGTTTTCCTAACAATTCTAAATTCAGAATTACAAACTTGTATAATTTTTATAGAATTACCAAACAAACATTAATTTTCACTGTATCTTGGAGGCCCTTCATTAAAAACTAATGAAAGTTGGCCCTCGGATAGATACAGTAGAAGGAAATATTACCATGGCAACAGTGACCTGATTTGCATATTAATTAAGTCACAGAGTCAGTGAGTGTAAAATCCTATTTTGGCTCATAGAGATTTTCAAAATTGAACTCCGCACACAACTGTTCAACAGAGCCTATAACTGACACTGCTAGAGGACAGATCACGAAATTTACAGTTTTTTCATAGCATCTTGTTTAGACTGTCAGTAGCCACTAGGGGGCGATAATGATGGTTTTGCATCAATTTAGCTGACTTAGCTGCTGCTGGTGAACAAGCGTTTAAGGAATAACACTACAAAAAGTACAGATTTTTTTTTTTTGAAGCAGTGAAACTTGATTATCAGCCTGGTTTTAATTTAATAAATCACATGCTGCCGTTAAATGTTCTCATTTTCCTCAACAAAGCCCAGAAAGCTGAAGACAAATGAATAAATTCCCACAGAGGTGTTGCAAAGATGCAGAGATGAGTTGCGGCTTACAAAAGAAATCCTTGTGAATCAGAGTGCAAGTAGACAGAAAAATGCAAAGCTGCAGCTTCCTTATTAGACTCATAACATTAATCCACCTCAGCGACTACACGCCGTCCCCTCCGGCTCTCCTTCAGAGAGCCAGACGCCACGCTTCCTCTGGAGCTCAGTGGGTAGAACAAAGTACCAACAGCGGCTGAGTTAGGGGTTCAATTCCCACTGGAGAGTCACAAGTTAAACAAGGCAAAGAGCTTGCGGTGCAAACACTCACACAGCAACTCGTACAGCTGAAATAAACAATTTACTTCAACAAAAAGGTCAATGGACGGAAAGAAAAAAATAAATGTTTTCAATACATTTGCATGACACAGCATTTATCAGAAATTCAAGCAGGAAAATATCACCAAACTGACACACCAACTGTCCAAACTGCTTTTTGGACATGTTTGTTTGTCTTTTAAATGTGTTATATATTTATTTTTTGCATGTTTTTGGTAACAGTTTTTTTTTTTTTTTACATGCTTTTCTTTTTCCTATGCTGTTGACTTTTTGTTTTGTTCTCTCTCTCTCTCTCTCTCTCTCTCTCTCTCTCTCTCTCTCTCTCTCTCTCTCTCTCTCTCTCTCTCTCTCTCTCTCTCTCTCTCTCTCTCTATATATATATATATATGTGTGTGTGTGTGTGTGTGTGTGTGTGTGTGAGAGTGACATACCTCCCCACAAATACAGTAATACAAAGTCTTGGTGGATCAGCCAAGTACACACTGATGCTAAATATGAACGAAATTGGTCAACAGGTTCTTGAGATATCGTGCTAACAAGCAAAAAATGGACAGGCAGATGGACAGATGGATGGACATGCTGACTGCTACTCATACCAAAAGGTATATTGTTAACCCTCTGGGGTCCGAGGGCATTTTTTGGACAGTTCACTCGCCTGGCATAAATGTATTATTATTGCTGTTAAAAGCTCACCCTGCATCCCACAATCAAGTGGTATGTCTCTTTTTTTGAGGACAACCTGTACTTTCAGAATATATATATGCGATAGTGGTGTTTTATAAGTGTAATAAAGGTTTACAATCAGAAATAAGAAAGGAAAAAATAAAACGGGAAATAATTTTCACACACATTTATTCAAAACACACAGCAAACTATGATAAACAACTATTTTGGCACTTTATAAAGGTAGTTTGGGGTCATGTTCAAAAGAATATACAAAATAAATGTTCTAACAATAAACTCAAATGCACATTTTGAACAATATATACAAAATGGTCTACGCATTTTGTTTGTCTTTATGCCACATCTCAAAGCAATTTCTTTCTGCTATTACACAAAGGCTTACAACACAAACTTTTTACTTCCATGGAGTTAATTCCCTCTTGGAATTTGGTCCTGCACTGTAAACAACCTATTTTCACAGTTTGAGGCCCTGTTCCATTCATATGCACAATGCTGTGCTTTTACATACTTTTATACTTTACATACTTTATATATATATATATATATATATATATATATATATATATATATATATATATATATATATATACACACACACACGAGGCCTATTAGAAACGTATCCGACCTTATTATTTTTTTCAAAAGCCATATGGATTTGAATCACGTGTGATTGCGTCAGACAAGCTCGAACGCTCGTGCGCATGCATTTTTCCACGCCTGTCGGTTGCGTCATTCGCCTGTGAAAATGTTACGGGCTTGGTAGAGAATAAGGAGTGTTACTGTCGCTTTAAGGACGTCCCCCAGCGGCTGTGGGGCGTGCCGCGCTCTGAAGCCGCCATCGACAGGCTGAACGACCATTTTCATTTCTAAACGGATGGCTGTCTGGATCCATGACCATCGTGTGCCATTTCTCTGGTTATCACAAGAGCTGGACATCAACTATTTTCCGACAGATTTCACTTTTAACAAGAGATTTTGTCATGGAAAGCCGAGTGGAGGCTTTGCGCGTCATGATGGATTCGCTACTGGAGCGTGACAAAACCACCTCCATTTTGGTCTCACAGGACGGCTTTGAGATGGCGTTCAGACAGCTGTCGGTGGTTTTTCCATCGAGTGATTATCCGAGAAATTGTGGATGTGCCTGGACATGCCAGAACATGTCCCGTGAGGCTTCATCACGGCGTTGCTGTGCACCATGCGGCACCGCCGCGACGCGCGAAGCCTCCGCTCCTCTTTCCATGACAAAAACTCCTGTAACAGTGGAATGTGCCATTCACTTCCAAACTGGATGCTGTGTTTTATCCGGGACGTCGTCTGACTAGCAAAGGAATTGTGAAAAGACGTGGACATCAGCACTTTTTCGGCACATTGAGACAGACATGCGGAGGAATTCCGCACGTCGCAGTGGTGCCGCATGGCACACAGCAATGCCGTGATGAAGCCTCATGGGACATGTTCTGGCATGTCCAGGCACATCCACAATTTCTCGGATAATCACTCGATGGAAAAACCACCGACAGAACAAAACGAACGCCATCTCAAAGCCGTCCTGTGAGACCAAAACGGAGGTGGTTTTGTCTCGCTCCAGTAGCGAATCCATCGTGAAAAGTGAAATCTGCCGGAAAATGGTTGATGTCCAGCTCTTGTGATAACCAGAGAAATGGCACACGATGGTCACGGATCCAGACAGCACATCCGTTTAGAAATGAAATGGTCGTTCAGCCTGTCGATGGCGTCTTCGGAGCGCGGCGCGCCCCACAGTCGCTGGGGGCCATCCTTAAAGTAACACTCCTTATTCTCTACCAAGCCCGTAACATTTTCACTGAAAGCCAGATAAATTTTTCTAATGGTTTCCAGCTGCTGTCTCTAACAGTTTCTGAAAAAATTCTGATGGAAAAAAGCCCAAATCATTCCGCCATTTCCTGACAATGAAAATCCGACGAGGGAGCTAGACCACTCCTCACTCAAAGCCTGCTCACAGGGGAATGACGCAACCGACAGGCATGGAAAAACTCACGCATGCGCACGAGGGTTCAAGCTTGTCTGACGCAATCACACGTGATTCAAATCCATATGGTTTTTGAAAAAAATAATAAGGTCGGATACTTTTCTAATAGACCTCGTATATATACACATATACATATTCTATTTCTACCTCATTTTCTTATTTTATTGTATTGTTCTTGTAGTATTATAAATACTGCTTATCCTTGCACATGCTGTTTGATGCACATTTTCCTCTACTCACACCCATCTTGTGTGTTTTTTAAGAGCTGATGTAACATGTGAATTTCTCCACTGTGAGATCAATAAAATCTTCTTATCTTACTCATGGAGCCAGCAGACAGAGGGCTATTCAAACAGCATTCGCATGCCAAAGAGTAACACATTGCTGCTCCTAACAATCTTTGGCCTACCATGTGAGACTGCGCTGCCTTACGATTGGATATTGGTAAACCATGTGACGGTGAACCAGTTCCTGATTGGACACTCACACTGCGCACGTCATCACACAGCTTCTGTGAGGAGTACAAACATGGTGGATGGCTGGCTCGACAGGCTGCGGAGTTTACTTTTCAGCAATAAAAAAGGTTTCTATCTCATATCATTAAAATGTTAATTATAACTGAGTAAAACCTGTACCCCCAGAGGGTTAATGTGTTTTCATCTTTTAATTAATTTCTGATATTTTGACAATATATGTCTGATGAGAGTAGTCATGAAGGTAACACATTACAATACAAGCTGCAAAAATAAGCATTAAGTAACAGTGAAATATGACTTCACTGTATTTAATAACCATTGTTAATTCAGGTATTAATTTACACATTATTTTTTAATAAGTTATAAAGATACGTATCACCATTAATAAATGATTGACAAACACATTAGTTATGTCTTAATTCACCGATAGTTCAGGCTTAATACTGTGTTAGCTAGTGTCAATTAATGGAACATTAAACATTGGAAGACATTACAATAATAGGTGATGATGCATCGCCAGAAAATCAGTCTGTTTTTTCATCAGACCTCATTCCACCCCTAAACATAAACTTATATTCATTAGTTCATTTTGCCATAATATTTTTCTGTTACAGTCTTTTGCACCTCAGGCCCACCGTATATTGTGACAATTCTACTTGTGATGCATGTACATTGCATGCACAGTGGAAGTGAAGCGTGCACAGACTCTGAGTGATGTGATTCGCCGTCATGCTGAAGCCACAGAAAGCGAAGTGTAGCCGCAGCAACAAACAACAAAGCAAGAAGATGTTGGGAGATTGTGTTTTAATTTTAGATCAGGGCTCAGCGCCCGCTCAGCACCTCGGCCTCAGCTTACATGACAGTTCATTAAGATGACTGACAACTGCTGCCTCGAAGACTTTACCTGGAAAGAACAGAACTTATTCACAACTGAGAAGGGTTTCCACGCAACCCAGCTGCAACCAATCACATGTCCTCACCTACGTTTCTGCAGGATTATGTTTATTTTGTCAGAATATAAGGCAGGTTAGAAATGAGGGGGAAGTACATTTACAGTGAGTAACACGGCGACACGCACTAGCTTTCTGGCTATTTCACCTGAGATTGTTGTGACATATCAGGAGTCTAATCCTGAGCGTGGAGCTTCATCACACACTGAGTGGCCGTTAATAACAAAAAGAATGATCAAGAATGAGTGCATCCTGTGAACCTTCAATAGCATAAAATTAGCTTCTTTTTTAAACCAAACATTGAGAATTCGCTTTGTGTTTTGGTTAATTTTAACATGAATGTTCTTGGAAAAGGGATTTACTTAAAACACAATATTCATCCCCTTTTTTGGCTCCAATCTGTGTTGTTGTACAGTTTTAGCAGCTATGATTCAGCTCAGGGAACGTCGGTTCTCCAGTCGACTTTGACATAACGGTGGAGTTGGGGCATATCATCGGCCTGTTACACATAAACACAAACATTAAAAAGATGCTGTGAAAGAAACTGATTCAGAACACTGTTCCAGCAAGAGGTTCGTGTTTCAGAGTTCAACTCCAGAAACTTTGTCTCGTTGTCTGTGCCTCTTTATCCAACACCAGGACCGGTGCAGATGACATGAAAATATTCTGCCATTTTTAGATGCTGCATGGCTTTATGCACAGGGTATCCAGCAGGTTTTGCTCAGTGAAAAAGAATTTATACATGAAGTCAGATCCACACATACCGGGACAGTGAAAGAGCATCATTACAGGTTAGTCCATGGGCAAAGCAGGTTTTCAGTGCCACTTAAGTGTATTAAACATTTACAATCCAGCTTCAGTGTATCATGACCTACACAAATGTATGGTGGCCATCCCAGGGCAGTGGTGTTGTGGTTGGGTTGTAATGTCACCCAAAATGCAGAAAACCAGCAGGATATATCAGTGTTCTTTAATCAAAGCCAGTTTCAGACCAAGGCCATATACAGGTGCTCCCCGTTCAAAGCACAAAATCCAAATATCAAATGGCAGGGTCAAAGTTCACAAAAGAAAATACAGGTTTAAACCTACACTCTCATGAGCGCCACTAACTTAGCTTATGACAACCTAAAAGTGGACGCTCTCGTTTTGGCTGAACAACTGTTCAGTTTCTGTATATTCTTTGTTAGTACTCATCCGCGGCTGACGTGCTTGATGAATTCCTACGCAAAAGTAGTTCCCAGATAATTGTGATATATTCCTGTGAGATAATGAGTATATCCAGTGGTGGACACAGTTCCGCTAATCTGCTAACCGCTAATTATCAAAGCTAATATTTTCATTATCGAATTGGCTTTTCAGATAATTTTGAAAACAATTAGCAGACTAATTATCTTCTGATAAATTTTAGTACAACAATTTTTAGACCACTAACATGTTTTTGCAGGCGTAGTGAATAAAGCTGAACAGTTACAAACATTTATGAAGTCTCATATCAAAGGCTTGAGTACCTACCTGTTAAATGTTTTGTAGTAGATGTACAGTTCTATCCTCTGCAAACAGACAATAGCTAGTTCCAGAAAAACTGCTCTATCCTCTGCAGACAAAGGAGAACTGGTCTCAGAGAAGAAAAAGCAACCATACTAATTGGCTCCATACTAATTTGCTGGCAATATCATCCAAGTCATCCAGAGGCATACCGTTTTAACTTATGGTTAAAATTTTAACCAAACTAATTTCGGACAAGTTATTTAAATTAACGTCATGTCTGAAGTTTTATAAAGTGAAAATATCAGATATATGTTTTAGTTTTAAAGTAATGCACTAATTTTGAAGGTTTTAGTGTGGACATGGTGTCTCCACACAGTGCATTATGGGTAAAAGTTCACAACAGAAGAAATGCATTTGAGATGCTCTGATCAGGCTCCACATGGACAACAGCATTAAACCCTTGTACATTGTGCCTAAAACTCTTGTGAATATACGAGGTCTGTCCAAAAAGTATCGTACCTTTTTATTTTTTTCAAAAACTATATGGATTTGAATCACGTGTGATTACATCAGCCAAGCTTGAACCTTCGTGCGCATGCGTGAGTTTTTCCACGCTTGTCGGTTACGTCATTCGCCTGTGGGCAGGCTTTGAGTGAGCACTGGTCCACCCCTCCCGTCGGATTTCTTTTGTCTGACAACTTGCTGAGAGACTGACGCTTTGCTCCATGAAATTTTTTTCAGAAACTGTTAGAGACAGGCAGTTGGAAACCATTCGATAGATTCAGTTGGATATCGGTGAAGATTCTGTCCGTGTCACGCGGATTATGGACTGTTAAAACCTTTTTAAAGACGGCCCACAGCGGCAGAGGGCGTACGGCGCGCCGAGCGGCCATTCGACAGGCTGGATCGACCAGATCATTTCTAAACTGAAGGCTGTGTTGATCCGGGATATCGTGTGACTACCACAGAAATGGCAACAGAGCTGGACATAGCACTTTTGCGGCACATTCCACTGTTACAGGAGATTTTGTAATGAAAGACGTGGAGGATTTCGCGCGTCGGCACGAAGCAGCTCAGGACACGCAGCAAAAAAAAAAACACCTCCGTGTTGGAAACCATTCAGAAGATTCAGACGGCTTTCGATGGCTTTCAGTCGAGTGAGTATCCGAGAAATTGTGTAACAGCTGGACATGCCCCAACATGTCCTGTGAGACTTCCAAGATGGAGGTGTTTTTTGCTGCGCGTCCTGAGCTGCTTCGTGCTGACGCACGAAATCCTCCACACGTCTTTCATTACAAAATCTCCTGTAACAGTGGAATGTGCCACAAAAGTGCTATGTCCAGCTCTGTTGCCATTTCTGTGGTAGTCACATGATGTCCCGGATCAACACAGTGTTCAGTTTAGAAATGATCTGGTCAATCCAGCCTGTCGAATGGCCGCTCGGCGCGCCGTGCGCCCTCCGCCGCAGTGGGCCATCTTTAAAAAGGTTTTAACAGTCCATAATCCGCGTGACGCCGACAGAATCTTCACCAATATCCAACTGAATCTATCGAATGGTTTCCAACTGTCTCTAACAGTTTCTGAAAAAAATTTCATGGAGCAATGCGGCAGTCTCTCAGCAAGTTCTCAGACAAAAGAAATCCGACGGGAGGGGTGGACCAGTGCTCACTCAAAGCCTGCCCACAGGCGAATGACGCAACTGACAGGCGTGGAAAAACCCACACATGCGCACGAAGGTTCAAGGTTGGCTGATGTAATCACACATGATTCAAATCCATCTAGTTTTTGAAAAAAATAAAAGGTACAATACTTTTTGACCAGACCTCGTATTTATAGGGTTTATAGACGTTGTTATTGTGTTTGTTTTATGTAAAAATGCCAGAAGAAGCTCAGGTTGCTTCTCCATTATTTTCAATTGGAATCATTGTGAGCTGCAATCGCTTCCTGTTTGCTATTTAACATCCTTCTTATTTCAAACACTGTCTGTCATCTTTGTTCCAGAGTAATATATATAAGATGTCTGAAATTCAGTTTGCGTTTATTAATTTCCATGCAGCTTAAACGTAGCAGACACAGATTATTTATTTGGAATATTTGTTTTGGCAAGTTTTCATGGCCTCTACTACCATCTACTGGCCAATAGTGTTCATGGCAGTAGCCACCCTAAATATTGAGATATCTCATAATCCTTTGCATGCCAGAGAGTTGTTGCAGCCTCTTGCTGCAGCTGATGAATGTACATTTTGGTTGTATAATGTTAATTTACAATTGTCGTCATGTTTTCTCTCTGTGCTGTTTAAACCACAGCAACTCACTGATGTGCAAAGGATTATGGGTTATGGTCTGAGAGTGTTCTATTTATTTTGACCCCGGTTATGTCAGACGGTTGTCTAATCACAACTTGACTTTTGGCTTTTACAAATGGCTTTTTTTTTTTACAAATAAAAAAATGGCATATTTTACAAAAACACATTTATATGTAAACACCAGCACACACCTCACATTAATGTGTTGGTTAATGTGAGGTGTGTGAGTCACTGATTGGTTAGAATGAATAATGCATTTCCAATGCGTTGTGAAGTCAGACGCTTCGCTTCGGAAGCGGCAAGGGGGCGGAGATTGCTACGTCACACTCTGGCTGTTTCCACAACCTGAAAAAATGAATGAATGAGTCACGGATTGGTTGACGCATTCATTCAGAATGAATGCGTCAACCAATCAGTGTTAGTCGATGCTCATTTTACCCATAATCCCTTTGGCATCTGTCTGTGTTTGTTACAAAACATCAGAATTAGTGCATTATTTAAAATTAAAAGATATGTGTTGTATTTTATTTTTGGACAAATGACAGAATTGACATATTGTAGTTATTCTATATGGATTAATTTGCTTTATAAATCAAAACCATAAGTCAAAACTGCTTTATTTTCCAAGACCTCTGCCTCACTGTGGCACTGCTATATGCTGTTAAAGAATAATGACATATTTGTGTGGAGAGTTGAGCTTAGCTCTTCTCAACTGTTTCACTGCTGTAAAATATGTAGTAAACAGGAGCTTCCAGCAGCGGGCAGAGCACACAAAGACATAAGTGCTGACTCATTGTTTGGGTTTGTGGGCACCTTTGACACTACCAGAAGTGATTGTGGTGATAAAACTCAAAATCAGCTTGTTAGTAGTTGCAAGTGTACCGGAAACGGTAGTGACAGTTATCGGTTAGCTGTAGCTTCCGACAATTTTTTGTGTGGTTTATCAGTTTAGCTTCATAAAAGATAACTTTTCAGTTAGCTGATTAGCTGTTATCGAAGTTTTTGGTTAGTTGTGCAGACCACTGAGTATATCTTATCTAAATTAATTTAAAAATTTACCAGTAATACAATTATGAAGATAACTGAAGTTTTAAGAGTGGCCCTAATAATTATTTAAGAAACTTAAAGTTTATGAGCAACTTCACCTGTTATGGGCCTTTCACATTGAACACGTCAGACCAATACGTCAATGCTTTTCAATGCATCGGATGCATTTCTAACGTATTGTGACATCAGACGCTTCGCTTCGGAAGTGGCAAGGGGGCGGAGATTGTTACGTCACACTCTGGCTGTTTCCACAACCTGAAAAAATGAATGAATGAGTCACGGATTGGTTGACGCATTCATTCAGAATGAATGCGTCAACCAATCAGTGTTAGTCGATGCTCATTTTACCCATAATCCCTTTGGCATCTGTCTGTGTTTGTTACAAAACATCAGAATTAGTGCATTATTTAAAATTAAAAGATATGTGTTGTATTTTATTTTTGGACAAATGACAGAATTGACATATTGTAGTTATTCTATATGGATTAATTTGCTTTATAAATCAAAACCATTAGTCAAAACTGCTTTATTTTCCAAGACCTCTGCCTCACTGTGGCACTGCTATATGCTGTTAAAGAATAATGACATATTTGTGTGGAGAGTTGAGCTTAGCTCTTCTCAACTGTTTCACTGCTGTAAAATATGTAGTAAACAGGAGCTTCCAGCAGCGGGCAGAGCACACAAAGACATAAGTGCTGACTCATTGTTTGGGTTTGTGGGCACTTTTGACACTACCAGAAGTGATTGTGGTGATAAAACTCAAAATCAGCTTGTTAGTAGTTGCAAGTGTACCGGAAACGGTAGTGACAGTTATCGGTTAGCTGTAGCTTCCGACAATTTTTTGTGTGGTTTATCAGTTTAGCTTCATAAAAGATAACTTTTCAGTTAGCTGATTAGCTGTTATCGAAGTTTTTGGTTAGTTGTGCAGACCACTGAGTATATCTTATCTAAATTAATTTTAAAATTTACCAGTAATACAATTACGAAGATAACTGAAGTTTTAAGAGTGGCCCTAATAATTATTTAAGAAACTTAAAGTTTATGAGCAACTTCACCTGTTATGGGCCTTTCACATTGAACACGTCAGACCAATACGTCAATGCTTTTCAATGCATCGGATGCATTTCTAACGCATTGTGACATCAGACGCTTCGCTTCGGAAGTGGCAAGGGGGCGGAGATTGTTACGTCACACTCTGGCTGTTTCCACAACCTGAAAAAAGCTGAGCGATCACCATCTTGAATTTGCGTCGCCTGAACCACAAAAAAGCTTTAAAAAACAGCAGAACGATTCTCCCTTCACCCTGCTGGGAGAAGCTTTTTTCAGCTACTTTTCGGAGTGACGCCGCCCGAGGGAGGACTGACGACTTGGTGGGATATCTATCGAACCGTGACAGTGGGCCGACCCGCACGGAGAAGCCGGCCTTCAGGTATCATTCCTGGGCAGACCGAGGCAGGCAGCCAGGGGGATGGAGCAAACCCACTCAGTCCGAAATCTCCCACTTTATATGCGAAGACCCAGTTTACCCAACAGAGTTTAGTTTTGCAGCTTTATTGAGGTAAGGATAATATTAAAATAAAATGTGATGTTTACTGAACTGCTGTGAAGGTTTAATGATCGGCTAACGTTAGCTTAGCCTTTTAGCACAGTTGATCTGAGTAAAGGCTTTAATTTGTAAATGGGTTCAGTCTTTTTTATTTTCACCAAATAAAGCTACAGCTTTTTTCGAGCACCACAAAAGCTCAACTTTAAATAACTTTTTTTTTCGGGTGTTTTTTTTTTCTTTATATATATATATATATATATATATATATATATATATATATATATATATATATATATATATATATACACTCAACAAAAATATAAACGCAACACTTTTGGTTTCGCTCCCATTTTGTATGAGATGAACTCAAAGATCTAAAACTTTTTCCACATACACAATATCACCATTTCCCTCAAATACTGTTCACAAGCCAGTCTAAATATGTGATAGTGAGCACTTCTCCTTTGCTGAGATAATCCATCCCACCTCACAGGTGTGCCATATCAAGATGCTGATTAGACACCATGATTAGTGCACAGGTGTGGCTTAGACTGTCCACAATAAAAGGCCACTCTGAAAGGTGCAGTTTTGTTTTATTGGGGGGGGGGGGGGGGATACCAGTCAGTATCTGGTGTGACCACCATTTGCCTCATGCAGTGCAACACATCTCCTTCGCATAGAGTTGATCAGGTTGTCAATTGTGGCCTGTGGAATGTTGGTCCACTCCTCTTCAATGGCTGTGCGAAGTTGCTGGATATTGGCAGGAACTGGTACACGCTGTCGTATACGCCGGTCCAGAGCATCCCAAACATGCTCAATGGGTGACATGTCCGGTGAGTATGCCGCCCATGCAAGAACTGGGACATTTTCAGCTTCCAATAATCGTGTACAGATCCTTGCAACATGGGGACGTGCATTATCCTGCTGCAACATGATGTTCTTGGATGTACGGCACAACAATGGGCCTCAGGATCTCGTCACGGTATCTCGGTGCATTCAAAATGCCATCAATAAAATGCACCTGTGTTCTTCGTCCATAACAGATGCCTGCCCATACCATAACCCCACCGCCACCATGGGCCACTTGATCCACAACATTGACATCAGAAAACTGCTCACCCACACCATGCCACACACGCTGTCTGCCATCTGCCCTGAACAGTGTGAACTGGGATTCATCCGTGAAGAGAATACCTCTCCAACGTGCCAAATGCCAGCGAATGTGAGCATTTGCCCACTCAAGTCGGTTACGACGACGAACTGGAGTCAGGTCGAGACCCCGATGAGGACGACGAGCACGCAGATGAGCTTCCCTGAGACGGTTTCTGACAGTTTGTGCAGAAATTCTTTGGTTATGCAAACCGATTGTTTCAGCAGCTGTCCGAGTGGCTGGTCTCAGACGATCTTGGAGGTGAACATGCTGGATGTGGAGGTCCTGGGCTGGTGTGGTTACACGTAGTCTGCGGTTGTGAGGCTGGTTGGATGTACTGCCAAATTCTCTGAAACGCCTTTGGAGACGGCTTATGGTAGAGAAATGAACATTCAATACATGAGCAACAGCTCTGGTTGACATTCCTGCTGTCAGCATGCCAATTGCACGCTCCCTCAAATCTTGCAACATCTGTGGCATTGTGCTGTGTGATAAAACTGCACCTTTCAGAGTGGCCTTTTACTGTGGGCAGTCTAAGGCACACCTGTGCACTAATCATGGTGTCTAATCAGCATCTTGATATGGCACACCTGTAAGGTGGGATGGATTATCTCAGCAAAGGAAAAGTGCTCACTATCACAGATTTAGACTGGTTTATGAACAATATTTGAGAGAAATGGTGATATTGTGTATGTGGAAAAAGATTTAGATCTTTGAGTTCATCTCATACAAAATGGGAGCAAAACCAAAAGTGTTGCGTTTATATTTTTGTTGAGTGTATATATATATATATAGTGCTTAATTTGTAAAGTGGGAGGTCCCGGAGCGCAGAGGATGGGTGGCTCCGGTGCAGAAAAAAAAAGGGGGGGGGGCTTGCGAACAATGCTGTGCGCCACACCGAAAATAAACTGGGCATGTATTGTAGGCCTAATAACACTAGTCACACCAAATCCGGATAGAGTACAAATTCCTGTTTAATGATGTACAGTGGTCCCTCGTTTATCGCAGGAGTTACGTTCGCCGCGTTCACACCGGGCGCGATGCGAGCGACTGCAGCCACAGGTTGCCATGTAATCCCTATGTAAGGACGCGTTTTGACGCCAAACCGCGCGACGCGAGTGAAGCAACGCGAGTGAAGCGATTTTGAGAGTTTTGCGCGTTTGTAGCGCAATATTGCGTCGCGTCACGCCGTGTTGCCCTCCTCCCCAAGTTGAAAAATCTGAACTTTTTCATCTCGTCGCGCCGCGATGACCAATCAGGGACTGAATATGTAGTGATGTGGAGATGTCTGGAGTTTGACTGAAGATGTGAACATGTCCTGTATCTGGTAGCAGCCTGTGAGCAGGACTTATATCTCTTTTGTCCTTTATTTCACAATTATGAGAGAGTTTTTGGAGTGAGCAGCAGCCCCTCAGCAGGGGGAGCGGAGTTTTTCTTTTTATTTTACTGCGCGCGTGAGGGAATCATCCATAGAGATTATTTAACTTATTAACTACACAGATGTATAATAAAGCAAATGGTGACTGGTTTCTAAAGACAATCATGACAGTTTTTTTGGGAAAGAGCGAGGAGCAGTCTCACAGCAAGCAGCGGAGTTTCGTTCTTTTTTTTTTACGTGCGTGCGCGAGCGAATCGTCTGTGTGGAGAATATTTTATTAATTAACTACACAGCTGTATAATAAAACAAATGGTGACTGGTTTCTAAACACAATTATGACAGAGTTTTTTGGGGGAAGAGTGAGCTGCAGCAAGCAGCGGAATTTCTATTTTTTTTTTTATTGTTTACATGTGCACGCATGAACAGGACAGTTGATCCTCAAACTGGGTCCCACAGAGGCGGAAGGACCGCTGAAAGCGGCCGTCATCCAGATGCAGCTCCTGCAGCAAATAATGATACTCTCTGTATTTGGAGCTTTTCACAACAACTCGCTCCGTGTGATCAAGGTCCGTCATGATGACTTGACGCCGAGCGGAATGGAAGCTCCTCCTATTTGATGATGCACCGGGGCGAATTTTCGCAGCGAAAGTCCACCCAAGCAGAGCGACACACCGGGGAAAGGAGGCGCGTCCGTCGCCACGCGACCCCCGCGAATTTGTAGCGTCTGATCGCGCCCGGTGTGAACGCGGCATTAAATCCGCGAAGTAGCGCTATTTTTTACACTTATTATAGATGTTTTAAGGCTGTCAAACCCCTCACTACACACTTTTCTCAAACAGGCATTAACATTTTCTCACTTTTCTCTCTTGTGTAAACACTCTCTTTTTTCTTCTGTGTGAGAAGATTATAAACAGACACAAGCAGAACACAATGCACGGCTCTCCCCTCGCTCACTGCTTCCGGAGGCGGATGCGGGACCCGCAAAGAATCCAAGTCCTCTCTCGGTGGCCACGGAGCTCTGCGGCTATGGTCAACATCTGGATCAAAACAGCGAGCGTAGCCTCTGGACCTGTGGCCAGATTTGGCGCAATTCCGCACAGCAGACGGGACAGCGGCGGTATGAGCGGCAGTGAGAGCAATCGTGATGATTTTTTAAAATATTTTGTTAGTCAAGAGAGGTGGCGGATCACGGATCCAGTATAAATAGCTGGCGGAGCCAACGTCAGAGGTTCCGGAGCGCGCTCCGGCTTGCTTCCCCTCAATTTAAGCCCTGTATATATATATATATATATATATATATATATATATATATATATATATATATATATATATATATATATATATATATATATATATATATAAACTGTTTAGTGTTTCTTTATATTTAAAGAAATATTTTTATTTGTCCCAATCAGGAACATTTGCTGTGCAGACAACCAAAGTTCCATTGATCAGCTGTACACCACAAAGTCCAGTCGAAAGAAAACATCTCTGCTTTTCAAAATCAATCAATTCAATCAATTTTTTTATATAGCGCCAAATCACAACAAACAGTTGCCCCAAGGCGCTTTATATTGTAAGGCAAGGCCATACAATAATTATGTAAAACCCCAACGGTCAAAACGACCCCCTGTGAGCAAGCACTTGGCTACAGTGGGAAGGAAAAACTCCCTTTTAACAGGAAGAAACCTCCAGCAGAACCAGGCTCAGGGAGGGGCAGTCTTCTGCTGGGACTGGTTGGGGCTGAGGGAGAGAACCAGGAAAAAGACATGCTGTGGAGGGGAGCAGAGATCGATCACTAATGATTAAATGCAGAGTGGTGCATACAGAGCAAAAAGAGAAAGAAACAGTGCATCATGGGAACCCCCCAGCAGTCTACGTCTATAGCAGCATAACTAAGGGATGGTTCAGGGTCACCTGATCCAGCCCTAACTATAAGCTTTAGCAAAAAGGAAAGTTTTAAGCCTAATCTTAAAAGTAGAGAGGGTGTCTGTCTCCCTGATCTGAATTGGGAGCTGGTTCCACAGGAGAGGAGCCTGAAAGCTGAAGGCTCTGCCTCCCATTCTACTCTTACAAACCCTAGGAACTACAAGTAAGCCTGCAGTCTGAGAGCGAAGCGCTCTATTGGGGTGATATGGTACTACGAGGTCCCTAAGAGAAGATGGGACCTGATTATTCAAAACCTTATAAGTAAGAAGAAGAATTTTAAATTCTATTCTAGAATTAACAGGAAGCCAATGAAGAGAGGCCAATATGGGTGAGATATGCTCTCTCCTTCCAGTCCCCGTCAGTACTCTAGCTGCAGCATTTTGAATTAACTGAAGGCTTTTTAGGGAACTTTTAGGACAACCTGATAATAATGAATTACAATAGTCCAGCCTAGAGGAAATAAATGCATGAATTAGTTTTTCAGCATCACTCTGAGACAAGACCTTTCTAATTTTAGAGATATTGCGTAAATGCAAAAAAGCAGTCCTACATATTTGTTTAATATGCGCTTTGAATGACATATCCTGATCAAAAATGACTCCAAGATTTCTCACAGTATTACTAGAGGTCAGGGTAATGCCATCCAGAGTAAGGATCTGGTTAGACACCATGTTTCTAAGATTTGTGGGGCCAAGTACAATAACTTCAGTTTTATCTGAGTTTAAAAGCAGGAAATTAGAGGTCATCCATGTCTTTATGTCTGTAAGACAATCCTGCAGTTTAGCTAATTGGTGTGTGTCCTCTGGCTTCATGGATAGATAAAGCTGGGTATCATCTGCGTAACAATGAAAATTTAAGCAATACCGTCTAATAATACTGCCTAAGGGAAGCATATATAAAGTGAATAAAATTGGTCCTAGCACAGAACCTTGTGGAACTCCATAATTAACTTTAGTCTGTGAAGAAGATTCCCCATTTACATGAACAAATTGTAATCTATTAGACAAATATGATTCAAACCACCGCAGCGCAGTGCCTTTAATACCTATGGCATGCTCTAATCTCTGTAATAAAATTTTATGGTCAACAGTATCAAAAGCAGCACTGAGGTCTAACAGAACAAGCACAGAGATGAGTCCACTGTCCGAGGCCATAAGAAGATCATTTGTAACCTTCACTAATGCTGTTTCTGTACTATGATGAATTCTAAAACCTGACTGAAACTCTTCAAATAGACCATTCCTCTGCAGATGATCAGTTAGCTGTTTTACAACTACCCTTTCAAGAATTTTTGAGAGAAAAGGAAGGTTGGAGATTGGCCTATAATTAGCTAAGATAGCTGGGTCAAGTGATGGCTTTTTAAGTAATGGTTTAATTACTGCCACCTTAAAAGCCTGTGGTACACAGCCAACTAACAAAGATAGATTGATCATATTTAAGATCGAAGCATTAAATAATGGTAGGGCTTCCTTGAGCAGCCTGGTAGGAATGGGGTCTAATAAACATGTTGATGGTTTGGATGAAGTAACTAATGAAAATAACTCAGACAGAACAATCGGAGAGAAAGAGTCTAACCAAATACCGGCATCACTGAAAGCAGCCAAAGATAACGATACGTCTTTGGGATGGTTATGAGTAATTTTTTCTCTAATAGTTAACATTTTGTTAGCAAAGAAAGTCACGAAGTCATTACTAGTTAAAGTTAATGGAATACTCAGCTCAATAGAGCTCTGACTCTTTGTCAGCCTGGCTACAGTGCTGAAAAGAAACCTGGGGTTGTTCTTATTTTCTTCAATTAGTGATGAGTAGAAAGATGTCCTAGCTTTACGGAGGGCTTTTTTATAGGACAAAATAGGACAAAAGTGTCATCAGCAACACCACCAGAGTTCAAAGCTGCAGAAGAGACCTTCATCTGGTCCCGAGATTCCAGCATAACATCACCTGCTTCTCAAGTTGAAATGACAACAAAAAAATTCATCGTGAGGTTTATGTCACAGAAATCCTACTTTATAATCACACTGCAGTCATTGTTAAATTATTTCCTGTTGCATTTATAATAAACATTTGTATTTATTTACAGTGTCTGTTTTTCTGGTTGAAATGAGATAAAAATAATCTACCAGGCTTAAAAAAATGTACAAATTTCCATGTTATTTTATTTGTCTAAAAATAAATGTCCGAGGTTCCTTATGTTAAACAAGAAATGATCTAATCTGAAATAACAGGTGGTTTTCATTTACAGATGAAAGGTTTCTAAAGAACCAATTATTGATTTAGCTAAATGTAACAGGGCAAATACCCCAGTTTAGAAGCCTCCGGTCCAAGGGGAGTAATCTCTATTAAACAACAACTTCAAACATTTAAGAAAAAAATGGAAAATGTTATTAACAATAAAAGAGAGAGAGAAAAAAGAAAAAAATAAAATTCAAAAGATAACACAAAAAACCCAATACTAAAAATTCTTATCTAAAAAGTCCATTTAAAACAGTCCAGAATACAACCGCAAAGCCGGTCAGATGTGGGCATGGTTCCCTCTCAGCCACAACCTGGGCAGACAAACAGGAACGTCAGGAAACAGGAAGACAGAGATAACGTGACTTCCACAATGAGGGCAAAATATGCCCAACATTCAGAGAGGAGAGGCACTTAGCTGAGAGGAGGGGGATTATCACCCCCCCCCCCCATCCACTGTTCCAACGGCGCACACCCGCTCTCTCTCTCTCTCCCGCTCATCTGCGCTCTCTCTGCACTCCCAAACTCCCAGGGGAAAAGGGGGTGGGCTGCATAATGGCCAAACTGTGAATGGATTGGTCGACGACCGGTAAGAAACTCAGGGTCGTCACTTAAGGCAGGATTACTGCTTAACTTCACAGCAATCACGCCAAATGCTAGCAACAAATAGCACAAAGTCCAGCCAGATAAAGCATTAAAGAGGCACTTAGCTGAGTGGAGGGGGATTGGCAAACGCTCCCCCTCCACCGTTCCCAAGACGTGTCCTATCGCGTGTTCCAGCGGTGTCCAACCGCGCGCGCTCAATCCGGTCCATTATCCTTCCGCCCTCGTGCCGCTCGGCGCCTGAAGACTCGCCACCTCACTGCTGCTCCTCCACACTCTCTCTCCCCTGCCCCACACACACCTATCCCTAATATCCCATTTGTGTTGCATTGCATTGCATTTAGAGTGCAATTTGGTTCCATTAGGGTGAATATTTGGTTCCATACGTTTGGTACCATTGCACTCTGCGCACACACACACACACACACACACACACACACACACACACACACACACACACACACACACACACACACACACACACACACAACATGCGTGCACACACACAACACGCACGTGCGCACACACACACACAAAACGAATCCACTGCGCTGTAAGCCATCTGGAGGCAGAGCTGTTAGGAGGAAGTTAGAATGAAAAGCTGGACTAATTTCTGCTGGGATTTTTTTCACTGCACTGAGGATGTACACAAAGTTGGTGTACAGCATTGCGGACGACATTGTCAGAATTATTTATTTAATGTTTGTGTTGAATTGTTGATGTCAGATGTAATTTTTCACTGGAGTGAGGATCGTACACAAACTCTTTCTCTTTTTTTTCTGGAAGTACACAAAGTCAGTGCAGTGGCACACCAAAATGGAAGTCCCTATTCTGTTGTTTACAAATTAATATAATATCAAATAACATCTATTTTAGCCGTTATATAAAACAAATAATGAATGTTTTTACATCCTTTCAATGGAATGAATATTTAATTCGGTGAAAGCTGGAACATACGTTCTATTTTTTATGTTCTATATTTATGAACTATAAATAAACAAAGGCAAGAGAAGCTCACAAATGCAACAGTGAAATGGATTGTTACAGAATGCAGGCTGATTAATGTTGTGGAAGATGTCGGTCTGAGAGACATTCTGAGAATCGCAACAAATGACGGCACGTATGAGATTCCCTCATGACGTGCCATAAAGAAGAGGACTGCAAAAGCCACAACTTTACAACGTGCACCCGCTGTTGCTCTCACTGGGGACTACTGGACATCACTGGGTAACCATAATTTATTTTTATTTAACTGCAACTGGATGAACAAAATGCTGTCGTTGAGTGTTTGCAGAACAAACGTTATGGCACTTTCGTTCATATGGCGTTTAAAATAAAATTGTGCTAAACACTACTTTTGAATTCATTTTGGATTTTGTGTATAACAATGCGATTAATCATGGAAATCAAGCAATTAATCGAGATTAAAATTTTTAATCTTTGCCCAGGTCTATTATATATACTAGCTGAGTTACCCAGGTCTGCCAATCCGGATCCAAAATTCAGTTGAGTCTTCCATGTCCTAATATCTATCTGTTGAATTCTCTTATTTGTCAGTTTTTCATTATTGTTGAGTCTGTTTGCCGAATAAATTCATTCAATTCATTCATTCATTCATTCTGTCTGTGGTGCAAATTTGGTGAGAATTTTCAAAATAATCGTTCAAATCCTATACAAAGTGAAATCTTGATCCAAAATCTGGATCCAGATCACCTCCAAAATTCAGGGGAGTCTTCTGTGTCCAAATATGTATCTGTTTTGCAAATTTAGTGAGAATCAGTGAAGTAGTTTTGACGTAATCCTTCAAAGCTTATATGAAGTGAATCTTGATCCAGAATCCAGATCTGGGTCTGACAAAGTCAAAGATCAGCAGCATAGAGCCAGACGTCAACGTCACAGACACAGATCAGCACCACAGACAGAGTCACCAATTAGCAACACCAGCGGAACCAGAGATCAGCACCAAGGACAGAGTTGAAAGTGGCAGAGAATCTCTTCCACTCCACGTTCTCACGCCTGTTGGATTTGAACCTGGACACACTGCTGAATGCTGGGAAATCAAAACCTTTTTTTTTCCCATGCACACATTTCAGAGACTTTGCTCAGGGGAAGTGACAGTCAAACACCACACAGTTTCCACGCTGGAGCTCAAGAAATGGAACTAACCCAGTAAAATCTGGTTAGACACAGTACAAGTTGGTGTTTCCTCCAGGGGTAAAAACACAATCAGACCCAGAGACTCTCACCTGATGACCAAAAAAAAAAAAAAAAAAAGAAAAGAAAAAAAACTGCAGACGAGAGAAAGATTCACTGTAAATCTCTATTTCACCACGGGCTAACTCAGGAAAACTCAATGAACTGTAATGTGATGACAGGTCAGGACTTATTCCAAATAAATAAATAAATGTCAACAATTCCACCATTACACTAAAATGTATCAGGTTTGTGCCCCGGCTGAGGTCAGTAATGAATTGGACTGATGCAGCTTAGAGGTTAGTCCTATGCAACAGATCCACCTGTTGAATGCAAATCAATAGTTGTTCATCAAACATAAGCAAGACAGGACATGAAAAAGCAGACTGAGGCAGAGTCATCACTGGCAGGTGAACAAAAAAATCTCACAATGTGTGATCAGATTGAGAAGACAATCAAAAATAAAAAACACACTGACAACAAAACCAAACTTAGAGGTTCAGGTCAAGTCTGGGGCAATTCACCAAACCGTGAAGGCAACCCAGGGTCCTGGATGGCAACCACCCAGGCAGACTACAATCTACCCCCACCTGTGGAAAGTCAGCATCTATCTTCTGCAGTCAGGTGAATCAGAAACAGGCAAAACTCAGGCAGCGATAAGGAAATTTTAAAAAAGTGTGGCTCACGAGAATCAGCAATCTGATTTCAAAGAATTCAAAAAGGAGACAGCACAGGCAGTTGATGCACAATGCAAATTCAAGACAAGAAATCACACCAGAGTGCACACACCAATGCACACACACCTGTGCGCACACACCCGTGGACACACAAATCTAAAAAAAAATGACATCAGTGACATTTTTCTGTTTACTCATTTCTTTTTATTTTGAAATGCTTTTTTTTTTTTTTTTTTTTTTTAGGTTTTCTTGGTTATTTTTTAATTGCTCACATAAGGCTCCCATAGAGTCCTATTATTTAGTGTGTCACATTTTCCTCCCTTTTACTCTAAACACTGTTTGAAAAGTTCACAGGAACCTTTAAAATCAGCTTCCCTCCACAAACTGGCAGCAGATAACTCTTCCTATGTAATTATCATTATGAGCCAACACATTCACATAATGTGTAATTAAATGTTGCAGTGACCCTGGAAGGTTGATTTTGATGCACGCACACTTTGAAAGCACCACGTTTGTGAATCCTGTAAACGTCTTATCTAATGCACCCAGCAGCACTCACGCTCTGCTGGACTGTGAGCACCTCCTGCTCTGTGCACAATCCTGCAAAGTGATGTTCTCCACACGAGCCACCTCAGCCTTTTTGTAAAAATGAATTTCACCCGAGGAGAGTTTGCTGAGCTGGCCTACTCGGTTTGATTGCCTTCACATTCACACAGTCACTCTTCCTTATGAGGAGACACCTTAAAATACAACAGCTACTCTGCATCTCAAGGTAATGACAGAGCGCCAAATGCACTATGGGTAGAAGTGTCATACCTCCCAAAAAGAAAGTGAGCAGCTTAAACCGTGACAGGATGCACCATTAAACCTCTGGTGCTAGTCATTTTAGGTTGATTAAGTTACAGATTGAAGATCAGCAGGGAAAAAGGGACTTCAGACATTCAGGATGTTTTTTGTTACAGTGGCGGGACAGCAGGGGTGGGGGCTGAAGACACACATCCCTTGAACACGCTCACGAGCTGGCTATTACAGAAAAAAAAAAACTCCTCCTTCAGACATGTAATTATTATTCTAACTCCGGTGTATAATTATGTGGTGTTACACCGGTGGAACGCACGCGGGAATCAAAGGGCATTTATAGATAAGATGTTGTTACAGTTCTGTTGTGATGAGTTTTTCTTTTGTGTGTTTTTTCATGTTTATAACAGCAACAACTGCCTACATGATGCATGCATTAAATTATTACCTTGAAAGAATAATGGCCTCATAATGAGACATAATCTGGGTTCATTTCAGTATTAAAAATAACATGTATATTCTTGTATTCAGAGTATGTTTCTGCTTAGAATGAAATTCATACCAACACCTTAAGCTAATAAAATAATGAAGAAAAAATGATAGTAAATGGTAGTCATAGTCGGCCTGTACAGTCCATCAGGAAATGTAACTGATGATATGAACGCTCAGATATTCTAAATGGTAAATGGACTGCATTTATATAGCGCTTTTCCATCTGCATCAGACGCTCAAAGCGCTTTACATTTATGCCTCACATTCACACCGATGTCAGGGTGCTGCCATACAAGGCGCTCACTACACACCGGGAGCAATAGGGGATTAAAGGCCCTATTAATCGTGGTATTTGTCTAAACAATGCCTTGCTATGTAAGAGGCTATATTAAATTATGATAATATATACCTGCTTTCATCCAAATCTGTATGGTCAGGAGGGTCTATAACGCCAGAATATAGAAACATGGTAGATGGGACAAAATGCAGAGAACACTGCCATCTACTGGATGGCAGTGTGAGTGGTGCCCAGTTATATCACACGGTTGTAGAGTTGAATCATGACTTAAACAGAATTTTCAGTTTTGCAAATGCCTTTTTTACAAATGAAAAAAATATTACATATTTTACAAATACGCATTTATTTGTAAAAACCAACACACAAGTGACTGTAACATGTGTTGGTTTTTACATCAACCAATCAGTGATGAGGGAAGGCTCATTTTACCCATAATGCATTTTGGCATTCAGAATTAGTGCATTATTTTAAAATTAAAAGATGTGCGTTATATTTTCACTTTGTAAAAATGCCAGAGTTGATATTGATGTAGATATTCTACCTGGATTAATTTGACTTCTAAATCAAAACCATAAGGTAAACATGCTTTCCTTCTCAGGGCTTCTGCCTCACGGCTGGACCACTGTGTGCTGTAAATGGAAATTTATTTATTTTTTTTTTTTTTGCAGCCTGGCAGCCAGGTCCCTTCTACTGGGGTAGAGTTGAGCTCAGCTCCTCTCAGCTGCTTGACTGCTGCAAAATATGTAGACAGAAACCAACGTATATGATTTTAGGGTTTACAAATGGTTTTCACCATTACTAACTATGAAAATGATAGCAGACTAAATTAGCGGAACTAAATTTAGTGGAAGCTAACTGGTCCGCTGATGGTTTTTGAAGTTATCTGAAAAGCTAATCCTCTAAGAAAAAAGTTAGCTTTGGTAATTTGCAGTTAGCGGATTAGCAGAACTGTGCCCACCACTGGAACAAATGTCCCTAAATGACTACATTTTACATTGGACATCAGTTGATCAACACAGGATAAAAGTGAAAAATCACCCTCCTTGCAAAATTCACAACCATCTTATTGTGGACAACTCAACAGAAAACTATGTGCGCAGTGGCATTTTGTCTGTAAAGGCTGATCAATTTCAATCAATTTTGTTTATATAGCGCCAAATCACAACAAACAGTTGCCCCAAGGCGCTTTATATTGTAAGGCAAGGCCATACAATAATTACGTAAAAACCCCAACGGTCAAAACGACCTCCCTGTGAGCAAGCACTTGGCGACAGTGGGAAGGGAAAACTCCCTTTTAACAGGAAGAAACCTCCAGCAGAACCAGGCTCAGGGAGGGGCAGTCTTCTGCTGGGACTGTTTGGGGCTGAGGGAGAGAACCAGGAAAAAGACATGCTGTGGAGGGGAGCAGAGATCAATCACTAATGATTAAATGCAGAGTGGTGCATACAGAGCAAAAGAGAAAGAAACACTCAGTGCATCATGGGAACCCCCCAGCAGTCTAAGTCTATAGCAGCATAACTAAGGGATGGTTCAGGGTCACCTGATCCAGCCCTAACTATAAGATTTAGCAAAAAGGAAAGTTTTAAGCCTAATCTTAAAAGTAGAGAGGGTGTCTGTCTCCCTGATCCGAATTGGGAGCTGGTTCCACAGGAGAGGAGCCTGAAAGCTGAAGGCTCTGCCTCCCATTCTACTCTTACAAACCCTAGGAACTACAAGTAAGCCTGCAGTCTGAGAGCGAAGTGCTCTATTGGGGTGATATGGTACTATGAGGTCCCTAAGATAATATGGGACCTGATTATTCAAAACCTTATAAGTAAGAAGAAGAATTTTAAATTCTATTCTAGAATTAACAGGAAGCTAATGAAGAGAGGCCAATATGGGTGAGATATGCTCTCTCCTTCTAGTCCCCACTAGTATTCTAGCTGCAGCATTTTGAATTAACTGAAGGCTTTTCAGGGAACTTTTAGGACAACCTGATAATAATGAATTACAATAGTCCAGCCTAGAGGAAATAAATGCATGAATTAGTTTTTCAGCATCACTCTGAGACAAGACCTTTCTAATTTTAGAGATATTGCGTGAATGCAAAAAAGCAGTCCTACATATTTGTTTAATATGGGTTTTGAATGACATATCCTGATCAAAAATGACTCCAAGATTTCTCACAGTATTACTAGAGGTCAGGGTAATGCCATCCAGAGTAAGGATCTGGTTAGACACCATGTTTCTAAGATTTGTGGGGCCAAGTACAATAACTTCAGTTTTATCTGAGTTTAAAAGCAGGAAATTAGAGGTCATCCATGTCTTTATGTCTGTAAGACAATCCTGCAGTTTAGCTAATTGGTGTGTGTCCTCTGGCTTCATGGATAGATAAAGCTGGGTATCATCTGCGTAACAATGAAAATTTAAGCAATGCCGTCTAATAATACTGCCTAAGGGAAGCATGTATAAAGTGAATAAAATTGGTCCTAGCACAGAATCTTGTGGAACTCCATAATTAACCTTAGTCTGTGAAGAAGATTCCCCATTTACATGAACAAATTGTAATCTATTAGATAAATATGATTCAAACCACCGCAGCGCAGTGCCTTTAATACCTATGGCATGCTCTAATCTCTGTAATAAAATTTTATGGTCAACAGTATCAAAAGCAGCACTGAGGTCTAACAGAACAAGCACAGAGATGAGTCCACTGTCTGAGGCCATAAGAAGATCATTTGTAACCTTCACTAATGCTGTTTCTGTACTATGATGAATTCTAAAACCTGACTGAAACTCTTCAAATAGACCATTCCTCTGCAGATGATCAGTTAGCTGTTTTACAACTACCCTTTCAAGAATTTTTGAGAGAAAAGGAAGGTGGAGATTGGTCTATACTTAGCTAAGATAGCTGGGTCAAGTGATGGCTTTTTAAGTAATGGTTTAATTACTGCCACCTTAAAAGCCTGTGGTACATAGCCAACTAATAAAGATAGATTGATCATATTTAAGATCGAAGCATTAAATAATGGTAGGGCTTCCTTGAGCAGCCTGGTAGGAATGGGGTCTAATAAACATGTTGATGGTTTGGATGAAGTAACTAATGAAAATAACTCAGACAGAACAATCTGAGAGAAAGAGTCTAACCAAATACCGGCATCACTGAAAGCAGCCAAAGATAACGATACGTCTTTGGGATAGTTATGAGTAATTTTTTCTCTAATAGTTAAAATTTTATTAGCAAAAAAAGTCATGAAGTCATTACTAGTTAAAGTTAAAGGAATACTCGGCTCAATAGAGCTCTGACTCTGTCAGCCTGGCTACAGTGCTGAAAAGAATCCTGGGGTTGTTCTTATTTTCTTCAATTAGTGATGAGTAGTAAGATGTCCTAGCTTTACGGAGGGCTTTTTTATAGAGTAACATACTCTTTTTCCAGGCTAAGTGAAGATCTTCTAAATTAGTGAGACGCCATTTCCTCTCCAACTTAGGGGTTATCTGCTTTAAGCTGCGAGTTTGTGAGTTATACCACGGAGTCAGGCACTTCTGATTTAAAGCTCTCTTTTTCAGAGGAGCTACAGCATCCAAAGATACTCTATCTCACTTACAGAGTTTAGGTAGCTACTCTGCACTGTGTTGGTATATGGCATTAGAGAACATAAAGAAGGAATCATATCCTTAAACCTAGTTACAGCGCTTTCTGAAAGACTTCTAGTGTAATGAAACTTATTCCCCACTGCTGGGTAGTCCATCAGAGTAAATGTAAATGTTATTAAGAAATGATCAGATAGAAGGGAGTTTTCAGGGAATACTGTTAAGTCTTCAATTTCCATACCATAAGTCAGAACAAGATCTAAGATATGATTAAAGTGGTGGGTGGATTCATTTACATTTTGAGCAAAGCCAATTGAGTCTAATAATAGATTAAATGCAGTGTTGAGGCTGTCATTCTCAGCATCTGTGTGGATGTTAAAATCGCCCACTATAATTATCTTATCTGAGCTAAGCACTAAGTCAGACAAAAGGTCTGAAAATTCACAGAGAAACTCACAGTAACGACCAGGAGGATGATAGATAACAACAAATAAAACTGGTTTTTGGGACTTCCAATTTGGATGGACAAGACTAAGAGTCAAGCTTTCAAATGAATTAAAGCTCTGTCTGGGTTTTTGATTAATTAATAAGCTGGAGTGGAAGATTGCTGCTAATCCTCCCCCTCGGCCCGTGCTACGAGCATTCTGACAGTTAGTGTGACTCGGGGGTGTTGACTCATTTAAACTAACATATTCATCCTGCTGTAACCAGGTTTCTGTTAGGCAGAATAAATCAATATGTTGATCAATTATTATATCATTTACCAACAGGGACTTAGAAGAGAGAGACCTAATGTTTAATAGACCACATTTAACTGTTTTAGTCTGTGGTGCAGTTGAAGGTGCTATATTATTTTTTCTTTTTGAATTTTTATGCTTAAATAGATTTTTGCTGGTTGTTGGTGGTCTGGGAGCAGGCACCGTCTCTACGGGGATGGGGTAATGAGGGGATGGCAGGGGGAGAGAAGCTGCAGAGAGGTGTGTAAGACTACAACTCTGCTTCCTGGTGCCAACCCTGGATAGTCACGGTTTGGAGGATTTAAGAAAATTGGCCAGATTTCTAGAAATGAGAGCTGCTCCATCCAAAGTGGGATGGATGCCGTCTCTCCTAACAAGACCAGGTTTTCCCCAGAAGCTTTGCCAATTATCTATGAAGCCCACCTCATTTTTTGGACACCACTCAGACAGCCAGCAATTCAAGGAGAACATGCGGCTAAACATGTCACTCCCGGTCCGATTGGGGAGGGGCCCAGCGAAAATTACAGAGTCCGACATTGTTTTTGCAAAGTTACACACCGATTTAATGTTAATTTTAGTGACCTCCGATTGGCGTAACCGGGTGTCATTACTGCCGACGTGAATTACAATCTTACCAAATTTACGCTTAGCCTTAGCCAGCAGTTTCAAATTTCCTTCAATGTCGCCTGCTCTGGCCCCCGGAAGACAATTGACTATGGTTGCTGGTGTCGCTAACTTCACATTTCTCAGAATAGAGTCGCCAATAACCAGAGTTTGATCCTCGGCGGGTGTGTCGTCGAGTGGGGAAAAACGGATAGAAATGTGAACGGGTTGGCGGTGTACACGGGGCTTCTGTTTAGAACTACGCTTCCTCCTCACAGTCACCCAGTCAGCCTGCTTGGGATCTGCCAGGGGGGAACTAACGGCGGCTAAGCTACCTTGGTCCGCACCGACTACAGGGGCCTGGCTAGCTGTAGAATTTTCCACGGTGCGGAGCCGAACCTCCAATTCGCCCAGCCTGGCCTCCAAAGCTACGAATAAGCTACACTTATTACAAGTACCATTACTGCTAAAGGAGGCCGAGGAATAACTAAACATTTCACACCCAGAGCAGAAAAGTGTGGGAGAGACAGGAGAAGCCGCCATGCTAAATCGGCTAAGAGCTAGTAGCTACGCTAACCTAGCGGATTCCTAAAAACACGCAAAGTGAATAATTTAGAGGTGATTCAGCAGAAGGAGTGCTTTAGTTAAGGCACGTAAAGATTACACTGGGAAACAAATCGTAATCTAGATAACTAGATCAATCTAACTGCGCAGATTAAACAGCTAACAGATACAGAAAAACACCGCTGTGCTCCGGAACAGGAAGTGATACAATACCGCAGTGAGAGCCAACCACCAGTAGAGAACAACTGTGAAAGAAATGTGAACAGGTTGGCGGTGTACATGGGGCTTCTGTTTAGGGCTACGCTTCCTCCTCACAGTCACCCAGTCAGCCTGCTTTCCTGGCTGCTCGGGATCTGCCAGAAGGAATCTAACGGCGGCTAAGCTACCTTGGTCCGCACCGACTACAGGGGCCTGGCTAGCTGTAGAATTTTCCACGGTGTGGAGCCGAGTCTCCAATTCGCCCAGCCTGGCCTCCAAAGCTACGAATAAGCTACACTTATTACAAGTACCATTACTGCTAAAGGAGGCCGAGGAATAACAAAACATTTCACACCCAGAGCAGAAAAGTGCAGGAGAGACAGGAGAAGCCGTCATGCTAAACCGGCTAAGAGCTAGTAGCTGCGCTAAGCTAGCGGATTCCTAAAAACACACAAAGTGAATAATGTGTAAATAATTTAGAGGTGATTCAGCAGAGGGAGTGCTTTAGTTAAGGCACGTGAAGATTACACTGTGAAACAAATCGTTATCTAGGTAACTAGATCAATCTAACTGCGCAAATTAACAGCTAACAGATACAGCAAAACACCGCTGTGCTCCGGAACAGGAAGTGATACAATACCAACCACCAGTAGAGGCAAGCACTATGATGCTGATGCTGACATAACCACACTAAATTCAAGAAGAGGCAAGCGTGACTTCTCCAGCATCTTCTCCAAGGATGCAGATGGGGTGTCTATGAAACAAATCCCAGTCGACAGGTTGGGAGCCTGATCCTCTGAGCAGGTAACTCAGTGGGACAAACTGAATGAACAAATATATATATATATATATACTCAACAAAAATATAAACGCAACACTTTTGGTTTTGCTCCCATTTTGTATGAGATGAACTCAAAGATCTAAAACTTTTTCCACATATACAATATCACCATTTCTCTCAAATACTGTGCACAAACCAGTCTAAATCTGTGATAGTGAGCACTTCTCCTTTGCTGAGATAATCCATCCCACCTCACAGGTGTGCTATATCAAGATGCTGATTAGACACCATGATTAGTGCACAGGTGTGCCTTAGACTGCCCACAATAAAAGGCCACTCTGAAAGGTGCAGTTTTATCACACAGCACAATGCCACAGATGTCGCAAGATTTGAGGGAGCGTGCAATTGGCATGCTGACAGCAGGAATGTCAACCAGAACTGTTGCTCGTGTATTGAATGTTCATTTCTCTACCATAAGCCGTCTCCAAAGGCGTTTCAGAGAATTTGGCAGTACATCCAACCAGCCTCACAACCGCAGACCACGTGTAACCACACCAGCCCAGGACCTCCACATCCAGCATGTTCACCTCCAAGATCGTCTGAGACCAGCCACTCGGACAGCTGCTGGAACAATCGGTTTGCATAACCAAAGAATTTCTGCACAAACTGTCAGAAACTGTCTCAGGGAAGCTCATCTGCATGCTCGTCGTCCTCATCGGGGTCTCGACCTGACTCCAGTTCGTCGTCGTAACCGATTTGAGTGGGCAAATGCTCACATTCGCTGCTGTTTGGCACTTTGGAGAGGTGTTCTCTTCAAGGATGATGCGAAGGAGATGTGTTGCACTGCATGAGGCAAATGGTGGTCACACCAGATACTGACTGGTATCCCCCCCCAATAAAACAAAACTGCACCTTTCAGAGTGGCCTTTTATTGTGGGCAGTCTAAGGCACACCTGTGCACTAATCATGGTGTCTAATCAGCATCTTGATATGGCACACCTGTGAGGTGGGATGGATTATCTCAGCAAAGGAGAAGTGCTCACTATCACAGATTTAGACTGGTTTGTGAACAATATTTGAGGGAAATGGTGATATTGTGTATGTGGAAAAAGTTTTAGATATTTGAGTTCATCTCATACAAAATGGGAGCAAAACCAAAAGTGTTGCGTTTATATTTTTGTTGAGTGTATATGCTGAAACACATTTCTGTAGTTTTTGGTGTATCCTCTCATCTGTTCTCTTTATTGTTGATTTATTGATTCACCAGCGGCAGGGCTCAGCCACTCCAGTGCACGCACACACACACACACACACACACACACACACACACACACACACACACACACACTCAACTGTACAAGTGTTTTTCGCAATGACCATATGATTGTAGCTTGAAATTTTTGAAGTTGAAAGGGATTCAGTTTTCAGATTAAGCTGGAAGAGAATTAATGCAAATTAGGTGATATGTTGAATATCTGAAGCTCAGTAAGTGCACATTTTAACAGAGACCACGTGTGCAATTTATTTATTGCTTTAGTTCTGTAGTTTTATTTAAACTGGTGGCCACCTCTTGGTCACACTCACTAATCAGACAATAAGAAGTGCACATGATTCTGTCATATCCATGAAACTTCAGATACAGTGCCTCCAGAAAGTATTCACAGCACTTCAATTTTCCACATTTTGTTATGTTACCCTACAGCCTTATTCTAGAACAAATGAAATTCATTCTTTTCTCAAAATTCTACACACAATACTCCATGATGACAATGTGGAAAAAAGCTGTTTTGAGATTTTTGCAAATTTCTTAAAAAACAAACAAACAAACAAAAACTAAGAAATCACATGAACATAAGTATTCACAGGCTTTGCCATGAAGGTCAGAATTGAGCTCAGGTGCATCCTGTTTCGACTGATCATCCTTCAGCTGTTTCTACAGCTTAATTGGAGTCCACCTGAGGTAAATTTAGTTGATTGGACATGATTTGGAAACATATGTCTACATATAAGATCCCACAGTTGACAGTGCATGTCAGAGCACAAACCAAGCCTCATCACATGAGACTCACCTCACTGGCATGGACATAGTGTCAATCCGGGTTCTGTCGTCACCACCCTGTAGCCTGGTAGCACACAGCCAAACAGTTCTATTCAGTATAAGATTTAATTGCAGTAAATAGAAACTTGAGATTTCATACTGAAACATACACGAGTTCTATCCAAGTGCAGGACCTGTCCATTGCAGTAGAGGCCATAGCTGTATCAACAGTTACATCCTGTTTCTCAGTGCTCTCTGGAGTAAACAACAGACCAATACCAACCCTAACCCCGAGCATAGGGGAAGAAAATCTCTCTCCCCACAGGTGTAAAGCAGGCAAGCATTCAGACAAATAAATACCCTCTGGCCACCCTGTAGGACATGATGGGCACCGAGGGAAGGTTTGAACCCCGTATCTATTGTCTGGATATTCTTAAGAATTTATAGTTCATTGCTCTACAAAAGTTTTTTTTTTTGCATTGCTGGTGGCATAAAATAGTCTTAAAATGAAATATTATTTATCACAGTTAATTCTGGGATGCTCTGCAATAGACAGAGGGTTGACACAGCCTTTCTCCCTGTGGCCACTGGAATAGGAGCTAGACTCTACGACACTTACCAGGACTAAACTTTCCCAGCAAATATATTACTAATGACTCTGTCACAATAGACTATATCACCCAACAGGAATAGTTCTTGTGGCAGAGACATTGCCCACACTGGTCCAGATGCCGCCCACATTCAATAGTCCTGGTTGACATTTGATAGTGTCCCCATTTTATACAAATCATCATAAGGTGAAAGAATGCATTAATAATTGCAATATGCAACTGTCTCATATGATACAAACAGAACACTCTGAGTCTTGGCGGCTAAAAGTGATTCACTTTGAGTAAAAAGCCATTTTGTCCTTTAAACTGCAGCTTAAACGTTGTTGGTTGGACGCCATGCAGAGAAGCCGAATGCTGATTTCACTCATTAGCAGATCATCAGTCTGTATGAACTTTTAAGTGATGACTTTGGTTTGACTGCTTCACTCAGACAGATGTGTTTTCCATCATTTCATGAAAGTAATCACTGTTTTCATGACGCAGACACATGGTCTTAAACTACGAAGGCTCAAAAGGTTGCTTGTTTTCATTTCATCTGAGGTCAACACCAGCTGATCTCCAGATGACAGTCCAGATAAACTTTATTTGTTCCCACCAGGAAACAAAAGAAAAACAAGTAAACATAGAACAAAAAGCTAGATACGAGATACAGTTCAAGATTAAAGCAAATAATTCATGAAAAACTAAAACAAAAGGTCATAAAAGTGAAAGCAGATGCACTTTGGAGCTGCTGCATGAAAGGTGCAACTACACTGTTAAATAATCAAATAGAAAACAGAGTAGGACCATATGTTCACTGGCAGTGTTAATTTAACACTGATGATTTTACAGTGCACACTTTAAAGGGGAACAGAAACACTTTTTGAGAATTTGTTTGTGCATTCGTTGATAAAAATTGTTATTCATACACTTGCAGAATGTTTGAGCGCAGTGCATATAATATTATTTGAATCAAATTTGCTGATAAATTGACATGTAAATGGCCACTGGATGAAGTCAGTGGAGGCCACTTCCGGTTGACGTCACTGGTTGGGGTCTCCTCTGCTGGGGACGAGTGCAGTTTACTGAGCTCGCTTATTGAAGTTATGTTAGTCTCGTCAAGAAACAGGTGGAATATGCCAGAAAGCTGCACATGTTGGCAAAGCCACAAACAGAGGTACAAGAGAGACAATATTTCCTTCCATAAGTAAGTGGTTTTGGTTATTTTTGTCAATTTGTCCGTGACATTTGGTTGACAAACAGGTGTATGTTTCCTGCCCATGCCTTTGTCGTCCGAGGACACGGACCACACTTATACACAGAGATGTGCACACACACCACTGACTTCATGAATGAAACACGATCAATAAAGGATAATTGTGTAAAAATATTATATATATATATATATATATAATTGTTTCATGAGCACCTTTACGGCAATGGATTTAGGAGCTGTGCTGTGCTGAAAATAGCTGCAGCAGCTTGGTTCAGCTCAGCAGCGCAGCTTAACACTAATATTTCAGAATGTGTAGGTGCCAGAGTAAGTTTAATACTTTCCTGACACGATTTAATGTTAATTACTTTTACTGGCTCGATATCCAGGTCAGAATGGCATTTTAACATGTATTTTGCAAGTGTTTTTCTGTGTGTTTTCAGTCGCGAATCCCCATTCAAAATGCATTAACATCCAGAAACTTCGTCAATATTTTGCGCAGTTAGGAGGAGTCATGTCGCTGTCCATGAAGGGACGTTTGCGTTTAGTGGGCAGCATTGGGAGTGTGGACTCTGGTAGTCATATATAACCTCTTTGTTGGTGCCTTTGGCAGGGAATCTCAGAACGAGGCTCATCTTTCCCCCAACCAGCGACGTCACCCGCCTGACCTGCATAAATGGCGGCAGCCGGTCGATGTCAAAGCCTCTCATACCACGACTAAAACAAAGTTTTCTGTAGAGGTTTTATGGTCTTTACTGTTTCTTGAACAATCAAAAGAACACATTTTTTTGTGTTTATTCATGCTATAAATAATCCGTGGGCATTTCTGTTCCCCTTGAAAGTCCTGATGTGTCAGATGATAAATGTTTAGCACGTGTCAGCCGACATGGGGAGAGTCGCTTATATTTGTTGTGTAGGTATGCAGCTTAAAGCTGCAGAAACACACAAATGCATTTGTTATTTTGTCATAACTACAAAACCCGTTACAAAATCTGGCATCGTGAAATTGCATGTACATGCATGAGCTTGCCGTGCACTCCCATCATTAGCTATGAATGGATGCAAGCTTTCCCCCAAAATAATGATTTGCATGTAAAACCTCTGTGACCTGTTTCCTCACACAGCTCATGTACGACACAACACAGCACACAACTAAAAAAAGTGAAGCAGAAGCATGATTTCACCAAATGTGAAATTGTGACAGTCACCTGATTGATGGAGAAAAGAAACAGCTTTTATGTGGCGAGATCACAAACAACAGAAAAGCTCCAGCGATGGAAAAAATAACGAAGGTGATCAACTTGAACAAAACATGTGGCTGCTATTGTTCAGAGGACTGACAAGCAGTCCTGCAATGATTCACAAATGCACATAAAATTCATTGGCTCATAACTGCCCAACTGTGGTCCAAATAGTAAAATAATTATTAAATAAAAAAGAGATTAACTGAATGTGAAAAACTTGCAGGCCCATAGTATGGCTGTAAGAGGACAGAAAGAAGGTGGATTCTAACTACACAAGTCAGAGAATTTAACAAACATCTGGTGAAAATGTCGTGTCAATAGCACCTTTAGAAATATATTTACTGAGAAAAATGGTGACGCGTTCAATACTTATTTTATCTGCTGTATAAATAAGGTGTTTTCCTTGACCTTTGACCAAACAACACTAAAATCTAAGCACCTCAGGATATCTATCAAAGTAATAGTCACACTAAGTTTGAAGGAAATTCATGCAGCCATTTTTGAGTTATGCACAGACACATAGGAGTGAAAACAACACTCTGCTAACCGACGAGCAGGGGAACAACTGCCAGAACATATACCAGTATTGTTGGGAAAACAGCTGAGCTAGATGTCCATGAAAAAAAAGCAAACAGGACAAAGTCTGGGCAAAGCCGGGAAAACTCAAGTCAGCAAAGCCAGGACTGGAGTCCAGATCAGCGGTGGGCAGTCGTGTGCCATGAAGGGCCAAGCCACAGCAGGTGTGTTCATCCAGTAGGGAGAGGAGGAGTGCAGAGCGACTCCAACTAGAAATGAACTGCCAGGACGTGGAAATAGATGTCAAAGTGAAATCACAAAACAAAATATTCAATAAAATGCTCCTCAGCGAAGACCAAACAAAGCCTTATTTGATGGCATTTCAATGCAAACATTATATGAGGAGAGACAAAATAGTCCATCTCCAAGGAAACAACACAGTGCCTGAGGGAAATGACAGGTTTAGATGTCCTAATCAGTTTTTCTCATGTTGTTGTCTTTTGGGCATCCATAGAACAAATAACAAAACATTTCATCATCAGCTCACAGGAAAACAATGTGCCTCGTCTCCTGACATCACACAGCCAAACAAGTCACAAGGCTATCAATCAGGTTCTGCTGATGCTTTGCAGCATTGACATACTGGTTTTGGTCCCTTATTGTGTTAATTTGTTGTCTCTACAAGTCTAATCAAGTACTCTGTCTTTACAGTTTTAGCACTTTACAAATCAAGTCTGGGAGCACACAGTGGTGACACGCTTCACCATGTCCGCGATACCATGGAACCGCCTTGGGTCCTGGACAGCAGCCACCAAAGCAACAACTGGTCATTCGCCATCGCTCTAAAGTAAGCATCTATCTGCAGGAGCGCCGTGAAGGCTGGACGTGTTCTTGGACTTCTCCAAGTCAAGGATCCTCTGAAGAGACCTGGTACCAAAGACATCCAATCACCATGTTGTGTCCCTGGTTAGTGTCCAAGTCTGACAACCACACCAACGCAGTCTCACATTAAACTTGTCACATTTTGACTGAACATGAGCGTGTGATGAGTTGGATCGACCTTCTGCAGCATCATGTGAGGCACAAGAACACACGAACCACAACCTTAACTATTCCCAGTCCATAAATCAATGATCCCTGATGATACAGAAGTGAAACGTGTCAAAATAACATGTTTCCCTGTGTGTCACTGAATGTCACAGACCAAGCATAAAAGTGTGATGAGTTGGGAGAGAGCATGTGTAGACCACACACACACACACACACACTAAGACAAGTCACACCAGGACACAGACAGTTTACAATTCGTTTTATTTTATTACGGATATGATGGTGATCTCGGGGTGATTTTGGCCAATAGAGATGGACGAGACAGCCGCAGCGTGCACGGCTCCAAGAGTGACACCTGCAAAATGAAGATCAGTCAGACGAGGAGGATGAGGTGACCACAGTGATCCTCCAATAAGTGCATAAAAGAGACAAACCAGACACTTTGACGAGTGACCAGCACACGAGCTGAAGGAGTACCTGAAGTACATTAAGTGCCACACAAATCTTTGTGTGAGGTCATTGTTCTAGAACACATTCAACCCCATCCACGTGCGGTAAAACAGGCCTCAGGCTACAAGAATGTGAGCGTGAGATGTGCAGCGGAGAGACAACTGAAGCACCGCACGATCCACAACAGAGGCAAGGAGGATTATCACAGTCATGTGACACTTCCAGAACTTTTCAAAGAGTTCTTGACTGTAACCATGTAACCATAGAACAAAGGCATCAGCGGAGCCAGAACTCACAAACTGAGCACATCCAACCAATGTATCCAAAAAGTGTAAATCCAGTAAACTGGGACAGAAGTCGACATCAAACACTCGCTTCATCCAGAAAAAAAACAAAAAAACACACACATCAGAGCAGAAGCACATTCTAAACACAGAGTGTGAGTGTGTGTGTGTATCATTGTAAAGACACAAACTGCAGCCTGAGAAAGTGAAGGACAGAAGACAGCAGGACACACACACACACACGTACCCTTGATCCGCCGTCTGATGACCCCTAAGCGGCACTTGAGTGACATCGAAAACATCCCCTTGCTTTCTCTCTCTCTCCTTCTTCTCCACAGTTCTTTCCATTCCCTCCTCCTCCTCAGTCAGACATAGTATGAGCCGAACAAAGGATGGAGAAAGAGAGAGCGAGAGAGAGAGAGAGAGAGAGAGAGCGAGAAAGAGGACTTGCTCTTCTCTCTTTCCACTCTTCACCATGTGACTGACCAACACTCTGATACATCTCTCTCACTCCCTCTCTCCCTCTCTTTCTCATGGAGCGTGGGATGAATTATTACATTCTCATACCTCTTTCTCTCTTATTTTGACTCACATTTTTGCTTCATATAAATGTTTGTGTGTGTGTATATATATATATATATATATATATATATATATATATATATATATATATATATATATATATATATATATATATATATATATATATAGTGCATTTCAGTTTTTTTTTTCACTTTTTCAGTCCTGCATTTCTATTGGATGAGAGAGATGTCTTTATTTCAGTTTCCAAGGTTCCACATGGAACCATGTGGGTTCTCACAGGTCCCATTTTGGAGCATCTTCACATCCTGAGTGTTATTCCATCCACCACCTCATGGAACTGACCCAGGTCCCAACTGCCGATCCCTCAGGCGGTCCATCCCCGTCTCCCTGATGGTAACCATGTATCTGCTGCAGCCTGGTGATACGTGGGCGTCTCTTTGGCTTCGTTGGCCAGTTTCTAGAAGGATTACTCAAAAACATATTTTTTCTTTTTACTGCAACTGGTGAGAGCATTTACTCTAATATTTATTTAAAAATACATCTTGGATGTGAAAAAGAGATGTATAAAGGGATAAATCTCACGAATGTCAAACCTTTTAGAAATAAATTGTGAGATGGACCACAGACATTTTAAAAAAAGATGTGCAAGTAAGTTCCTTTGGCTTGCGCCAATTTTCGCTCGAGAGTTGTGACAGCAGATCCCAGATGGATCTGCTTGTTGATTTGGCACAAGTTTTACACCGGATGCCCTTCCTGGTGCTATGCCACATTACCCAGCCATTATGTTTTTGGTGAGTTCTGTGGAAGCTGCACTGGACCGTTGTGATGAAGAAAGACCTGAGCCAGAAGGCATGGCTCTTGATCTATGCTCCAATTGTCACCGATTGCAGACACAAGTGTTAGAATAGAAGTTCCTCTGCTGGGTATCTGGGCTTGCATTCAAGAACAGGCTGAGAACCTTGACTATCTGGGAGGGACTTATTTACATTCAAAGGAGGCAGTTGAGGTTGTTCAGGCATCCGGTGAAGATAGCACCTGGTCGCCTCTCTATGGAAGCATTCCAGGTATATCCCACTGGAAGGAGGCCCCAGGAAAACCCAGGACATAGTGGGATGAGCTGCTTGGTCTGCTGCCACCGTGACATGAACAAGTGGTAGAAGATGAATGAATGACTGAGGGTAAAGATAGTGGGGCCAAAGCCTAAAGACAGACTGTCTGATGAAGTATGGACAGAGAATAATTTGGGAACTGTCCAAGGAGACACCTGCATCACATTGAAATCATTGTTGCTTATCTTTAAAACCAAAAAAAAAAACCTTCACCCTTCCATATGAACATCTTATTCATGTCTTCCCAACATCATCTATACTCTGGTTATGAGTGACTCTGCTGTTTCCATCTCAGAGCAGCACAAAGTCTCAGAATCTTCTCTTCAGTGGAGGCTCTATGTTGGAACGCCACAATGCCACTCAGTGCACGAAGACCCTCATCATTTTTACAAAAACGCAATTGTTTCATGCGCACCTTTACGACTAATGTGCACATTGGAAGAAAATAAATCATGCACTGCATGCGGGGTCCTCAACTGTTACATCCTGGATGAGCCAACAACACTGCACGTCTCCATTCTCCAGAGACAACACCCTTGGTGCTCACTGTTGGTTTGTTAGTTTATGAAAACGATGCTACAATTGGTACCCCCCACCCTCGCTAAAGCGTGCCACCCTCTGATGGAAAACAGAGGCAACCAGGGGGCATCCTCACCAGATGCTGAACCGACTCAGCTGGCTCCTGCCATTGAGAAGAAGCAGTGGCTCTACTCTGAATCCCTCCCAGGAAAAAAAAAAAAGTAAAAACAATTTCCTAAAATTGCAGTTGTGAGTTGTTTATGTTCTTCACAGTAAACACATCACAGTGGATCATCCACTTCCATGGTCCTGATATTGAAAATTTCCCCTAAAGCTCTGCCTGCTTCTGCCAAACAACAGGTGGAGCATCATATTGTGAAACCTGCCAATTCTAGAGGGGAGATTTCTTGTGTTCCTGCTCCATCAGGTCCTTCTTCCATTAGTAGTTATTCATTGTACCCCCACCCTCCCAAAATCTCCTGCTTTGCCAGTTTTTTGTACAATTTCTTTTTGTGTTTGTCTCTCACAAAATGAAGTTTGGCACTGATCCAACCTTTAACAATGAATAAAATGATCAGTGTGACATTCGCCTTCACTGTGGTCATTCATACGGCGCGTCCATCAGCGTGATGAACAAAATGAACCATCAGACTTCTGAATCATGAACCGCTGTATTGGAAATGGGAGAGAAAGATGAATTGAACCAAGAGCAGGATGTCCAAATGAACCAAATCAACCAAAACCACACAACATCACGTCAGTTCTTCTGGAAGCTGGAGGGAAAGTTTGATCTACAACCTGACGAACCTCTTGAATGAACAGACGTTGTTGGTGTCCATTCAGCTGCTCCCATTTTATTTGGGGTCGCCACAGCGGATACAGCCAGATCCGCATTAGTATTTGGCACAGGTTTTACGCCAGATGACCTTCCTGACGCAACTCCAGTGTCACCTGGAGAAACACACACAGGTGAAGAGGTCTCCCATCCAAGTACTAACCAGATCCTGCACTGCTTAGCTTCTGAGATCTGATAGGATCAGGCTGACACAGAGCAGACCGGCTGCTTGAATGAACAGATGTTAAAGAGTCCATATTCCTCAAAGACGAGTGCATCACTGACTTTTTAACCTGTGGATCAAAATCACTGTGTGCAGGAATGAAGAATGAAAAAAGATCAAAGCAGCAACATAGCAAGATGAGAAAAAAAGTGTGAGGAGGAGGAAGAGGTGTGCCAAAAGAGAGAGAGAGGAGAGAGACACCAGGGAGGTAAAGATGGAGAAATCAAGAGTGAAAAGAAAAGCAGCAAGAGAGAAAAATCTAGGAACCATAAAGTGTGGAAGAGGGAGACAAAAACAATGACAGAGGGAACAAAGCATGAGGACGAGGAAGGAAAAGAGAAAGCTGAGGAGATGAAAGAAGAGGCAAGGAAACAAAAGCAGTTTAGTTTCAGTGAGACGAGAGGAGATTATAGGAGCAGCTGAAAGGAGGACAGATGAGGGGAGGCTTAGAGAGAGATGACAGGTAATGAAAGAGTGTAGAGGAAGAAAAGAAGCCAGGCACAAGTGGAAAACCTTTCACGTCTGACAAGAAATGCTTACATCAAACATGCCATCACTTTCGTTGCTGTGCAGCATGCGGACTAACAGTTGAAGGGGCTGGCTCAGCGTTTGGACCTCCACCTTCGTAGCCACAGTGTAATCACCTGTGACCAATTTCTGATTCTGTTTCACACTTGCAGGACAAAAGCAAAAAGCTTTTCTGCCAGATGCAGTTGTCCTCTAAATCACAAGAGCACCTGCTCATGGTCAAGTCCTGTGCTGTGCCTTTCTTTAAAAAGAATAACGTGTGCCTTACATAAGTGGAATCACAACTCTCGTGCACGTTGCTCGCCTGCACGTGTAACGCACTGGCTGAGTGTTTTACAATGACGTCCATATTAAAACTTTATTAGTGATGTTTAAACTTTATTGCTTTGTTTTTGAGGAATATCATTTTAAAAAAGTTTATCCATGAATGCGACCGTTGCAATATTTGCTCAAAATGCCAACAAATTCACTCTTGCAAACTACTTTTTCTTACATTGTTGACACATTTGAGATAGAAATCATCCAGCCCAATACATTTTCCCCTCATAAACAGGTTTATATCAACTTTGCACCAGTTTTAACAGTTAGTTCATGGTAGATGTAGCACATGGAAAGCAGTCACGATATTATATCCCCTGCTGGCCATACGGCACGAAGGGGGTTACAGAATAGTGCTCTGTATGTCCATGTATGTGAGCGTGTTCATCACACTTTCTTGTGCATGTGATAAATTGAGTAATATTTATTTGAATCTCACCAAATTTAAAATCTTTTAAATGAGCTGGTCTTGGATACATTCCACCTTGACCATGACTTTACTGCAACAAGGGCCTTTAAGGGCCTCCAGGAATGTTTTGGTTCTGAGCTCCATACCATCTACACACTCATTTTCTGAAATTGCGTATTGCAGTTAAGGGTCATGGGGGGCTTGGACCTGTCCCAGCAGTATCTCCATACCCCTTACCTAAGTATATGAGGATATTACTAGTTGTTGTTCAATATGAGCACAATGTGAAATACACAGGTGCTACCCCACCCCTGGGATCCGCTGAGGGGGACCACAATATGGGTGTTCCTAAATTAATAAAAGTTACACTGAAAACAGCAATAAATAAATAAATAAATAAATAAATAAAAACTTTTTTCTACAACTCGTATTTGTGTCGATATTCCAACCTCCTAACTTCAGTACAAGCCCTAGAGTTCTTGGCAAAATTCTATTATACCTGCAAGAAATGTCCACTGTTGCTCCATTTCCAAACCTGTTGTTTGGAGTAGTACACAGTAAATTTTGCCGAGTAAAATTTACTCTGCTGTGATAACATTTGGTCCCAGTCCAAACAAATACTCTATCACAGTGCTAAATCAACTCTATCACAGTGTAAAATCAACTCTTACTGGTGTAGAAACACTTGATCTGACTAGATGGTAGAGCTGATTTCACGCTATAATAGAGTGTATTTTACTGTCTATAGTCTGGGACCAAATGTTATCCCGGCAGAGAATATTTTACTCAGCAAAATTTACTGTGTAGATATGGACTAATCCCTATTTGGGCCAGGCATGATCAAATGTCAAGGAACACATTACCAGTGGGGGATTCTTAGCACATGACTGTGCCTCTGCAAATTTATATTACCAGCAATACACAAATTAAATCACACCATACAATTGGTTGACATAAACACAGTTTGAGTTTTTGTTGTTTTTTTTTTCTTTTTTAACTGAGCTACAGGCGGCATAATGACAACCATCGAAACAATTACTTTGAAAAAACTGCTTTGTTAATAAAGACACATTTGTCCAGTGTGATTCAAACACTCGGGGGCTTGATTGCTGACAATGTTTGAACATCATTAACATTACAAAAAGTGACGTAAACATCAACTTGCTAACTTGCTTGTTTGAGAAATAATATAATAATAATAGTAATAATAATATTGCACGCACACACAGGCTTCAAAACAAGAACGAATGCATCAGAAGAAATGAAACAAAGCTGAGCACAGAAAAGATGAAAATTATTGGGTTAATACAGTCTGCAATGAAACAAAAGTCAATTTAAGAGTCAATGCATTTATGTATTTTTTTTAAAAAACTTTTAATCATTTATTTTTTGCATTTTTCACATGGTCCCAACTTTCCATATTTTGGGGTTGTACATCCTTCCAGCTGACTTGGAGTCTTGTGATTATGCAGAAAGTAACTAAATAACCCCAGAAATTTGTATAAAATTGTCTCAAATGTATTCACTTTATTATGCTTTCTGAATAACAATGAAACCAGCTCGCCACACTTTTTCAAATGCTCTTCCTACAGGTTAGACAAAAAATTAACTTAGGAGGGTTTTTTTTAAATAATCACATCACAGATGTTACCACAAAATTCAAATGTAATTTTCCTGCATGCTCTCAGAGCTGTGCTCAGTACAGTTGCGTGTCCAGTGGACGTGACATGCAGTTTGTGGACGTCCTGGAGAATACAGCTGGAACATGTCCTGGCTTTTATTAGATGCCGGCATTTGTGGGTTCAGCAGTTATTAACAACTGCACTGCTGCTTTACTGTACGCTTTATTCACCATCCACACATGCAGAGTGCAGATGTGCAGAGCAGCAAGTGTTCACTTAATTTCTCTAAAGCCAAGAGATAAAACACAGCATAAAAACAGATACACATAAAACCAGAGCTCAGCAGCCCTGAGTGACTCTCCAATCCACATACAACAAGTAAAACCAGCATCAACTTTACAGACAATCTGAAGTTGTTATGAAGAGAAACTCTGATTTCCAGACATGTTGGAACAGATGTTGGAACAGACTTTCAGCTGTCTGTCTGTGTGTGTCTACACCATACCACTAATACCCCCATCACACATAAGCCAGAATCACGCAGAATGGCATCAGAATGACGAATCGTGCACATCCAAAAAGTGTCGGTTTCAGTTCCAAAACGTTCTGACACAGTTGGTCAAAATCAGCCGGCGGCCCTGAGTGTGATGTACAGTACATGTTCAAAACTGTCCAGGTGCCGTCGAGATGGGACACCTATCCGACGGCAGTTCATGTGCAGTCTGAGGACCATCTGACTGTCATTTACACATGGCGGCAAAACAGGATCTGAAATGATTTGAGTGCATACAGGGGAACCTTGAGATGGATCTGTCACGGCAACGCCGGCCAGTATGACCTGCACATACCACGTACAATAATGTCTACCATCTACCTGTTGCCTACATGTGCTTTCGATGCCATCGTGCAGGTGTGGACGAGGTAATCCGGATATGTTCTAACACTGCTGAACACGCCTCTTTTCCTCCTGACTGCGTCAGATTATGGCAATATTTGCCATGTCAGGCTGGTTCCTGCACATTCTTGGTATGTGTGACGGGAGTTTAAAGGTAACAGCTGGATTTTGACAAAACCCCTGTAAGAACATGGTCCTTCAATCTGGCAACACATGGTCAAACTGTGTTGTTGTTCCTCATGTGACTTGTGATGATGTCATAAAGAACAAGATGGGCCACACAAACCTCTTTGTTTTTGTTCACACAGCTGTGAGCTCTGTCATTCACAGGGGGACACATCCCGTTTGATGCAACTTTTAGGTCGGTGGAGCAGCTCATGTGGGTGACACAAATTACAAAATAATCCACAAAACAAATATACAGGAAATGTTGCCAGTGCACAGGATGGAGGGCCTGAGAAACAGACACCACACCCATCTCTGGACGGAGCCACAGCTCTAACAGAGAAAAAACAGAATCAGGTATCAGAAAGACAACAAATACAGTATAATTTGTAATCATTAAGCAACAAGAAATCAGAATAAATACTAATGTGATCGCCAGCCACAAGCCCTAAGCTTCAATAAAAGACCCAGAATTTAGGGAAAGTTGAGGCTGCGGCACACTCCGTTTCCTAATAAAATGAATTTAAAAGAGTAAAAAGCATAGTAACATACTATGCCAGTATGCTAACCATAAGAAAGGGAAAATAAGTGTGTCTTAAGTCTGGACTTGAAAGTCTCCACAGAATCTGACTGTTTTATTGATGTAGGGAGATCATTCCACAGAACAGGGGCACAATAAGATAGAAGAGCTTAAATAAATAAATAAATAAATCACAGCATTGTTCGCAGCAATGTCATAAAGGTGTTAGGTGTTTGTTTATTCTTTTGAAGCTAAGGATTCTGCTGTTCTAGTTGTTTGTGTTCTGTCAGTAAATAAATAAATAAATAAATAAATAAATAAAGCAAACAAATTTATTTTGGTCTTTTCCAAGATGTACCATATTTTTCAGAGAACAAGTCGCACCTTTTTTCTATCTCATCAGCTCTTCAATTGGGGATTTTTTGTGTGTGTTGTTTTTGGGTACTTTTTTTAATTACCATTTATTCTTCTATAATTTGTTTTTTTATATGGGTATCACACACACATATATACATATACATATATATACACACACACACACACATATATATATATATATATATATATATATATATATATATATACATATACATATATATATATATATATATATATATATATATATATATATATATATATATATATATATATAGATATATATATATATATATATATATATATATATATATATAAAAGCATGCAACAAACATGTTTGTTTCTTCCAATACTGTTTAGATATTTATGGAGTATGTTCATGTCCGACTTGGTTTTTCTAATCGTGCTTTTGGCTTTCTGGTTTTTAACAAATGTGATATGCCATCCGGACCAGTTGTCACAGTAACAGTCTGATATGGTAAAATATCACCAGAAATCAGCCAATCAGACTGCACATAGTGTTGTAGCCATATAATAATGGAGTTGATTTTTTTTCGTGCTTTGACTCTTAACGTGGGTAGCTCAGTGGATAAGGAGTTGACCTGCTGATATATAGCCCTGGGTTCAAATCCCACTCATGCTTTCTGTTTTTGGACGTGGACAAGACACTTAATCTACATCATCTCAGTCTATTCAGCTGTAAATGTGTATCACCTCAGCTGGGGAAGAAACCTGCGTTAGATTGGTGCTCCATCCTGGGGGGAGTCATAGACTCTTGTAAGCTTGACTCTACAGAACCCGGAGATAAGCAACAGCACCAACGGGTTTCTACATGGGACTTACTTCTTTGGTTTATGGGAAAGGTGATTACTAAGATTATTATTAATAACAATAATGAACACAAGATTTTTCAATATACAAGTCACAGGACCTCCCAAAGTAATAAAAACAAAAAATATGCAACTTATGTTCCAGACAATATGTCAATCGCACTAAGAAGGGCCATCAAATAGCTGGATAGATTTCTAAGGCCACACAATCAGTGGATGACACTCATTACAAACGAGCTGCTGATTAAAAGTATTCTATGATTTGATTCTGTCTCACTTCTCGCTGCACAGCTGCTTTACGCTCCAAAAGACCAAACATTTGAGTAATGTTCCTAATTTGTTTGCAGGTCATGAGCTAAACCCAGACAGGAATACAAAAAACGTGACGTGCCGTCAGCTGACTTCTTCAAAACACCTGAAAAGCTGCAGTCTACCTGCACAGAGGAATGCTCGGAAGTTAAAGGTGGCAAATAACACTAAAATGGGATTTGCTCAATCCAGATGTTACAGGAAATTATCCACTTCTATTGTGCAAACAATTAAATTGGGAGGCACTACTTCACATTATGCATGTCTAGGAGTTATTAAGTTGTGACCTATATTCCAACTACCGTGCTCATGACCTTGAGTCTCGCCCTGAAGCTAATGCATATTAACTTGGAAATTTTGCTGCCATCTCTGCAAAATATCAACAGCTATGAGAAAACAAAGAAGATTAATCAGATTCACATGAATCATGACGTTCATGTGCTAGGGACCGCAACACATCTAGCAGATTGGGCTCTCCATGCTGCAAAAAGTCAGCGGTTTGATCCCTCCCTGTTGACGATCTGTGTGTTTAGATTTTAGACCAATTCATTTTAATCATTTCGCAGGAGAATAGACAAGTTCAATATAAACAGTTTATAGTGATGTAATGTCGCTGTCATGCCAATGACCTGTCAAATAAGCTGCTGATATGAGACGGGCTGTAAAAACCTGAAAGTGATCTGGTCAACTGCCCCTGACTAACTGAATTTACTTTAACCCATATGTGAAAATGTCCAGGGATGGAACCGAGGGCCCACCAGTCAAAAAAATAAATGATGCGAAGAAAAAAGATAAAAGGAAAAAAATAAAATGAAACTTTTTAAGTTTGATAATCTAATGTCACAGTTTCTCCATCATTATCTTCTACTGAAAAAAAGCTGAACATATCACAAGGTGTTGAACAATAAGACGTAACTGTTACAATGTATCATCTCTCTGTATTATAGATTAAACTGTTTTTGGAGATTTCTGGACAATCTATCAAGAATTCACTGGTGATTATGAAAGATGGTTCACAATAAAAATGAATATTTTGTAAATTTGACTTTTTAATGTTAGAATTCAAGAAAACGTATTCCTAGTATAGATTTTTTTTTTTCATATCAGTGCTTGCTCACAGGGGGTCGTTTTGACCGTTGGGGTTTTTCTGTAATTATTGTATGGCTTTTGCCTTACAATATAAAGTGCCTTGGGGCAACTGTTTGTTGTGATTTGGTGCAATATAAATAAAATTGATTTGATTTGATTTTGATATCAGTGACAATATTACCCAATTACAATAAATCAGACACCCCACCCCCACCCCAAACCACCGTAAAATTCTGGATCCACCCCTGATTTCATGTCCATGCATACAGCTTAAAAAAATTTAATATACATTTTGTTAAGCTTTTCTTTGTGCGAGAAAAAAAAAAGTTTTTCCTTCTTTTTGTGCTTACTCTCACATTTAGCTCCTCTTCATCTTTGTCCTTCCTCTTCAGTTTTGGCAGGAATGGAATCGGAGTGAGTGTCAGAGTAAGAGGCTTAGTTTTCACAGCAACACAAAAAAACAAGCGCGCACATGCCAAAGCCAGCAAAGCCAGCACAAACAAAGTGTGTGTTCAGTATGTATTTTTTCTCTTTGTGGTTGAGCGCTCTCAGTGTGCAGTGGTGCATGCGTGTGTGTGTGTCTTCTTCTTTGTCTTTCGGCTGTTCCCGTTAGGGGTTGCCACAGCAGATTAATCGTTTCCATCTCACCCTGTCCTCTGTATCTTCCTCTGTCACACCAACCACCTGCATGTCCTCCCTCAGCACATCCATGAACCTCCTCTTTGGTCTCCCTCTTCTCCTCCTGCCTGGTGGCTCCATCCTCAGCATCCTTCTCCCTATATACCCTGGGTCCCTCCTCTGCACATGTCCAAACCATCTCAATCTCGCCTCTCTGACTTTGTCTCCAAACCGTCCCACCTGAGCTGTCCCTCTGATATGTTCATTCCTAATCTTGTCCATTCTTGTCACTCCCCAAAGAGAATCTCAACATCTTCAGCTCTGCCACCTCCAGCTCTGCCTCCTGTCTTTTTGTTAGTGCCACTGTCTCTAAACCATACAACATAGCTGGTCTCACTACTGTTTTGTAAACTTTCCCCTTCACTCTTGCTGATATTCTTCGGTCACAAATCACTCCTGCCACCTTTCTCCACCCACTCCACCCTGCCTGCACTCTCTTCTTCACCTCTCTACCACACTCTCCATTACTTGAACAGTTGACCCCAAATATTTAAACTCATCTACTTTCACCACTTCTACTCCTTGTAACGGCACTATTCCACTGGGCTCCCTCTCATTTACACACATGTACTCAGTCTTGCTTCTACTGACTTTCATTCCCCTTCTCTCCAAAGCATATCTCCACTTCTCCAGACTAGACTCAACTTGCTCTCTACTCTCACTACAGATCACAATGTCATCTGCAAACATCATAGTCCATGGGGACTCCTGTCTGATCTCATCTGTCAACCTGTCCATCACCACTGCAAACGAGAAAGGACTCAGAGCTGATCCTTGGTGTAATCCCACCTCCACCTTGAATGAGTCTGTCATTCTGACTGCGCATCTCACCGCTGTCACACTATTTTTGTACATGTCCTGCACTACCCTAACATACTTCTCTGCCACTCCAGACTTCCTCATACAATGCCACAACTCTTCTCTTGGCACCCTATCATAAGCTTTTTCTAAGTCCACAAACACACAATGTAACTCTTTCTGTCCTTCTCTGTACTTTTCCAACAGTATTCTCAGAGCAAACACTGCATCTGTAGTGCTTTTTCTCCTCATGAAACCATATTGCTGCTCACAGATCTTCACCTGTTTTCTAAGCCTAGCTTCTACTACTCTTTCCCATAACTTCATGCTGTGGCTGATCAGCTTTATGCCTCTGTAGTTACTGCAGCTCTGCACATCACCCTTGTTCTTGAAAATAGGAACCAGCACACTTCGTCTCCACTCCTCAGGCATCCTCTCACTTTCCAAGATTTTATTAAACAATCTGGTTAGAAACTCTACTGCCATCTCTCCTAGACATTTCCATGCCTCTATTGGAATGTCATCTGGACCAACTGCTTTTCCACTCTTCATCCTCTTCATAGCAGCCCTCACTTCTTCCTTGCTAATCTCTTTTACTTCCTGATTTACTCTCACCACATCATCCAGCCTTTTCTCTCGCTCATTTTCTTATTCATCAGCTCTTCAAATATTCCCTCCACCTTCTCAGCACACACTCCTCACTTGTCAGCACATTACCATGTGCATCTTTTACCACCCTAACCTGCTGCACATCCTTTCCAGCTCTGTCCCTTTGTCTGGCCAATCGGTACAAGTCCTTTTCTCCTTCCTTACTATTCAACTTCTTGTACAGCTCGCAATATGCCTTTTCCTTTGCTTTGCCACTTCTCTTCTCACCTTACGCCGCATCTCCTTGTACTTCCTGTCTACTTTCTTCATCTCTCCGACTATCCCAAAAACTTTTTTGCCAACCTCTTTCTCCTTATGCTTTCCTGGACCTCTTCATTCCACCACCAAGTCTCCTTGTCTTCCTTCCACTGTCCAGATGTCATACCCAGTACTGCCCTAGCTGTCTCCCTCACCACATCTGCAGTACTTTTCCAGTTGTCCAAAATTGCTTCCTCTCCAACCAGTGCTTCTCTCACCTGCTCGCTAAATTTCACACAACAGTCTTCCTCCTTCAGCTTCCACCATCTGATCCTTTGTTGAGCTCTCACTCTCTTCTTCTTCTTTACCTCTAAAGTCATCCTACAAACAACCATCCTACAACCCCTGGCAAAAAATTATGGAATCACCGGCCTCGGAGGATGTTCATTCAGTTGTTTAATTTTGTAGAAAAAAAGCAGATCACAGACATGACACAAAACTAAAGTCATTTCAAATGGCAACTTTCTGGCTTTAAGAAACACTATAAGAAATCAAGAAAAAAAGATTGTGGCAGTCAGTAACGGTTACTTTTTTAGACCAAGCAGAGGAAAAAATATGGAATCACTCAATTCTGAGGAAAAAAATTATGGAATCACCCTGTAAATTTTCATCCCCAAAACTAACACCTGCATCATATCAGATCTGCTCGTTAGTCTGCATCTAAAAAGGAGTGATCACACCTTGGAGAGCTGTTGCACCAAGCGGACTGACATGAGTCATGGCTCCAACACGAGAGATGTCAATTGAAACAAAGGAGAGGATTATCAAACTCTTAAAAGAGAGTAAATCATCACGCAATGTTGCAAAAGATGTTGGTTGTTCACAGTCAGCTGTGTCTAAACTCTGGACCAAATACAAACAACATGGGAAGGTTGTTAAAGGCAAACATACTGGTAGACCAAGGAAGACAAAGCGTCAAGACAGAAAACTTAAAGCAATATGTCTCAAAAATCGAAAAATGTACAACAAAACAAATGAGGAACGAATGGGAGGAAACTGGAGTCAACGTCTGTGACCGAACTGTAAGAAACCGCCTAAAGGAAATGGAAATTTACATACAGAAAAGCTAAATGAAAGGCATCATTAACACCTAAACAGAAAAAAACAAGGTTACAATGGGCTAAGGAAAAGCAATTGTGGACTGTGGATGACTGGATGAAAGTCATATTCAGTGATGAATCTCAAATCTGCATTGGGCAAGGTGATGATGCTGGAACTTTTGTTTGGCGCCGTTCCAATGAGATTTATAAAGATGACTGCCTGAAGAGAACATGTAAATTTCCACAGTCATTGATGATATGGGGCTGCATGTCAGGTAAAGGCACTGGGGAGATGGCTGTCATTATGCACAAGTTTATGTTGATATTTTGGACAATTGAAAGGATGTTTGGGGGTGATGAAATCATTTTTCAAGATGATAATGCATCTTGCCATAGAGCAAAAACTGCAAAAACATTCCTTGCAAAAAGACACATAGGGTCAATGTCATGGCATAGGGTCAATGTCAATGAGCAGATCTGATTTGATGCAGGTGTTAATTTGGGGAATGAAAATTTACAGGGTGATTCCATAATTTTTTCCTCAGAATTGAGTGATTCCATATTTTTTTCCTCTGCTTGGTCTAAAAAAGTAACCGTTACTGACTGCCACAATCTTTTTTTCTTGATTTCTTATAGTGTTTCTTAAAGCCAGAAAGTTGCCATTTGAAATGACTTTAGTTTTGTGTCATGTCTGTGATCTGTTTTTTTTCTACAAAATTAAACAACTGAATGAACATCCTCTGAGGTCGGTGATTCCATAATTTTTGCCAGGGGTTGTATGCTGTCTAACGGCACTCTCTCCTGCCACCACCTTGCAGTCTCTGATTTCTTTTAGCTTGCATCTCCTATAAAGAATGTAGTCCACCTGTGTGCACCTTCCTCCACTCTTATATGTTACCCTGTGCTCCTCACTTTTCTTAAAGTAGGTATTCACCACAGCCATTTCCATCCTTTTTGCAAAATCAACTACCATATGCATATGCACTGATGATATTCATCATCACCCCTTCAATTTCCAACTTCACACTCATCACCCTGTCAGACATTCGCTTAACCTCCAACACACTTTTAACATACTCTTCCTTTAAAATGACCCCAACACCATTTCTCTTCCTGTCCTCACCATGGTACAACAAATTGTACCCACCGCCGATGCTCCTGCTCTTACTTCCCTTCCACTTGGTCTCTTGCACACACAATATGTCTACCTTTCTCCTCTCCATCATATCAGCCAGCTCTCTCCCTTTACCAGTCATAGTACCAACATTCAAAGTCCCCACTCTCATTTCCACCCTTCTAGTTTTCTTCTTCTCCCGCTGTTCATGGCAACGTTTTCCTCCTCTTCTTCGTCGTCTTCGCCCAGCAGTAGCCCAATTTCCATCGGCACCCTGTTGGGCAACAGCACCGGTGGCGGACGTTGTTAACCCGGGCCGCGACCGATCCGGTATGGGAATTCGATTCTGAGTCTGCATAGTTGTGTTGGCTTGTTTTACGCCGGATGCCCTTCCTGACGCAACCCTCCTCATTTATCCGGGCTTGGGACCGGCATTCAGAATGTACTGGCTGCACACCCCATGTGGCTGAGTTCAGTGTGTGTCAGTATTTATTTCTGTGCATCAGCGTACGAGTATGAGTTTGTGTGTGCATGCACATGTGCACATTTGCGTTGAATCTAGGGCACATCTCTTCACTGAAACGGCATCACATTAAAATTTAGATAAGAATAATAATAAAAAAGAGCTCAATAGCAGAGAGCAGTGACTTACTGATTATTAATGATTTTGTGACAGAGTTAGAGATTTGTAGCCACTCTCATGTATTTTACCTTAATTTCTTTGTGAAATAACTTGTGTATCGTGAATAAAGAGTGGGTGTTTGAGACGGTAACGCTGTTGGTGTCTGATGACTCTGGTTTGTGGACCAAAGTAGCGCACTGTAATGTTTAATTATGTAATCTGCAGCTCTTCTGTTCCAGATACATAAAAATGTTGCTGTAGTTCCCACGCTGACCAACAGTGGTCAGTAAAAGCACTGAAAGCTGTTGTGTTACTTTGGCAGAGTGAAAATGATCAAGAATTCACTTTGCAGGAAAATCTGACATTTAATGTATTTAAATAATTTTTCTGTCCTTTCTGTCTCCTCTTTCTTGCTCTCCTTTGAATCCAGTTAAATTTAAGTCTTGATTATACTTTCAGTTCAGCAGCCAACAGGATTTATACTCAACAAAAATATAAAGGCAACACTTTTGATTTTGCTCCCATTTTGTATGAGATGAACTCAAAGATCTAAAACTTTTTCCACATACACAATATCACCATTTCCCTCAAATATTGTTCACAAACCAGTCTAATCTGTGATAGTGAGCACTTCTCCTTTGCTGAGATAATCCATCCCACCTCACAGGTGTGCCATATCAAGATGCTGATTAGACACCATGATTAGTGCACAGGTGTGCCTTAGACTGTCCACAATAAAAGGCCACTCTGAAAGGTGCAGTTTTGTTTTATTGGGGGGGGATACCAGTCAGTATCTGGTGTGACCACCATTTGCCTCATACAGTGCAACACATCTCCTTCGCATAGAGTTGATCAGGTTGTCAATTGTGGCCTGTGGAATGTTGGTCCACTCCTCTTCAATGGCTGTGCGAAGTTGCTGGATATTGGCAGGAACTAGTACACACTGTCGTATACGCCGGTCCAGAGCATCCCAAACATGCTCAATGGGTGACATGTCTGGTGAGTATGCCGGCCATGCAAGAACTGGGACATTTTCAGCTTCCAAGAATTGTGTACAGACCCTTGCAACATGGGGCCGTGCATTATCCTGCTGCAACATGAGGTGATGTTCTTGGATATATGGCACAACAATGGGCCTCAGGATCTCGTCACGGTATCTCTGTGCATTCAAAATGCCATCAATAAAATGCACCTGTGTTTTTCGTCCATAACAGACGCCTGCCCATACCATAACCCCACCGCCACCATGGGCCACTCGATCCACAACACTGACATCAGAAATCCGCTCACCCACACAACGCCACACACGCTGTCTGCCATCTGCCCTGGACAGTGTGAACCGGGATTCATCCGTGAAGAGAACACCTCTCCAACGTGCCAAACACCAGCGAATGTGAGCATTTGCCCACTCAAGTCGGTTACGACGACGAACTGGAGTCAGGTCGAGACCCCGATGAGGACGACGAGCATGCAGATGAGCCTTCCTGAGATGGTTTCTGACAGTTTGTGCAGAAATTCTATGGTTATGCAAACCGATTGTTTCAGCAGCTGTCCGAGTGGCTGGTCTCAGACGATCTTGGAGGTGAACATGCTGGATGTGGAGGTCCTGGGCTGGTGTGGTTACACGTGGTCTGCGGCTGTGAGGGCTGGTTGGATGTACTGCCAAATTCTCTGAAACGCCTTTGGAGACAGCTTATGGTAGAGAAATGAACATTCAATACACGAGCAACAGCTCTGGTTGACATTCCTGCTGTCAGCAATGCCAATTGCAACGCTCCCTCAATCTTGCGACACCTGTGGCATTGTGCTGTGTGATAAAACATGCACCTTTCAGAGTGGCCTTTTATTGTGGGCAGTCTAAGGCACACCTGTGCACTAATCATGGTGTCTAATCAGCATCTTGATATGGCACACCTGTGAGGTGGGATGGATTATCTCAGCAAAGGAGAAGTGCTCACTATCACAGATTTAGACTGGTTTGTGAACAATATTTGAGGGAAATGGTGATACTGTGTATGTGTAAAAAGTTTTAGATCTTTGAGTTCATCTCATACAAAATGGGAGCAAAACCAAAAGTGTTGCGTTTATATTTTGTTGAGTGTATTTTCCACAATATAAGTCACAGTTTGTTTGTTTTTAACTTGTTTGAGAGGTCCTGCTACTGGATTCTCCAATATTAGCACTACCAGCTGATTACACAATAAAATATTACAACCCCAATTCCAATGAAGTTGGCACGCTCATCATTCATCTTCAACCGCTTTTCCGGGTTCGGGTCGCGGGGACCACAGCTCCAGCAGGGGATCCCAGACTTCCCTTTCCCGTGCCATGTTGACCACCTCTGACTGGTGGATCCCGAGGCGTTCCCAGGCCAGTGTGGAGATATAATCACTCCACCTAGCCCTGGGTCTTCCCAGATGGACGTGCCTGGAACACCTCCCTTGGAAGGCGCCCAGGAGGCATCCTTACTAGATGCCCAAACCACCTCAGCTGGCTCCTTTCAACATGAAGGAGCAGCGACTCTACTCCGAGCCTCCCACGGATGACCGAACTTCTCACCCTATCTCTAAGGGAGACACCAGCCATCCTCCTGAGGAAGCCCAGTTCGGCCGCTTGTACCCGCGATCGAGTTCTTTTGGTCATGACCCAATACTCATGACCATAGGTGAGAGTACGAACGAAGACTGACCAGTAGATCGAGAGCTACGCCTTTTGGGTCAGCTTCCTTTTCGTCACAACAGTACGGTAGAGCGAATGCAATACTGCCACTGCTGCGCCAATTCTCCAGCCAATCTCGGTTGGGACGTTGTGTGAAATGTAAATAAAAACAGAATACAATGATTTGCAAATCCTCTTCAACCTATATTCAATTGAATACACCACAAAGAAAAGATATTTAATGTTCAAACTGATAAACCTTTTATGTTTTTGTGCAAATATTTGCTCATTTTGAAATGGATGCCTGCAACACATTTAAAAAAAGCTGGGACATCACCTTTCCTTCTAACAACACTCAATAAGTGTCATAATGCGCCACACATTTTCAAGGGGCGACAGGTCTGGACTGTAGGCAGGCTAGCCTCAGCCCAGTCTCACTTTTTTTTTATTTCGTGCTCCTGTCACAAAATGATTGAATTTTTGTGATTTTTTTTAACTCACTATTACTAACCCTACTCCTACCCCCAACAATAACCATAACCACCCCGACCCCCGCTTCATTGTTAATTTCGTGAAGCCATCATGGAATATATCAGAATGAATTTGTGCTGCTGTGACAAAAGTGAGGCGCTTTTTTGTGACAATATCACTAACCAATAGATTAATGTATATTTCGTGCTGCTAAATCATGATATGCCGTGAGACTGTGTTGCCAGTCTAGTACCTGCACTCTTTTACTACGAAGCCACGCTGTTGTAACACGTGCAGAATGTGGCTCGGCATTGTCTTGCTGAAATAAGCAGGGACGTCCATGAAAAAGACGCTGCTTGGATGACAGCAGGTTTGGTTGTCCATTCGGCTGCTCCCGTTTTGTGTTCGGGGTCACCACAGCGGATACAACCAGATCCGCATTGATATTTGTCACAGGTTTTACTCCTGATGCCCTTCCTGACGCAACTCCAGTATTACCTGGAGAAACACACACAGCCGCTGGTGTTCCAAAGAGGTCTCCCATCGAAGTACTAACCAGGTCCCACACTGCTTAGCTTCTGAGATCTGACGGGATCAGGCTTACACAGAGCAGCAGGTGTTGCTCCAAAACCTGGATGTACCTTTCAGCATTGATGGTGCCATCACAGATGTGTAAGTTGCCCTAACACACCCCCATACCATCACAGAGGCTGGCTTTTGAACTGTGCACTGGTAACAGTCTGGATGGTCTTTTTCCTCTTTTGTCTGGAGGACACGACATCCATGATTTCCAAAAACAATTTGAAATGTGGACTCATTAGACCACAGCACACTTTTCCACTTTGCGTCTGTCCATTTCAAATGAGCTCGGGTGGCGGCATTTCTGGATGTTGTTGATGTATGGCTTTGGCTTTGCATGGTAGAGTTTTAACTTGCACTTGTAGATGTAGCGACGAAATGTGTTAACTGACAATGGTTTTCTGAAGTGTTCCTGAGCCCACACGGTAAGATCCTTTACACAATGATGTCGGTTTTTAATACAGTGCTGCCTGAGGGATCGAAGGTCACGGCATTCAATGTTGGTTTTCGGCCTTGCTGCTTATGTGTAGAAAGTTCTCCAGATTCTCTGAATCTTCTGATTATATTATGGACTGTAGATGATGGAATGCCTAAATTCCTTGCAATTGAACATTGAGAAACATTGTTCTTAAACTGATGGACTATTTTTTCATGCAGTTGTTCACAAAGTGGTGATCCTCACCCCATCTTTGCTTGCGAATGGCTGAGCATTCTGGTGGTGCTCCTTTTATAGACAATCGTGACACTCATCTGTTTCCAGTTAACCTGTTCACCTGTGGAATGTTCCAAACAGGTGTTCTTTGAGCATTCATCAACTTTCCCTATCTTTTGTTGCCACTGTCCCAGCTTTTTGGAAACGTGTTGCAGGCATCCATTTCAAAATGAGCAAATATTTGCACAAAAACATAAAGGTTTATCAGTTTGAACATTAAATATCTTGTCTTTGTGGTGTATTCAGTTGAATATAGGTTGAAGAGGATTTGCAAATCATTTCATTCTATATTTACACATTTCACAAAATGTCCCAACTTCATTGGAACTGGGTTGTAAAGGAATTGCAGCAACAAGTCGAAAGAGAGGAGATGGACTGCACAAAACACAATTTATTAAAGTGGACACAAAAACATTCCATTAGCAGGCATCCAGGTGAAACCAGGAGCAGCCGTCCTGTGAATTTAACTCATTTCAGCTGCACCTTGTTGTTTTAAAGCTGAAGGCTGCAGGTGAGAGCTGGACTGTCAACTGACTTAGTTTGAATCTTCTGATTCAAACTATTTTCTCCACAACACCCTCATGACTGAACTCCAAACAATCTGTCTGCCGCTGTCATATTTCACATTTCCTTCAAAAGTGAACAACACCCGAACAGATTATCTTCTCGATCATGAGGAGGGAGGGACAAATTCACCAGGATACCTGCAGAGCAAAGCTTTGAACAGGTTTGTGGAACAAAAACAGGAACTTTATATTTTTTTTAATTTTCTGGAACAGAACCATTTATTTAAAATGATGGTAACTAGTTAATGTTTTTTTTTTTTAATTCTTGAAAAGATTTCTGTTTACAATGTTCCAGTGAGGACGTCAGAGTCCATTAATGCTCCACACCAAACGAGTTGGTGGCGGTAACGCACCATGTTGGTTCGCAAACTGCCAATACCCTCTAAAGAAGTAGAAAAACAAGAAGACCTGATGACGATCACTTCTGCCTGTCATACATTTTCGATGTAAATGGGGAATCTTCTTCACAGACTAAAGTTAATTATGGAGTTCCACAAGGTTCTGTGCTAGGACCAATTTTATTCACTTTATACATGCTTCCCTTAGGCAGTATTATTAGACGGTATTGCTTAAGTTTTCATTGTTACGCAGATGATACCCAGCTTTATCTATCCATGAAGCCAGAGGACACACACCAATTAGCTAAACTGCAGGATTGTCTTACAGACATAAAGACATGGATGACCTCTAATTTCCTGCTTTTAAACTCAGATAAAACTGAAGTTATTGTACTTGGCCCCACAAATCTTAGAAACATGGTGTCTAACCAGATCCTTACTCTGGATGGCATTACCCTGACCTCTAGTAATACTGTGAGAAATCTTGGAGTCATTTTTGATCAGGATATGTCATTCAAAGCGCATATTAAACAAATATGTAGGACTGCTTTTTTGCATTTACGCAATATCTCTAAAATCAGAAAGGTCTTGTCTCAGAGTGATGCTGAAAAACTAATTCATGCATTTATTTCCTCTAGGCTGGACTATTGTAATTCATTATTATCAGGTTGTCCTAAAAGTTCCCTAAAAAGCCTTCAGTTAATTCAAAATGCTGCAGCTAGAGTACTGACGGGGACTAGAAGGAGAGAGCATATCTCACCCATATTGGCCTCTCTTCATTGGCTTCCTGTTAATTCTAGAATAGAATTTAAAATTCTTCTTCTTACTTATAAGGTTTTGAATAATCAGGTCCCATCTTATCTTAGGGACCTCGTAGTACCATATCACCCCAATAGAGCGCTTCGCTCTCAGACTGCAGGCTTACTTGTAGTTCCTAGGGTTTGTAAGAGTAGAATGGGAGGCAGAGCCTTCAGCTTTCAGGCTCCTCTCCTGTGGAACCAGCTCCCAATTCAGATCAGGGAGACAGACACCCTCTCTACTTTTAAGATTAGGCTTAAAACTTTCCTTTTTGCTAAAGCTTATAGTTAGGGCTGGATCAGGTGACCCTGAACCATCCCTTAGTTATGCTGCTATAGACATAGACTGCTGGGGGGTTCCCATGATGCACTGTTTCTTTCTCTTTTTGCTCTGTATGCACCACTCTGCATTTAATCATTAGTGATCGATCTCTGCTCCTCTCCACAGCATGTCTTTTTCCTGGTTCTCTCCCTCAGCCCCAACCAGTCCCAGCAGAAGACTGCCCCTCCCTGAGCCTGGTTCTGCTGGAGGTTTCTTCCTGTTAAAAGGGAGTTTTCCTTCCCACTGTAGCCAAGTGCTTGCTCACAGGGGGTCGTTTTGACCGTTGGGGTTTTACATAATTATTGTATGGCCTTGCCTTACAATATAAAGTGCCTTGGGGCAACTGTTTGTTGTGATTTGGCGCTATATAAAAAAATTGATTGATTGATTGATGTGGCTGACGGGACAAAGTGCTGGCATCCTGTGTTTTACGCTGAGAAATGCGCCCGGAGCAGACAAACATTGAGGGACTTCTTTAAAAACACTGCATTTATTTGGGTTATTATGTTTGGGTTTTTTTTGTCTTGTTGGATCAAATGTAGTTTCATCACACACAGAACACTGAAGATACATCAGATGGCTGAACACTGGCAGGAATATATTTAAACTTATAACTTATTTTTCTTGTTGTTGACGAGACAAAGCGCTGTTGTCTCATGTTTCACACTGAGAAACATGCCCGGAGCAGACAAACACTGAGGGACCTTTGTCACAAACACGCTGTATCACTTTAAATCTAATATAAAGCTGACCGTGCGTGCATGTGTGTGTTTGCTATGCACAGTCACAGTAATTAAGCAATCCGCACCAAACCCTTAGGTTGAAAGTGTACGTGCAGGAACACACACACACACACACACACACACACACACACACACACACACACACACACACACACACACACACACACACACACACACACACACACACGGTCAGGCTTAGATATTAGATCACGATCCGCTCACTGCAGCCCATATTTTCACAGTTCACGTGGTACTCAGGCCAGGTTGCAAGTATCATATTTTACTTACTACGTAGTAGCAGCTGGCTGGGGTGCACTTTAATTACAATCTGAATGGGCCAGCGCGTGCAAGTTAAGGTGTGTGTTTTTTCACTTTAAATGTACCTGCTGTGTACAGCTGCCAGAGCGTTGCAGTGATATGACATGTTGTCACCTTTTTATCATCATTCACTTGAGTCTCATGAATGTCACAAGTTGCTCTATGAAAATTAATGATGGCAATGTACACACACACAATGCAACTTACTGCACCTGAACTAAAGTGACATGAAATATACAATGACATGGCTAAAATTCATCTCTATTACCCGTGTGTAGAACAAGTATCTCAGCTAGTACACAATAAGTCTATTTCACCTTATCAGCGCAGATCCTCTTTCTCTTAAAAGGCTTTATTTTACTCAGTGTCCCGTTTTGAAAGGTTCTAGCTTCTGCTGCCTCCTACAGTACACTCTACTGTCTTCTCACTCAACAATAATAATAACAATAACACCACCACCAGTGGTGTAGCAACCTCAGCACAGGCCCCAGTGCAAGATATACTGATGGGCCCTACGTGCATTCACGCACATGCACACGGCCACCCACACTATGAGGGCTATACAGATTTTTACCAACAATGTGTTGAATTTTACAATCAAATAAATGCCTTGGGTTATTAGAGGTCAATAATCTAGATTTAACACTCAACTCTGAATCACATGTGCACAACAGTCTGCAGGTCAGCATCCCTCATCATTGCATCAGACAGCAGGGGAGGAGCTGTCTAATTCATGGCGGTGCTGAAATGATTACAAAATCATTTTTCTTGTAAAGTCAAGAGTGCACCCCAACATGATAAACCTCAAGGCAAGAAGAGATGATAATAAAATGAAGCCTATAACATGACAAGACAGAAGAGAGATATTATTGTTTTTTTTTCTTTGTTTTTTTTAAAGATCTTCCAACCAAGCAGCTTGACACTTCCACAAATCTGATCCCCACACTGGCACATAATCTGGCGTGCCAGTGAGTAAACCCATTGTAAACTATTATAATCTGTGCATGGTGCAGTGTGCCAGTGCGCAAAGAAAATTTTGAAATGTTCAAAACATCTGGCACTGTTGTGTGGGCCGCTGAAGAGGAGGTACTGCTGGCCCACCACCACCAGAGGGCGCCCTGCTTGGAGTGCGGGCTCCAAGCACGAGAGGGCGCCAGACCCAGAAGAAGTGACAGCTGTCACTCATCCTCTGCACCAGCTGTCACTCGTTCATCATCACCACCATAAAAGCCGGACTGCAACTCCACCTCCCCGCCGAGAAATCGACTACCATTACCAAGGTAATTTCTCTGTGAACTTAAGACTGTATATCTGTCTAAACTGTTCTTTGCAGCCGTTTTCCTGTCGGTGAGACTCGTCTGTGGAGGTGGCGTTTGAGGTGTTCAGCGACAGCTTCGCAACACCTCCCACCCAGATAAGTGCTCAAACAGGAGCTGCACGAGTGTGTGCTTGGAGGTGGAGGCGCTTCCTCCCTCGTTAACTGTGGATTTACTGAGTGTGCAGACTCACACTCACTCATCACATTTCTGCTTTCTGCCAGCAGTACCAAGGTCGACAGCCGAAGACAGAGGCCACCTGGGGACTCGGGACTTGGCGGCTCCGGTGTTCTTCAGACCGTTGGTGGTGGAAGCCGTGTGGGACGCAGCTTCTCTCTCGTCGGGGGTCTTCTATCTTCGAGCCTGCCCACACGTCACCTGGTGTTAAATTGACTGTGCAGATTATAGTACGTTTCGTTGTGTATTATCGCAACATTAAATTGTTACCTTTTTGGCTTATTCATTGTCCGTTCATTTGCGCCCCCTGTTGTGGGTCCGTGCTACGACACCTTCCCAACAGGATTTCTCGGCCATTGTCATGGATTCCGAGGGGCGTCAACCCGAGCTTGAACGGCCAATGGAAGAGCCAGGAGCGCAGGCGTCAGCGGGAGGCGTGTTGAGTGAGCTGCAGCAGATCTTAACCGCCTTCACGGCTCGGTTAGGTTTAGTGACCGAGCAGAATGTCCTCCTTCATCGGAGGGTGGAGGCTCTCACCACCAGGGTGGAAGCGTGCGACCAGGGCGCTGCTGCAGCCACTCCTCTGGCTGGTCCTGGGCCTGTATCAGACGTTCCACTGGTCGTTCAACGAACCCCCCCCACCGTCCCCTGAAGCATACATAAGCCCTCTGGAACCGTACGGGGGCTGTGTCGAGACGTGCGCGGACTTCCTCATGCAGTGTTCGCTCATCTTTTCACAGCGCCCTGTCATGTACGCATCAGACGCTAGCCGGGTGGCTTATGTTATTAATTTGCTTCGAGGAGAGGCACGCGCATGGGCTACGGCGCTTTGGGAGCAGAATTCACGGCTCCTAACGTCTTATGCTGGGTTTGTACGGGAGTTCAAACAAGTGTTTGATCATCCCAACAGAGGCGAGACCGCTTCGAACGTGCTGCTGTCGATGAGACAGGGGCGCCGTAGCGCAGCCGAGTATGCAGTCGACTTCCGCATCGCGGCAGCGAGGTCCGGCTGGAATAACGTTGCGCTCCGCGCCGCCTTTGTAAACGGACTGTCCCCGGTCCTTAAGGAGCACCTACTGGCTAAGGAGGAACCGCGGGATTTTGACGGGCTTGTCGATTTAGTTATACGCTTAGACAACCGTTTAAACGAGCATCGTCGGGAGCAGGCCGGGGGGCGTGACCGGGCACGAGCCGTCCCTCCCCCTTCCGGTTCCGACAAGGTGACATCGTCCCCACGCTTCACTGCCAGAGAGCTCCGTGTGGCTACAGCTCCCCCTGCTGAGGAGGCTATGGACACGAGCAGGGCCAAATTAAGATCAAATATCAGACAAAGGAGGCTGGCCTGCGGGGAGTGTTTTGTCTGCGGCTCTTGTGAGCACATGCAGAAGGACTGCCCCAAACGGTCAAACTACAATGCCTGTCCTTAGAAACTTGGCTAAGGGTGGGCCATAACACGCACGCGGGAAAACCCCGCAAATCTGCACGAATCCCAGTAACAATTTTTTGTGGGGATTTAACCCTTCACTCCCCAGCACTGGTAGACACGGGGTCTGAAGGGAATCTGCTGGACAGCAGATGGGTAAAGGAAGTAGGGCTCCCTCTGGTGGCTCTGCCGACACCATTGCGGGTGCGAGCACTAGATGGCACCCTGCTTCCATTAATCACACATCAGACACAACCAGTGACTTTGGTTGTGTCTGGGAATCACAGGGAGGAGATAGTGTTCCATGTAACACCTTCTACCTCCCGAGTGATTTTGGGCTTTCCATGGATGGTGAAGCACAATCCCCGGATAGATTGGCCGTCCGGGATTGTCACGCAGTGGAGCGAAACCTGCCACCGGGAGTGTTTAGGATCCTCGGTCCCTCCCGGCACTACGGCTAATGAGGAGGTCAAAGTCCCCCCCAATCTATCGGCGGTGCCAAAGGAGTACCATGATCTTGCTGACGTTTTCAGCAAGGATCTGGCGCTCACTCTTCCCCCGCACCGACCGTATGATTATGCCATCGATTTGGTCCCGGGCGCTGAGTACCCGTCCAGTAGGTTGTACAACCTCTCACGTCCGGAACGCGAATCAATGGAGACCTACATCCGGGACTCCTTAGCTGCCGGGCTGATCCGGAACTCCACCTCCCCGATGGGTGCTGGTTTCTTTTTTGTGGGTAAAAAAGACGGCGGACTCCGTCCATGCATTGATTACAGAGGGCTGAACGAGATCACGGTTCGCAACCGATATCCATTACCTCTGTTGGATTCAGTGTTCACGCCCCTGCATGGAGCCCAAATTTTCACTAAATTGGATCTTAGAAACGCGTACCACCTGGTTCGGATCCGGAAGGGAGACGAATGGAAGACGGCATTCAACACCCCGTTAGGTCATTTTGAGTACCTGGTCATGCCGTTCGGCCTCACTAACGCCCCCGCGACGTTCCAAGCTTTGGTAAATGACGTCTTGCGGGACTTCCTGCATCGGTTCGTCTTCGTATATCTGGACGATATACTCATCTTTTCCCCGGACCCTGAGACCCATGTCCAGCATGTACGTCAGGTCCTACAGCGGTTGTTGGAGAACCGGCTGTTTGTGAAGGGCGAGAAGTGCGAGTTCCACCGCACTTCTTTGTCCTTCCTGGGGTTCATCATCTCCTCCAACTCGGTCGCCCCTGATCCGGCTAAGGTTGCGGCAGTGAGAGATTGGCCCCAACCAACAAGCCGCAGGAAACTACAGCAGTTCCTAGGCTTTGCAAATTTCTACAGGAGGTTCATTAAAGGTTACAGTCAGGTAGTTAGCCCCCTGACTGCCCTGACCTCCACCAAGGTCCCCTTCGCCTGGTCGGATCGGTGCGAAGCCGCGTTCCAGGAGTTGAAACGCCGGTTCTCGACTGCACCAGTTCTGGTGCAGCCTGATCCTGATCGCCAGTACATAGTAGAAGTGGACGCCTCTGACTCAGGGATAGGAGCCGTGCTGTCCCAGAGCGTGGAGGATGATAAGGTTCTCCATCCTTGTGCCTTTTATTCCCGGAGGTTGACCCCCGCTGAACGGAACTATGACGTCGGCAATCGGGAACTTCTTGCGGTGAAGGAGGCTCTTGAAGAGTGGAGACACCTGCTGGAGGGGGCATCGTTGCCCTTCACGGTTTTCACGGACCATCGGAACCTGGAGTACATCCGGACCGCCAAGCGGCTGAACCCCAGGCAAGCCTGCTGGTCTCTGTTCTTCGGGCGCTTTGACTTCCAGATCACGTATCGCCCCGGGACCAAGAACCAAAAACCAGATGCATTGTCCCGGGTGCACGAAGAAGAAGCCAAAGCGGGGCTGTCGAGCCCCACCGAGACCATCATCCCCGAGTCCACTGTCGTGGCCACCCTCACCTGGGACGTGGAGAAGACCGTCCGGGAGGCCCTGACAAGGAGCCCGGACCCGGGGACTGGCCCCAAGAACCGACTGTACGTCCCACCAGAGGCAAGAGCTGCCGTATTGGACTTCTGTCACGGGTCCAAGCTGTCCTGTCATCCCGGAGTGCGTAGGACCGTGGCAGTAGTCCAGCAACGCTTCTGGTGGGCGTCCCTGGAAACCGACGTCCGGGACTACGTCCAGGCCTGTACCATCTGCGCCAGGGGCAAGGCAGACCATTGGAGGACGACGGGCCTCCTCCAACCCCTGCCAGTGCCTCATCGCCCCTGGTCTCACATCGGCCTGGATTTCATCACGGGCCTCCCACCGTCCCAGGGCAACACCGTGATTCTCACGATAGTGGACCGGTTCTCCAAGGCGGCCCACTTCGTGGCCCTCCCGAAGCTCCCGACGGCCCAGGAGACGGCAGACCTCCTGGTCCACCACGTCTTGCGGCTGCATGGGATACCATCGGACGTTGTATCAGATCGTGGTCCCCAGTTCTCTTCACAGGTGTGGAAGAGTTTCTGCAAGGAGCTGGGGGCCACCGTGAGTCTCTCGTCCGGGTACCACCCCCAGACCAACGGCCAGGCAGAGCGGGCCAACCAGGAGTTGGAGCAGGCCCTTCGGTGTGTCACCTCCGCGCATCCGGCGGCCTGGAGTCACCATCTGGCCTGGATCGAGTATGCCCACAACAGCCAAGTTTCGTCTGCTACCGGCCATCTCCCCTTTTGAGGCATGTTTTGGGGTACCATCCCCCATTGTTCCCACTGGTGGAGGGAGAGGTCGGTGTGCCCTCGGATCCAGGCCCACCTCAGGAGGTGCCGCCGGGTGTGGCGGACCGCCCGCTCTGCCTATTACAGGCCCGGACGAGGGCTAAGACCCATGCGGACCGCCGACGTTCCCCGGCCCCCACATACCGGCCCGGGCAGGGAGGTGTGGCTTTCAACAAAGGACATCCCCTTTGTGTGGACTCCCCTAAGTTAAAGGACAGGTACATTGGACCATTTCACATCCTCACGATCATCACCCCGGCCGCAGTGAAGCTCCGACTCCCGGCTTCACTGCGGATCCACCCTGTATTCCACGTGTCCCGCATCAAGCCATACCGCACCTCGCCCCTCTGTGCACCTGGACCTACGCCGCCTCCTGCCCGGCTCATCGACGGAGAGCCTGCTTGGACGGTCCGCAGGCTCCTGGACGTCCGTCGTAAGGGCCGGGGGTTCCAATACCTGGTGGACTGGGAGGGGTATGGACCTGAAGAACGCTCCTGGGTGAAGAGGAGCTTCATCCTGGACCCGGCCCTCCTGGCCGAGTTCTACACAAGACACCCGGACAAGCCTGGTCGGGCGCCAGGAGGCGCCCGTTGAGGGGGGGGTCCTGTTGTGTGGGCCGCTGAAGAGGAGGTACTGCTGGCCCACCACCAGCAGAGGGCGCCCTGCTTGGAGTGCGGGCTCCAAGCACGAGAGGGCGCCAGACCCAGAAGAAGTGACAGCTGTCACTCATCCTCTGCACCAGCTGTCACTCGTTCATCATCACCACCATAAAAGTCGGACTGCAACTCCACCTCCCCGCCGAGAAATCGACTACCATTACCAAGGTAATTTCTCTGTGAACTTAAGACTATATATCTGTCTAAACTCTTCTTTGCAGCCGTTTTCCTGTCGGTGAGACTCGTCTGTGGAGGTGGCGTTTGAGGTGTTCAGCGACGGCTTCGCAACACCTCCCACCCAGATAAGTGCTCAAACAGGAGCTACACGAGTGTGTGCTTGGAGGTGGAGGCGCTTCCTCCCTCGTTAACTGTGGATTTACTGAGTGTGCGGACTCACACTCACTCATCACATTTCTGCTTTCTGCCAGCAGTACCAGGGTCGACAGCCGAAGACAGAGGCCACCTGGGGACTCGGGATTTGACGGCTCCGGTGTTCTTCAGACCGTTGGTGGTGGAAGCCGTGTGGGACGCAGCTTCTCTCTCGTCGGGGGTCTTCTATCTTCAAGCCTGCCCACACGTCACCTGGTGTTAAATTGACTGTGCAGATTATAGTACGTTTCATTGTGTATTATCGCAACATTAAATTGTTACCTTTTTGGCTTATTCATTGTCCGTTCATTTGCGCCCCCTGTTGTGGGTCCGTGCTACGACACCTTCCCAACAGGCACGCATTAATTTTATGAACTTGTCATGAACATTGCACAACATATTCAAAAACACTGCGTGTCACTAAGTGTCGTTGCGCGCAGGGCATTTGAACTTGAAGGTGAGATAATGACGAGATGTTACATCGAGAATAAACACAACTTTACAGATAGATTATCTAACTCATAAGAAGGAATGAAAATGCAACCAAATGTGTTCTCCACCGCACGACGTGCACAAGATAACCTGTAGCTTGCAGCTGTAGATAATTTCTCTGTGTTTGTGGAAGCGATGACAGAATGGTTTCATCAGCCAAGTTCTGACAGCAAATGTGTAATTGGCTATGAAATGATTTGTGGTGTCTAGCGGGACACGATGAATTGCACGGCAGTGCAGGAATCAAATTCATGAAAGTGTCAAGTTCCCTGAAAAACACGGACCCCAGTGAAACTGGTGCACAGTGATGATCAGGTTGGGAAGGGGTGTGACAACCCACCACAGTCAGATTACTATAAATTCTCTGAAAAATATTTGGCTCAGTGGAAGGGCATCTTGTGAGCTTTGCACTGGGGCAAAATCCTCTATAACTGTCAAATTTAGTCAGCTTTGCTCTCTTCTTATTGTTTTCTTTTATTACTGCTGGATTTATTTTTGTAGGAAAATATTTTTCCGCAAGGTCTTTAGTGACATCTTATGAAATACCTCAACAGACATTACGTTATCCTTTTAATTGAGTATTCTTTAGTGTAAATTTAGCCTATTATTCATAAAAAAAAACAAAAAAACATTCGACTTTGGAATATATTGCACTTAACTATTTCACCAACTGGGAAACCATGACAGAGATGTATGTGCATTATGTGCACTTTTACACAGGCTGTGCACACTGCGTGTCACTGTGACAATGCAAATTAGTGCAGACAAATTCACAGGCCCCTGTGTGTGTGTGTGTGTGTGTGTGTGTGTGTGTGTGTATATATATATATATATATATATATATATATATATATATATATATACTCAACAATATAAACGCAACACTTTTGGTTTTGCTCCCATTTTGTATGAGATGAACTCAAAGATCTAAAACTTTTTCCACATACACAATATCACCATTTCCCTCAAATATTGTTCACAAACCAGTCTAAATCTGTGATAGCACTTCTCCTTTGCTGAGATAATCCATCCCACCTCACAGGTGTGCCATATCAAGATGGTGATTAGACACCATGATTAGTGCACAGGTGTGCCTTAGACTGCCCACAATAAAAGGCCACTCTGAAAGGTGCAGTTTTGTTTTATTGGGGCGGGATAACAGTCAGTATCTGGTGTGAACACATCATTTGCCTCATGCAGTGCAACACATCTCCTTGCGCATAGAGTTGATCAGGTTGTCAAATGTGGCCTGTGGAATGTTGGTCCACTTCCTCTTCAATGACTGTGCGAAGTTGCTGGATATTGGCAGGAACTGGTACACGCTGTCGTATACGTCGGTCCAGAGCATCCCAAACATGCTCAATGGGTGACATGTCCGGTGAGTATGCCGGCCATGCAAGAACTGGGACATTTTCAGCTTCCAAGAATTGTGTACAGATCCTTGCAACATAATATTTGAGGGAAATGGTGATATTGTGTATGTGGAAAAAGTTTTAGATCTTTGAGTTCATCTCATACAAAATGGGAGCAAAACCAAAAGTGTTGCATTTATATTTTTGTTGAGTGTATATATATAAATAAATAACAGAAAAAAATTGAATCCATTTTCTGGTAATCCTGGCTTTGTAAACAAGCCACTGATGGCAAAAGCCCAATAAACAGCAGCAGCATAGATCCAAAGGCAAACAGAGGAGGACAAACTCACCTACCAGCTACAGCGCACAACAAATATTAACACAGCCTGATAGAAAAACAGATATGCAGGAAATGCATCTGAGTAAGCGAACACACATATATAGATAAAAGAGTTAACTTCCATTTTCTTTTCATCATTTTATAATTTCTTTTCATTTCCATTTTCCCAAACTCCACTTCTCACTGGGAAACTAACGAATGACCACGGCTCAAATCAATGACGTCTACTACTAATAATACAACTAATACAACCCCTGGCAAAAATTATGGAATCACCGGCCTCGGAAGATGTTCATTCAGTTGTTTAATTTTGTACAAAAAAAGCAGATCACAGACATGACACAAAACTAAAGTCATTTCAAATGGCAACTTTCTGGCTTTAAGAAACACTATAAGAAATCAAGAAAAAAAGATTGTGGCAGTCAGTAACGGTTACTTTTTTAGACCAAGCAGAGGAAAAAAATATGGAATCACTCAATTCTGAGGAAAAAATTATGGAATCACCCTGTAAATTTTCATCCCCCAAATTAACACCTGCATCAAATCAGATCTGCTCATTGACATTGACCCTATGCCATGACATTGACCCTATGTGTCTTTTTGCAAGGAATGTTTTTGCAGTTTTTGCTCTATGGCAAGATGCATTATCATCTTGAAAAATGATTTCATCATCCCCAAACATCCTTTCAATTGTCCAAAATATCAACATAAACTTGTGCTTTTATTAATGATGTAATGACAGCCATCTCCCCAGTGCCTTTACCTGACATGCAGCCCCATATCATCAATGACTGTGGAAATTTACATGTTCTCTTCAGGCAGTCATCTTTATAAATTTCATTGGAACGGCACCAAACAAAAGTTCCAGCATCATCACCTTGCCCATGCAGATTCGAGATTCATCACTGAATATGACTTTCATCCAGTCATCCACAGTCCACAAGTGCTTTTCCTTAGCCCATTGTAACCTTGTTTTTTCTGTTTAGGTGTTAATGATGCCTTTCGTTTAGCTTTTCTGTATGTAAATCCCATTTCCTTTAGGCGGTTTCTTACAGTTCGGTCACAGACGTTGACTCCAGTTTCCTCCCATTCGTTCCTCATTTGTTTTGTTGTACATTTTTCGATTTTTGAGACATATTGCTTTAAGTTTTCTGTCTTGACGCTTTGATGTCTTCCTTGGTCTACCAGTATGTTTGCCTTTAACAACCTTCCCATATTGTTTGTATTTGGTCCAGAGTTTAGACACAGCTGACTGTGAACAACCAACATCTTTTGCAACACTGCGTGATGATTTACTCTCTTTAAGAGTTTGATAATCCTCTCCTTTGTTTCACTTGACATCTCTCGTGTTGGAGCCATGATTCATGTCAGTCCACTTGGTGCAACAGCTCTCCAAGGTGTGTTCACGTACCCTTTTTAGATGCAGACTAACGAGCAGATCTGATATGATGCAGGTGTTAGTTTTGGGGATGAAAATTTACAGGGTGATTCCATAATTTTTTCCTCAGAATTGAGTGATTCCATATTTTTTTCCTCTGCTTGGTCTAAAAAAGTAACCATTACTGACTGCCACAATCTTTTTTTCTTGATTTCTTATAGTGTTTCTTAAAGCCAGAAAGTTGCCATTTGAAATGACTTTAGTTTTGTGTCATGTCTGTGATCTGCTTTTTTCTACAAAATTAAACACTGAATGAACATCCTCCGAGGCCGGTGATTCCATAATTTTTGCCAGGGGTTGTATGATGTGTCCAAGTGTTCTTGAGCAAGGGACTGCTCGCACTGAAGACTAAAGCAAATAGAACAGCGTCGGTTTAAGTCCAGATGAGGCATGAGATGTTTTAAAAACTAAAATGATGAAAAAACTAACAGCAGCTTGTCAAGAAGTGTTTCTGCTCTACACCAAGACAACCGTGTTGGAAAACGAATGCATGAAGAGGAATCCAGGAAAGAATTGTTGGAGGATGTAGAAAGTTGAATATACTGTCCACCACACTGCAGTATGTGAAGACAATAATGGTCATGCCACTGATTAAGAACACAGTTTTATGCTATCTATGTTTGTTCAACATTGACAAGATAGTCAAAAATATGGTGCAGACTGATAGAATGCAAAATGACTGCAGTGGATATTTACGATGCAAATAAGAAGGCTTTTGTTAACATTGTCTGGAAGTGACATTGAGCTGGCCTGGAAAATAAATAAATAAATAAATAAAATAACACAGTGGAAACGTGTGTTGCACTCAGACAAAACAGTATGCCAGATACATTTTTTTTTGAAGAAATGGAGGCTGTGACCCAGACCAAAGAAAAAAAGATCATCCACAATATTCTGAGCACAGAGTCCAAAAGCCACAGTCCGTCATGGTATAGGGTTGTGCCAGTTCCCTTGGCAAAGGTAATTTACACTTCAGTGATGGCAGCATTAATGCAGAAAACCACAATGGGAGTAACAAATGCTTCCTCCAAGAGGACATCTTTCCCAGGGCTGTCCATGCATTTTTCAACAAGACAATGCAAAACCACATTCTGCACACATGACAAAGACATGGCTGCAGAAGAAGAGAGTCGGGTACTGGACTGACCTGCCCGCAATTCTGACCTGTCACCAACAGAGAATATGTGGAGAATTTTACAATGAAAAATGCAATAGTGGTGACCCCGTACGGTTGGACACCTGAAGACGTGTTTGCAGGAATGAAAGGCAGCTAGCTACACAGTAACTCCCACAGAGAGCAAAAACACAAAGCTTTTTTTTTTTTTTTTGCTTTGCCAGTTATTACTGTGGCATCTGAGGTGCTAATCAGTCCACTAACCTCTATGAATAATGAATGACCTGTTGGTCTTTGATCCACAACCCAAAGATATGACTGATGTCAAAGGCTTGAGTCTACCCCGCAAACCTGAACTGGAATACATTTGTTTAGAAAATGGATGGTATAAAAACAAAAAATAAAAATTGGCTCATAATTTGATTTTATTTGACATTCTCTCCCTCTTTCTTGTCTTATTTATTTCTTTATTTTTGTAATTTTTTCTTTGCATCCTGTCCTCCACCCTCTTTTTGTCTGCAGGGTCTCTGTTCTTCTTTCATCCTCTGATGCCTTCATCTCTGCATTATTTCCATATTCATCCTTCTTCTCATATACTTTATATTTGTATTTCCTGTTTAAACCACTGATGCAGTCTAAAGCAACAGCGCCCACTGCTGGTTCAATCTCACACTGCAACAACTACAACAACCCAACACCACCACTGTGTCGACTGAAATCATGACTGTAGCTGCTCTGTTGTTCCCATGGCAACTGCTGCACAACAACACAATTTTTCACTTCAGCACAAAATCTAAAACCTAAGACTGTTGTCCTGCGCTGTGGCTCTGTGCACAGATTTACTGCACCGTGACTTTTCGCTCTTTGCAATAAACATTTCTAAACCAAAAAGTTCAGAAGACACACACACACACATTTTTTTTTTGTCAATACACAAGTAGACTGACCTGCCACAGACATTTTTAACTGAAAATATTTAAAATGAAAACGTCTGTCTCAGGTTTGGTTATTTTGGGCAAAATTCTTGGGGGGAAAAAAATCTGAGAAATATGAATGTACACTTAAACATCTACACTGAATAACATTAAATTGTTACATGTTCTTTAGCACATTTTCAGTCACCGGTCACTTTATTAGGTACACCTTGGTAGTACTGGGTTAGACCCCTTTCGCCTTCAGAACTGCCTTAATTCTTCATGGCAAACATTCAACCAGGTGTTGGAAACGTTCCTCAGAGATGTTGGTCCATATTGACATGATGGCATCATGCATTTGCCTGTTCAACCAGTCTGCCCATCATCCGCTGACCTCTGACATCAACAAGGCACTTTTGTCCACACAGCTGCTGCTTACTGGATATCTTCTCTTTTTTTGGACTTTTCTCTGTAAACCTAGAGATGGTTGTGTGTGAAAATCCCAGTAAACCAGCCCGTCTGGCACCAACAACCATGCCATGTTCAAAGTCACTTAAATTAGTCCATGGGCCAAGCAGGTTTTCGGTACCACTTAAGGGGAAAAAACAACACTTAGAATCCAGCCTCAGTGTATCATGGCCTAAACAAAAATGTATGATAGCCATCCCAGGGTGGTAGCTGTAGCCAGGTAGGGGTCAATGAAGACTTACACAGAGGTCAAACTTTAAAAATGCTCCAATCATGTTGCAAATTATATCACATTACTTGCCTGATCATAACGATTCCAAAAAGATATAATTTGGACAATTTATGATGGAATGTTCTGGAGTTATGGGGTCAAAACAACAAAAATGGTGACAAAGGTCAATTTCAGTTTGTACAGGGGTCAAATATTAAAGCTGAATTAAAATTAAAGTTTATTTGTAGTGTTTGCAGCCACAAAGCTGATATATAGGTGTGATGTGGCTTATAATACTTAACACACACCCCCACACTCACTCCCCCCCCTCCATTTTTTTGTTATTCCTCCGCTGTACTATTTTTGGAGTAGTTTTTGTTGTGTTTTTATTTTTATTTTTTTCATGTGCAAATAGAGTAAAAGAAAAAAAAAAAAGGCTCTAAATGACCAAATAATGAAAATATTCAGTATAGGTCCAGAAAACACACGGATAAATTCATGTGGCTTTTTCAAAATCCAAGATGGTGTCAAAAATGGCCACCGTTTCAGGTTTTTACCTTTTTTGAGTCTTAAAAGGTCAAGAATATGATTTAGGTATCTAAATATATGTATGAAGTACATTCAAAAACTATCCAAGCTTTGACTGAAAAAAAAATAAATACAATTACTCACCTGGGGGTCTGATCCTAACTCCTTTCAAAACAGTCTCCTTTAGACTGCACACACTTCACCCAGCAGTAACTCCATTTTTGGAAGCATTTGTGAAAGGCCTCTTTTGGGATGGTGTCCAGCCACCGACGTGTTCCACAGAATGTCTTCTCATGACTCAAAAAAGAGTCCCCTTTCCCTTTTAGTGTTATTTTGACCATGAGGAACAGCCAAAATTCAGAGGTAGCCATGTCAGGAGAATAGGGAGCCTGACTAATCACAAGAGTGTTGAATCAGCTGAGCAGAATGGGCAGGTGCATTGTGATGATTGAGCTGCCAACTTTTCATTGCCCACGAATTCAGCTGTTTGCAGTGCACAGTATCACGAAGGTGAAGTAGGACCTCCCGATAATGCTCTTTATTAACGCACTGCATCTGGAAAGTATTCACAACGCTACACTTTTTCAACGTTTTGTTACAGCCTTATTTCAAAATGGATGATTTTTTTTTTTCCTCAAAATTCTACACCCACTTACCCCAAATGACAATGTGAAAAAAGGGGTTTTGTTTTGGCAAATTTCTTAACAATAATATTAAAAAAAAACTAATAAATTCCATGTACAACCCCAATTCTGCTGAAGTTCGGACATTGTGTGAAATGTAAATTAAAAACAGAATACATTGATTTGCAAATCCTCTTCAAACTATATTCAATTGAATACACCACAAAGACAAAATATTTAATGTTCAAACTGATAGACTTTTTTGTTTTTGTGCAAATATTTGCTCATTTTGAAATGGATGCCTGCAACACATTTCAAAAAAGCTGGGACAGAGGAAACAACAAAAGACTGAGAAAGTTGATGAATGCTCAAAGAACACCTGTTTGGAACATTCTACAGGTGAACAGGTTAATTGGAAAGAGGTGAGTGTCATGATTGGGTATAAAAGGAGCATCCCCAAAAGGCTCAGCCGTTCACAAGCAAAGATGCGGCGAGGATCACCACTTTGCAAGAATTTAAGGATTCCATTATCTACAGTCCATAATACAGTTGTATGCAAATGTTTGGGCACCCCTGATAATTTTCATGATTTTACTTTATAAATCATTGGTTGTCTGGATCAAAAATGGCAGTTATATATATATCATATAGCAGACAAACACACTGATATTTGAGAAGTGAAATGAACTTTCTAGTATTTACAGAAAGTGTGGCCATTTGCAAATGTCTCTTTGCATCTCTTCTAATGACTGGCAATATGGGAGCCTCTAAACAACTCTCAAATGACCTGAAAACAAATATTGTTCAACACCATGGTTTAGGGGAAGGATACAAAAAGCTATCTCAGAGATTTCAGCTGTCAGTTTCCACTGTGAGGAACGTAGTAAGGAAATGGAAGACCATTGGCACAGCACTAGTTAAGGCCTGAAGTGGCAGGCCAAGAAAAATCTCAGATAAGCTGAAGCAAAGGATGGTGAGAACAGTGATCGTCAACCCACAGACCTGCTCCAAAGGCCTACAACATGATCTTGCTGCAGATAGTGTCTCTGTGCATTCTTCAACTATACAGCGCACTTTGCACAAAGAGATGCTGTATGATGCTGTAATGCAGAGGAAGCCTTTTCTGCATACAAGCCACAAACACAGTCACTTGAGGTATGCTAAAGCACATTTGGACAAGCCAGCTTCATTTTGGAATAAGGTGCTGTGGGCTGATGAAACTAAAATTGAGTTATCTGGACATAACAAGGGGCAGTATGCATGGCTGAAAAAGAACACAGCATTCCAAGAAAAACGCTTGCTACCTACAGTAAAATTTGGGGGTAGTTCCATCATGCTGTGGGGCTGTGTGGCGAGTGCAGGTACTGGGAATTTTGTTAAAGTTGAGGGTCACATGGATTCCAGTCAATATCAGCAGATTCTTGAGAACAATGTTCATAAATCAGTGACAAAGTTGAAGTTGCGCCAGGGCTGGATCTTTCAACAAGACAACGACCCTAAACACTGCTCAAACTCTACTATGGCATTCATGCAGAGGAACAAGTAAAACTTTCTGGAATGGCCATCTCAGTCCCCAGACCTGAATGTTATTCAAAATCTGTGGTGTGATTTTAAGTGGGCTGTCCATGCTCGGAAACCAACAAACTTGAGATATTTTATAAAGAAAAATGGTTCAAAATACCTTCAATCAGAATCCAGACTCTCACTGGAAGGTATAGGAAGCATTTAGAGGCTGTTATTTCTGCAAAAGGAGGATCTATGAAATATTGATGTCATTTTTTTCTGTTAGGGTGCCCAAATTTATGCAACTGCCTAATTTTGTTTAAAGAATTATTGCACACTTTCTGTAAATCCTATAAACTTTATTTCACTTCTCAAATATCACTGTGTTTGTCTGCTATAACATATATATATATAACTGAAATTGCTGATGGAAATCATCAGGAATGTCCAAACTTTTACATACAACTGTATAATCAGAAGATTCAGAGAATCTGGAGAATTTTCTACACGTAAGCGGCAAGGCCAAAAACCAACATTGAATGCCCGTGACCTTCGATCCCTCAGGCGGCACTGAATTAAAAACCGACATCATTGTGTAAAGGATCTTACCACGTGGGCTCAGTAACACTTCAGAAAACCATTGTCAGTTACACAGTTTATTGCTACATCTACAACTCCTGGCAAAAATTATGGAATCACCGGCCTCGGAGGATGTTCATTCAGTTGTTTAATTTTGTAGAAAAAAAGCAGATCACAGACATGACACAAAACTAAAGTCATTTCAAATGGCAACTTTCTGGCTTTAAGAAACACATGCTGCCATCCAAGCAACATCTTTTTCAGGGACGTCCCTGCTTATTTCAGCAAGACAATGCCAAGCCACATTCTGCACGTGTTACAACAGCATGGCTTCGTAGTAAAAGAGTGCGGGTACTAGACTGGCCTGCCTGCAGCCCAGACCTGTCGCCCATTGAAAATGTGTGGCACATTATGAAGCGCAAAATACGACAATGTAGACAGACCCCTGTTGAACAATTGAAGTCGCACATCAAGCAAGAATGGGAAAGAATTCCACCTCCAAAGCTTCAACAATTAGTGTCCTCAATTCCCAAACACTTATTGAGTGTTGTTAGAAGGAAAGGTGATGTAACACAGTGGTAAACATATCACTGTCCCAGCTTTTTTGAAACATGTTGCAGGCATCCATTTCAAAATGAGCAAATATTTGCAGAAAAACAATAAAGTTTATCAGTTTGAACATTAAATATCTCGTCTTTGTGGTGTATTCAGTTGAATATAGGTTGAAGAGGATTTGCAAATCATTGTATTCTGTTTTTATTTACATTCACACAACGTCCCAACTTCATTGGAATTGGGGTTGTACATAAGTATTCACAGCATTTTCAATAAAGTTCAAAATTGAGCTCCTCTTTCCACTAATCGTCCTTCAGATGTTTCTACAACTTAATTGAAGTCCATCGGGGGTAAATTCAGTTGATTGGAAATGATCTGTAAAGAGACACACACCTGTCTACATATAAGGTCCCACAGTTGACAGTGCATGTCAGCTGTGGTTCTTAAAAACGAAGCATGAAGACAAAGTAATTGTCTCTAGACCTCTGAACAGGATTGTCTCGAGGCACAAATCTGTGCCTCGGGACAAATACATACTTATTTACATTATGCTCATGGCATCATTGCCAAAACCTTGTGGAATCATAGTTTCCGCTTAAGTATCACCAAGAATTTGGCCAAAATTTGATGCAATAACTTTGCTCAAGTTGTTCAAGCATGTTATAGCAAATAAGAATCTGACAGGTGCTCAGTACACATGTTCACTGTCTGCTTGCGACTGATTTGCTCTACGGGTGAGAAGAAATTCATATAATGTGAATTTCTCCTCTGTGAGATCAGTAAAGTTTATCTTTATCTTTAAGCATAAGAAAGTTCCTATTCCTCACTGTAAAATGACAACTCACACTTTATTTGCTTCTGTGAAATAAACTCGTTATACGATTATCTTGAGGTACTCCTGAGATAATATTCATATTTTAATATTTTCAATCGAGATAAAACAGTGCCGTGAATTCTCATACTTATGTCACCTTATGCAAAATCATTACAGCAGCCTAAAACATTTGGTTGTCGATTAGATAAAGAAGAAAGTCCCAAAAGGCCTTCCATAAATAAACCTTCTCAGCTGTCATCTTCAACTTGACAAATATCAGTGTCAAATTAATAAAAAAATAATAATAAGTGAAATCTGACTGAAAGAAGAAATAACCTAAAGGGGAAACCCCTGGCAATAATTATGGAATCACCAGCACTGGAGGATGTTCATTCAGTTGTTTAATTTTGTAGAAAAAAAGCAGATCACAGACATGACACAAAACTAAAGTCATTTCAAATGGCAACTTTCTGGCTTTAAGAAACACTATAAGAAATCAGGAAAAAAATTGTGGCAGTCAGTAACAGTTACTTTTTTAGACCAAGCAGAGGGGAAAAAATATGGAATCACTCAATTCTGAGGAATAAATTATGGAATCACCCTGTAAATTTTCATCCCCAAAACTAACACCTGCATCAAATCAGATCTGCTCGTTAGTCTGCATCTAAAAAGGAGTGATCACACCTTGGAGAGCTGTTGCACCAAGTGGACTGACATGAATCATGGCTCCAACACGAGAGATGTCAATTGAAGCAAAGGAGAGGATTGTCAAACTCTTAAAAGAGGGTAAATCATCACACAATGTTGCAAAAGATGTTGGTTGTTCACAGTCAGCTGTGTCTAAACTCTGGACCAAATACAAACAACATGGGAAGGTTGTTAAAGGCAAACATACTGGTAGACCAAGGAAGACGTCAAAGCGTCAAGACAGAAAACTTAAAGCAATATGTCTCAAAAATCGAAAATGCACAACAAAACAAATGAGGAACGAATGGGAGGAAACTGGAGTCAACGTCTGTGACCGAACCTTAAGAAACCACCTAAAGGAAATGGGATTTACATACAGAAAAGCTAAACGAAAGCCACCATTAACACCTAAACAGAAAAAAACAAGGTTACAATGGGCTAAGGAAAAGCAGTCGTGGACTGTGGATGACTGGATGAAAGTCATATTCAGTGATGAATCTCGAATCTGCATTGGGCAAGATGATGATGCTGGAACTTTTGTTTGGTGCCGTTCCAATGAGATTTATAAAGATGACTGTCTGAAGAGAACATGTAAATTTCCACAGTCATTGATGATATGGGGCTGCATGTCAGGTAAAGGCACTGGGGAGATGGCTGTCATTACATCATCAATAAATGCACAAGTTTACGTTGATATTTTGGACTCTTTTCTTTTCTTATGTTTGGGGATGATGAAATCATTTTTCAAGATGATAATGCATCTTGCCATAGAGCAAAAATTGTGAAAACATTCCTTGCAAAAAGACACATAGGGTCAATGTCATGGCCTGCAAATAGTCCGGATCTTAATCCAATTGAAAATCTTTGGTGGAAGTAAAGCTGATCTGGCAACAGCAATCAGAGAAAGTTGGAGCCAAATTGATGAAGAGTACTGTTTGTCACTCATTAAGTCCATGCCTCAGAGTCTGCAAGCTGTTATAAAAGCCAGAGGTGGTGCAACAAAATACTAGTGATGTGTTGGAGTGTTCTTTTGTTTTCATGATTCCATAATTTATTCCTCAGAATTGAGGGAGTCCATTTTTTTTTTCCCTCTGCTTGGTCTACAAAAGTAACCGTTACTGACTGCTACAATTTTTTTTTTTCCTGATTTCTTATAGTGTTTCTTAAAGCCAGAAAGTTGCCATTTGAAATGACTTTAGTTTTGTGTCATGTCTGTGATCTGCTTTTGTTCTACAAAATTAAACAACTGAATGAACATCTTCCGAGGCCGATGATTCCATAATTTTTGCCAGGGGTAAGCAAAATTGCTTTCAGCCACTTTGGATTCCAGTGTGGCCACCATCTTAATTTTCAAAATTTCTAATGTTTGAAACCTCTAGATAGTAACTATTACTCATGCCTTAATACATTTAGACAGTGGTGGGCACAGATAACCAAAAAATTAACTTAGATAACAGATAATCAGATAACTGAAAAGTTATCTTTGATAAAGATAAACCGATAAACCACCCAAAAATGTATCAGAAGTTACAGATAACCGATAATTCCCAGTATTGTCTCTGGTACATTTGCAACTACTAACAAGCTGAATTTGAGTTTTTAACACCACGATCGCTTTTGGAAGCATCAAAAGCGACAACAGACCCAAACAATGAGCCCGCACTTCTATGTTTGAACATCCAGGCCCCTGCTGGAAGCTCTTGTTTACTACACAACTTCCAGCATAGAAGCAAGCTGAAAGCAGCCACAAAGCCAGCTCTCTACCAATCACAACACCCTGGTCAGGCTGAGGTCTTGGAAAATAAAGTCATGCTGACTTATGGTTTGGTGTGAATACTGATAGAATAACTCCATTAATGTCAATTCTGTCATTTGTACAAAGTTAAAATATATATCTTTTAATGTTTGCAGAGGGTGGAACTATACATCTTTTACGTAACTTTTAACAGGTAGGTGCTCAACTGATTTTAAATTTTAAAAATGTTTGCCGCTGTTCAGCTTTGTTTACTACATTATCGTTCTAAATGTTATCAGACAAAAATTTACCGGAAGATAATTAGTCCGATAATGGTTTTTAAAGTTATCTAAAAAGATAATCCGATAATGAAAACATTATCTTCGATAATTATCTGTTATCGGATTATCGGAACTGTGCCCACCATTGCATTTAGACACTTAAATTAGGTTTTCAACCTTTCAATATTCCAACCAATGGAAAAATAAGTGAAATGGCAGCTGTTTGGACACCATCTTGGATTTTGAAAAAGCCATAAGGAGGATTTTCAAGGACTTTTAGTGTGTGATCTACACATTTCTCTGGACCTGTGCTGAAAATTTCAGCTGGTGTGCTTTTTTCTGTTTTTTTTTTTTTTTTAATTTAATACATGGATTTCTGCATAAAAGACAAAGGAGAGCTGTTTATGTTTGAAACTTACAAAAAAGTACAGAAAACAAGATGAAGAAAATGAGACACTGTTCGAGACAGATTTCTTTAAATTTAACAGGAAAAAATAGCGAACAGTCCAACTCACATTTAAGCATAAATATTTGTAAGTTTTGAAATTTTCATACAAATATTTTCATGGACGTCCTGTGAGAATCTGGGCTATTTGAGCATTCCCCATCCAAACCATATCTTTGATGGAGAAAAAGATGAAGAAAAAAGTGAGGTTCTAAGCTTCTCCCCTCCAGCACTCCTCTGATCAGAAGTCTCTTTTATTCTTCCTGTCACGCTCCTCTCCTCCACTTCAGCCCTATATTCTTTATTTATACACTGCCATGTGGTCTGTAAAAAAAAAAAAAAATGACACCGACTCTTGTGAAAGGCCTGACAGAAACACATTAACCAGATAATGGTTCCTTTATTCATTTATTTAAGAGCTGTCAGTTTTTGGTATTTTTAGTCGGAATGTGGTAACACTTTGTGAGAGGATGAAACAACAATTTAGGACTATTGTGTTAACTTCACTCATATAGTGACAGAAAATTGTATCTTGATTGAAATGAACATATACAATGTGAATTAAAACTAAGAACATGATTTCAATTTCAATTTATTTTCATTTATATAGCGCCAAATCACAACAAAGTTACCTCAAGGCGCTTCACACAAGTAAGGTAAAACCTTGCCAAACCCCAGAGCAAGAACACAGGTGACAGTGGTAAGGAAAAACCCCCTCTGATCAATTAATCAATCAATCAAGTTTATTTCTAGAGCCCTTTACAACACTCAAAGTGACCAAAGTGCTTTACAACTAAATTTAAAAACAAAACATGGTAAAAACAAATATCCAACAGTAAAACCATTACAAAAACAATTCAATAAAATATGCATAAAAACATTTAATACCATAAAATAAAGCACCATCATGCTACTGAGTGTTAAAAGCCAGCCTGAACAAATACGTCTTGAGCCTGGACTTAAAAAGCTGTAAGTCAGAGATGATTCTCATTTCAGGGGGCAATTTATTCCAAAGTTTGGGCCCAGCAACAGAGAAGGCCCGATCACCCCAGCGTTTAGACCTGGACCTGGGCACTTCCAGTAAAAACTGATTTACAGACTTCACAGACCTGTTTGAGACACGAGGATGCAAAAGTTCAGTCAAATAAGGAGGGGCCAGGCCATTAAGGGCTTTAAAGACAAACATCAAAATTTGAAAATCAACTCTAAAAGAGACTGGAAGCCAGTGCAAATTAAAAAGAACTGGGGTGATGTGCTGACGTCTTGATATGTTTGTTAAAAATCGGGCTGCAGCATTTTGCACCAGCTGGAGACGACCCAGAGATGTCTGAGGAACTCCAACATAAAGGGCATTACAATAGTCAATTCTAGAGCTGATAAACGCGTGGATAGTTTTTTCAAGGTCAGTGTGGTTTAAAATGGTTTAACCTTAGATAAAAGATGCAACTGATAAAAACTTGTTCTTACCACGCTGTCAATTTGTTTGTCAAATCTAAAAGAATTGTCAAATACCACCCCAAGATTTCTTACTATAGGTTTCAAAGACGCAGACAACAAACCAGAACCTAGAAGAGCAGGGTCACCAAACAAAATGTAATCAGTTTTGTCCTCGTTCAAATGAAGAAAATTTTGCTGTAGCCACAGCTTTATATCAGCCATGCAGTCTGACAAACGTCTGATAGCGTCATTTGTATTTGAAGACACTGGCAGATAAATCTGCAGGTCATCTGCATAGCAATGAAAAGACATGATATGTCTCTCCATAATGGAGCCCAGTGGTAACATATAAAGACAAAACAAAATGGGACCCAAAATGGAACCCTGGGGTACTCCACAAGACAAGGTTGCAGCAGAGGAGGACAAGTCACCTATCATGACAGAAAATGTTCTGTTCATTAGATAGGAACTAAACCACTTTAATGCTGTGCCACAAATGCCAACATGGTGCTTTAAACGAGACAAGAGGATCCTGTGATCAACAGTATCAAATGCTGCTGTCAAGTCAAGAAGCACTAAAAGAACTGGACATTTAGCATCAAGCGACAGAGCCACATCATTGTGGACTTTGAGGAGTGCAGATTCTGTGCTGTCCCTTGTTCTGAACCCTGACTGAAATTTTTCAAGAATAAAATTACTATCTAAGAACACTTGTAACTGTTTAAAAATAACTTTTTCATTAATTTTTGAAATAAAAGACAAATTTGACACAGGTCTAAAATTAGAGAGAACAGAAGTGTCAAGGCGTGGTTTTTTAAGCAATGGTCTCACCACAGCATGTTTGAAAGCGTCAGGGAAGCATCCTGAACTTAAAGACATGTTAATTAAAATCAAGAGGGAAGGACCAACAGTGGTGAACACGTCTTTCAGTAATTTAGCAGGAAGAAAATCTAAAGGGCAGTTAGTGACCCTCATGCATTTAACAGTGTCAGTGAGGGATGTCAAAGTGATGGGATCAAAACACTGCAGAGTGCGCAGTAGTAACAGACTCCTCCAGATTGATACTGCAGCTTCTCAGTGCTCTCACTGATGTCACTTTATCCACAAAAAAATGTAAGAAGTCCTCACAGGTAGAAACAGTGGCATTTTCAAAATGAGGGGTGCAGGGGTTCACAACCGAATTAATTGTGTTGAACAACACGCGAGGGCTATGTCCATTTGTGGAAATAATGTCAGACAGATACTGGGACTTAGCTTCCTTCACTGCCCTCTGATACTGAGCAAGATTGTCCTTAAGAATGTCCAATGACACATGTAGTCTGTCCTTCTTCCAGCGACGTTCAGCCTGTCTGCAGTGCTGCCTGAGTGCACGAGTAGTGACATTTAGCCAGGGGTCAGCCCTTGGTTTAGAAGACCTGCACCTAAAAGGTGCGATTTTGTCAAGGATCCCAGTACAGGTGGAATGGAAAGATGATAAAAGGCTATCTGGACCTTGAGGGAGAGACTCTTCATAATAGGTAGGAATCTCCATATTCACAAAAAGCAGTTGCAAATTCCCCAGCAGTTGAACAACTTATAATCCTGCGGCAAGAAGGTGGGGCGGGAGGCTTACTGACTGGTGGAGGAGCAAGAACGTCAAAAATAATTGGCAAATGATCTGAAATGGGAGTGTCTGATATTTCTGTAAGAGACACTGTGAGCCCATGAGTGATAATCAAGTCCAGAGTGTGTCCAGCATTGTGAGTTGGTTTATCCACAATCTGAGTTAAATCAAAAGATGTCAGAAGACGTTTAAAGTCAGTGGCCACCTGATCGGACTGGCAACAAATGTGGATATTAAAATCTCCACAGAGTAGAATGTGATCATATTTGGGGGCCAACTCAGCTAAGAACTCAGAGAACTCCTGAATAAAGTCCTTATTATATTTAGGTGGATGATAGACCACAGCACATAATATTGGACAAGAAAAATCCATCAGGAACAGCTGTACTTCAAAAGAGGAATAATTATTTGCATGTAAAGACTTGCATGCAAATTTATCCTTGAAGACGGAGGCAACTCCGCCTCCCCGACCACCCGCACGAGGCGAACAGAGGAAAAGAGAAGTGAGGGGGGAGGGAGCTCCGTGAAGGCGCTGTAGTCACCTGGTTTAGTCCACGTTTCAGTCAACATGAGGATCTGATGATTTGAGGAAGAAACCTCAAGCAGACCAGACTCAAAGGGGTAACCCTCTGCTTTGGCCATGCTACCGACACAATTGACAAAACAATTTAAAAAATGAATGCAGCAACAAATGCAACAATGTTGAAGCAGTGACACATCTAAAAGTTGTAGGACACCGGCCCTCGAGACCGGAGTTGAATACCCCTGGTATAGAACCTAACATTACGGGGCAGAGAACTGTGAGGCATTTAGAATCAACCAAACAGAACACAGAGTTTGAGTTTATGAGATAAATATTAAGACATTAAGGACTGGACAGAGGAGGCTGTGCTTTGCCTGCAGGACTGCTACGACTGCACTGATTGGGACATGTTCAAAGAAGCTTGCAGTGACAATCTTGATGAACTTGCTGACGTAGTTTCTTCGTATGCCACTTTTTGCAGGGATATGATCATTCCCTGTAGGTGTGTGAAAATATTTCCCAATAATAAGCCATGGTTCACGAGGTCAGTTAAGGCTTGTATACAGGCTAAGAGACTTGCTTTTAAACATGGATCAGCCTCTGAGCGGCATACAGCCACTAAGGAGGTGAAAATTGGGATTTTAAAAGCAAAACAGGACTATAAAATGAAGCTGGAAAATAAGATGGCGATGAATAATCTTGGATCTGCTTGGTCAACCATGAAAGCCATTGCAGGCCTCCAACACTCTAAAGCCAGCAGGACCATCTCTTTTGATGGCTTCCAGTCTAATTCTGAATTTGCAAATGCTCTTAACTGTTTTTATACACGTTTTGATGTTTTTCATTTTAGTCAGGAAATACAGGAAGTGAGTCATAAAGTGTGTGACAATCAGCACTTTTTTAATTCCCAGAAGGATGTTGAAAAATCCTTCTGTTCACTCAAACCAAGGAAAAGCTGTGGTTCTGATAATATTTGTGGCCGTTTGCTGAAATCATGTGGGAAAGAGCTGAGCTCTATTTTTCAGTACATTTTTAATCAGTCTTTAAAGATGCAGCACGTACCAAGAGTCTGGAAGGATGCTGTTATTATCCCTGTGCCAAAAATCAGTTCTCCCAAGACCCTCAATGATTTCAGACCAATCGTACTAACATCGATTGTCATGAAATTTATTTACTTTTATTTATTGACTTTTCATCTGCTTTTAACACAATCCAGCCCCATGTGTTAGCCTTGAGGCTTTTAGATCATTTTAAAGTAAGTAACAATCTTGTGGGCTGGATTTTGAATTTTTTAACTGGCAGGACACAGAGAGTGAGAGTGAACGGAACTGTTTTGGATCAGGTTATATCCTCCACTGGTTCCCCACAAGGATGTGTCTCCACTTTTGTTCATCCTCTATACAAACATGTGCCGTAGCAGCAGAGAGGATAAAACGATTTTAAAGTATGCAGATGATACAGTTATTGTCAGCCTGCTGAAAGACAATGATAGGAGTCACGGCCCAGTTGTCACTGATTTTCATGACTGGTGCAGTAAGTCTTTTCTTGAGATGAACATCTCTAAAACTAAAGACATGATTATTGACTTTTGGAAAAATAGTGCTCCTAGTCAAGAGGCAACAGTTTTAAAAGGTCAGACAGTGGAGTGTGTCAGCACATAGAAATATCTTGGAACTGTCATTGATGACAAACTGAATTTTTTTTCCAATTATTTTTAATGATTTTTCCATTTGAGGGAAGGGTACAGAAAAAAGAAACAAGGATGTTCTGACATCAACCAGTGGACGTAATCACAATGTGATTAACATTTTGAAGTTCCCCTTCCCTGACATGCAATAGCCCTCTCACTCTTACTCATTCATACCACAAGAGACGGAACGTACAAACACGGGGGGGTGGAATAATAACTAATACTTAGAATTTAAAAGGGGAGGGGACGTCAACAACTCAGTGTTTCATTGGTTTTCAGCATCAATATGCAAGGTATCTATATAGTGTAGAAAGGGCTGCCAGGTTTTATGAAAGGCCTGTATAGAGCCCTTAAGGGAGAATCTAATCCTCTCAAGTCTCACACATTTTAAAATTTCTTCAATCCATCTATTATGTGTGGGTGGAGATGAGTGATTCCATTTAAGCAGTATAAGCTTCCTTGCCAGCAAAGTGGTGAAAGCAATAATGTATTGTGATGATTTGGACCAGCCAGAGGTTGGGGGCAATCCAAAAACAAGGGGGTCAGGGTTCATTGTGCAGCGAAGGACCTTTCCTAGTGTAATGAAGATGGCACGCCAAAAGTCATTAAGTCTGGGGCAGGACCAAAACATGTGCATGTGGTCGGCTGGAGACAGTTGACACCTGTAGCAAGAGTCAACTCTGTCTGGGTAAATTTTAGCTAATCTTGCATTAGTGAAATGGCTCCTGTGTAAGATCTTGCACTGTAAAAGTTTGTGCCTAGCGCATATAGAGGAGGTGTGGACTAGACTAAGTATGCAATCCCATTGTTTGTCAGAGATTGTGATCCTGAGGTCCTGGTCCCAGACAGCCCTCAGGGAGTTCAGGGAGGTTGGGTTTATTTTAAAAATTGTATCATATAAGACTGACGTTAGGGATTTTTGTGTTGTTTTGATTAAGAGAAGTGAATCGATCAAGGTTTCTGGGGGGCAATTGGGAAAGTGAGGGAACTGATTTTGCACAAAATGACGAATCTAGAAGAAACGGAATAAATGAGACTGAGGGAGAGTGAATTTTTTTGATAAGTCTGTAAAAGAGGGAAAAACACCGTCAACGTAGAGGTCATCAATAGTTTGCAGACCCTTGTTTGACCAGGATTTAAAGGCTGCGTCAGAGCAGGATGGAAGAAATGAAGTGTTTTGGTAAACAGGAGCTAATTTAGATGAGGAGTGTAGGCCAAATTGTCTCCTAAATTGATTCCAAATTTTTAAGGTCTCCGAAACAATGGGGTTTTGTGCTATACGTTTGGTTGGTAGGGGTAGCTGTGAGCAGACTACTGACCATAAAGCGACAGGTGTGGACGCTAGCTCCATGCTGGCCCATAGTGGGTGATTATTGGGAGCAATCTTAACATTCCAGAAGAGGATTTTATTAATATTACTAGCCCAGTAGTATCGGCAGAAGTCAGGCATGGCTAGCCCTCCAAGAGATTTGGGAAGTTGGAGAGCTGATCTCTTAATGCAAGCTTGTTTGTTGCACCATAAGGAATTAATCAACTGATCAAATGTGGAAAAAAAGATTTGCGGATAAACACTGGTATGTGTTCAAAAATATAGAGAAAGCGTGGAAGTATTGTCATCTTGACCAGACTGATACGGCCCAGAAGTGACAGAGGTAGAGTGGACCATCTAGTTAAATCTGATTTACATCACTCCAACAGCGTATTTAAGTTTTTTGCAAATAAATCAGGGAGTGATTTTGTTATGATGATGCCAAGGTATTTTAGACCTTGGGTTGCTTTTCTAAAGGAGAAAAGAGTGGAGGGGAGAGTCTCTGCTGAAGAAATAATTGGAAGATAGTCGCTTTTAGGCAGGTTAATTTTATAGCCAGATAATCCCCTGAATTGTTCTAAGATATCCAGAATAGCTGGAAGGGATGAGGTTGGGTTACTGACGTAAAGCAAGAGGTCATCTGCATAGAGAAACTTTGTGGGTAAGGCCAAATCGGGATATCCCTTCAAACTTCCTATCGTTACGTAGCCACAAGGCTAATGGTTCAACAGCAAGAGCAAATAAGGATGGAGAGAGAGGGCATCCCTGACGAATGCCCCGGGATAACAAAAAAGGTTTAGATTTTATGCCATTAATATTGACACTAGCTACTGGGGAGGTATAAAGAAGTTTAATCCATGATATAAAGTTGGAGTCGAAACCAAATTTGTTTAAAGTGAAGAACAGGTAGCTCCACTCTACACAGTCAAATGCCTTCTCAGCGTCTAATGACAGGATGATCTCAGCTGGGATAGAGTCTGAAGAGGAGCAGATAATGTTTAATAATCTTCTTGTCAGGTTTTAGCCCTGGACCTGCCCCAAATCTGGTTTTGTCCCCCAGTCTCTGTCTGTTTCCCTCTCTTTGTCCTTCTGTCTGACCCTGAATGTTTATTTTCTGTTTCTTCCACTTTGGTCTTGGTTTTATGATCTGTTACACTTCAGCCACGTTAAGTTCTGTTCTAGTTTAGTCTCTGCTTTTTATTTAGTCATACTGTGTTATCACATTAGGTTTTGAGGATTATCTGTTACACTTCAGTCACTTATTGAGTTCTGTTCTAGTTTAGTCTTCATCCTTTACTTTCTGGTTATTCAGTCACTGTCTTGAGCACATTTGTAAATCAGGGTTTTCTGTACACTCCTGCCACATGTTGAGTTCTCATCTAGTTTAGATCCAGCCTTTAATTTTCTGTTCTGTTTCTGCCTTTGTTTATTCTGTTACCACATTTGTATTCTAGGTATCATTATTTCCTAATTGTTTAACATTTGTTCTGTCACTGTCATATTCCTGTTTTTTCTGCTTTTGTCTGACACGCCCACCTGTCACTCCACTCGTCTCACTCAGCCACGCCTTCTTTCCTGCACCTGCATCTCATCACGCCTTGACTATCCTCTGCTTTTAAACCCCTTGTCTTCCACAGCTCACTGCTAGTTCGTTGTGCATTCTGCCTCGTTCCAAGCCACCTGTATCCTGTTATATTCTGTGTTTTTGCCGTTCTCGACCTCTGCTTGTCCTTGACCACGTTTCTGCCTGAGCCTGTTAACCTGCTTCTCTGTGCCTGAACCCTGCTTGTTTTTTGACTACGTTTTTGCCTCCTCTGACACACCTGTTTGCTCATGCTGGAACTCTGCTTGTCACTGACCACGCCGCCGCCTCAACACTGTCTGTACTGCCGCCTGCCTGCTTGTGACCCTGTGTATTGACCTGAGCCTGTTTTTTGGATAAAGCCTTTTTCTTAACCCACATCTGAGTCATGCATTTGTGTCCATCCGCCCGCTGTGCCTCGCCACCTCAGTCCCTGACAGTACGAACTAGCCATAACCTGGACACAGCTGACTCAGAGCCTGCCATGCCGGTGAGCAGTTACTCACCTGATGTCACAGCTGAAGACCTTGTCCTCATCAAGGACATTTTTTCAGAAATCGACTTCTGTTTTGGCTGTTTTCGCGCCTGCTTCACACCCAAGAAGAGGTTTGATTATCTAAATCAAGCCCTGGACCTCGTAGAGGCTGACACCTGGCTGTAAGAATATTTTCCAGCCTTAGAAGATTTGGACGAATTATTCACTGCGGAAAGTCTCCCAGCCTGGATCAAACACCCTGAGCTGCACCTGCCACCCAGCCCCACGCTTGCTGACAGTGAATCAGAGTGGAGCAACATGGAAGATGACGCTTCATCTGAAACAGAGGGCCGTGCCCTCCAAGTTACAGCCACAGCATTTTTCAAAATCCAAGATTTATTTCTTGAATATTGGGACAGTCCAGGTCGGCAGAGCAAAAAACATATTTTTTCAGCGCTGGATCAGATTCTGCAAGCTCAGCCTGATTTGACGACTTCTTATCCTGACCTGGCTTGAATAAAGATGTGGTTTAAGCAGGGTCGAGTCCCCCCTTACATTGAGGACCCCATGGACTTCCTGTTTGAATCTGATCTGTATGATGCCTGTTCGGACGCACCTCCTTCAATCACCCTGTCTGACGCTGCAGTCTCGTTCCCGCGGTATCCCACAGCAGCACAGTGTCACCCCTCAGAGCTGTCAACGTCATGCCAGTCACCTGTACCAGCTCCAAGGCGCCTCTCAGCACAACCTGTGGCCACGCCGCGATCACCATCGGTCCCCATGCCTCGTAAATACAAAGCGCCTCTGCTGCGACCCTCAGCCTCCGCCGCCATGCCGTCTACGGAAGCCGGAGCTCACTTGTTGCCTGAACTCTCTGACACAGTCACACCTCTGTGGCCATCGGACCCACTCACACCTCCCGAATCGCTATCAGAGCCATCAGGAAAAGCCACGTCACTCCAGCTCCTCACTGCTTGTGCGCCTGCAAGCTTCGCGGCAAGCGTTTCACCACAACGTCCAGCTCCCTTGGAATCGGCAATCACAGCTCCACCGGCCGAATCATCTGAGCTAAGGGATCAGTCAGCAGAGCACACGCCATCTGATTCCTCTCTGGCACCTGCAGTGACGTCATCAGTGCTCACGCCACCGGAACAAGTGGAGCAGCTCACATCCATGGCTCCTCAAGAAGAAGAGATCTTGTCACCGCAGCTCAGCGCCGCACACTACACCATCGGATTCCTCTTTGGCACCAGCAGTGATGTCATCCACGCTCTCCTCTCTGCAACAAGTGGAGCTGCGCATGTCCTTCAGGCTTCCAACAGCTCCTTTGGAGAGATGCTTAGCACCATCTCTTAAACTCACAGCTAGTCCTGGATCTCCCGAGGTTCCTGCCCGCATTCAATCAGCTGAGATTTCTCCAGAGACGACCATCAGACACGCAGCTCTCTGGACGGTTAGTGTGACATTATTTTGTATATTGATTGTTTTTCTGGCTCCTCCCCCAGCTGTTGTGTTTTTTGGAAAAACTGTTTCATGTCTCCTATTCCAGCCCAATTCTCCTTCTGTTTAAACGTAATGCCAATGTTCTGACGTCCATAGATCATTTAGTAAGTTATGAGATTGTCTTTTTCTGGTTGGGTTTATGTTTTGGTCCTCACTATTTTGTTTGGTTAGTTTCTTTCCCATGTCCAATTTAAAGGTCTCCATTTTGGATAGCTTCCTGGGCTTATTTAATTTGTTTTCATCTTTTTTGCCTTCTATTACAAAGTGTTTTTCCTCATTTAGTCCTTTTTCTGGTTTGATTGGTTCCTGTATCTCAGTTCAGTGGGTTAATGACTTTTTGTCCTTTTGGATTAAGCAGTTTCATTTTTCGCGTGCATCTTCAGTTTGCCCCGCTCGCAGTCTATTTGGTTATTTTTCTGTTGTTGACTGGCCCCTGATATTATTTTGGTGGTTTATTCATCTTTTGCTTTCCTTTTTTACAGGATTTAATGTCTTATGTCTTTCCTTTTTTGTCTTACCCTCTGGCGGTTCTCATAGCTCTGTGCTTAGACAGATGGTTAAATCGTGTTCTCTTTGTTGGGTTTTCCATTTTTTTGTATTCATTATTTAAGCAGTCATTTCATGGTAGCTCTGTTGTTGCAATAATTACATTTCTTGGTTCCATTAGCATTTCACTTTGTGTTTTTCGTTGGTTCTATGTTTCAATTAAGCACATTTATTTCATACTACTCCAAAAGTTTCATGTCAAAGTCCTTTTTTTTTTCCTCTGAAGATACTTCGTTGTTTTTTCAGGTTTTTGTTTTTTTTGTATAAAACTCTTTGCTTCCCCATACCTCCTTTAAGTTACGTAGCATGACTAGAACTCATAGCATTTCTTTTTGGGGATGTTCTCGTTCTGTTTGCTCCATGATTAGGTGGTATGGTGCCACTCAGTGGAATAATTTTTGCACGTGTCTTCGTTTATTTCTTTTTTTATTGGCTTTTAGAATTTTGTGGCTCTTGTGTTTTGAAATAACTTGGTTAGTGTTTTCTGTGTCATTCGTTAGCTCCTCTTTATTTCAATGGTTTACTTGTTTTGTACTCTTATTTATTCTCTTGTCTTGCCAGTTCCCTCATTTTTGGTTCGAAGCAGGTTCACTGTGCTCATGGCCCCGCTAAGTTGCTTAACTCCTCCGGCTTGGATTGTTCTCATAAAGCCTTGAGCCGTTCTACGACTGATTCTAGTACCCTGGGTTGCCCCGCTCCGGTTCCCGTCTGTCCTCCCGGTAGGCCCCTTGACTCAATTTTTGGCTATTACCGACCACATGGTCACCCCCCAGAATTTGCCGCCGCTCACCTGCCTGATACCCTGGCTGACCCCTGCATGCTTCTCCGTCGCCCGTCTGTAAGTCCTTTTTTGTTACGCCGGCCACTTGTGTCCTCTCCCCTGGGCTGTGGGTGGGTTCTGTGGGTCCCTGCTGGGTCTCTGGGGTCTCGTTTCCCTCCTCCGATCCCCCTCCTGCCCACCCGTAGTCGTCTGTGTCTGTGGTTGCCTCTCTCTGGGTCATGGGGGGTGTTTTGGTCAGCTGCCGGGGTCAGCTGCTTTGGGTGGGGGGTACTGTCAGGTTTTAGTCCTGGACCTGCCCCGAATCTGGTTTTGTCCCCCAGTCTGTCTGTTTCCCTCTCTTTGTCCTTCTGTCTGACCCTGAATGTTTATTTTCTGTTTCTTCCACTTTGGTCTTGGTTTTATGATCTGTTACACTTCAGCCACATTAAGTTCTGTTCTAGTTTAGTCTCTGCTTTTTATTTAGTCATACTGTGTTATCACATTAGGTTTTGAGGATTATCTGTTACACTTCAGCCACTTATTGAGTTCTGTTCTAGTTTAGTCTTCATCCTTTACTTTCTGGTTATTCAGTCACTGTCTTGAGCACATTTGTAAATCAGGGTTTTCTGTACACTCCTGCCACATGTTGAGTTCTCATCTAGTTTAGAGCCAGCCTTTAATTTTCTGTTCTGTTTGTCTTTGTTTATTCTGTTACCACATTTGTATTCTAGGTATCATTATTTCCTAATTGTTTAACATTTGTTCTGTCACTGTCATATTCCTCTTTTTTTCTGCTTTTGTCTGACACGCCCACCTGTCACTCCACTCGTCTCACTCAGCCACGCCTTCTTTCCTGCACCTGCATCTCATCACGCCCTTGACTATCCTCTGCTTTTAAACCCCTTGTCTTCCACAGCTCACTGCTAGTTTGTTGTGCATTCTGCCTCGTTCCAAGCCACCTGTATCCTGTTATATTCTGTGTTTTTGCCGTTCTCGACCTCTGCTTGTCCTTGACCACGTTTCTGCCTGAGCCTGTTAACCTGCTTCTCTGTGCCTGAACCCTGCTTGTTTTTTGACTACATTTTTGCCTCCTCTAATACACTTGTTTGCTCATGCTGGAACTCCGCTTGTCACTCACCACGCCGCCGCCTCAACACTGTCTGTACTGCCGCCTGCCTGCTTGTGACCCTGTGTATCGACCTGAGCCTGTTTTTTGGATAAAGCCTTTTTCTTAGCCCACATCTGAGTCATGCATTTGTGTCCATCCGCCCGCTGTGCCTCGCCACCTCAGTCCCTGACACTTCTGGTGTTGTGAAAAGACTGTCATCCTGGAATGAAGCCAGTCTGGTCCTGGTTAATTAGTGTCGGTGTGACCTTCTGGAGTCGAGTGGACAGCACTTGAGAAAGAATTTTTAAGTCAACGCTGAGAAGAGAAATGGGTCTATAACTGTTACAATGGAGGGGATGTTTGTCTTTCTTATCAGTCTGGCCCAGGGGATTTTGAGCTTTGTAGAGAACTGATGGCCTCTTGGACCGCTGCAACTGTTATGAGGGCTCCTAGATTATGAAAGACATCGTTGTCTACTTGAGGGTATGTTAAGCAGTCGAGAGTTAGGCTCCGACCAGTTGCGGGAGGGGGTTTCGGAGGAGTAATAACAAGAAAAAAATATTACAGATTTCCACAGGATCTGTTGTAACCAACCCAGACGAAGATGCTATTCTGGGTATAAGTTTAGAGGTACTTGAAGCTCGGGCTTGGTATGCCAGTAGTTTGCTGGGTTTATCACCTTGTTCAAAGAAACGTTGCTTTGTTTGTAATAGCTGGGTCACGACTTTACTAGTTGATAACAAGTCATATTGGGACTGTAGTTGTAATCTATTTTTGTATAACAATGATGAAGGACTAGTGGCATATTTAGTGTCTAAAATGTAGATTTCATCTAATAGTTCTGTTAATCTGGAAAGTTCAGTTTTTTTAAAATGGGAAACAAATGAAATAATTTGTCCATGTAAATAGGCCTTGAACAAATCCCACAGTATATCACTGATATCTGGCCTGTCATTAGTTTCAAAGAAGAAATTTATTTCCTTGGTGAGGAAATCTTTAAAATTAGCTTCTGCAAGCAACTGAGAGTTAAATCTCCAAAATTTGTGGGCCGGTCTACAGGGGGAAAAAGTGTCAACTGTTGTGGGGGCATGGTCAGAGATGACAATACTGTGATATTCACAGGCAACAGTACTGTGCAGTAGTTTATTATCCAATAAGAAAAAAATCTATTCGCAAGAAGCTATGGTGGACGTGGGAGAAGGAAAACTCTTTGTTAACAGGAAATCTGGTTCTCCAGGGGTCAGTTAATCCCAGGTGGTCTGCGTGAAACTTCAAGATAGCGGCCGATTTTGTTAGGGTAGTGTTTTGTTGATGACCTATCAAGTGTAGTGTCCTGTACTAGATTGAAATCACCTCCAATAATAAGATGGTCTGCAATGTTAGGGAGGGAAGAGAAAAATTGATATAAATTTGTCATCATCCCATGTGGGGGCATACACTAAGGCCAGGACCACAGGAGTATTCTGTAATTTGCCTGAGAGTATAATGAAGCGCCCATTAGGGTCGCTTATAGTATCAGAGGGTTCAAAGGTAATATCCCTACGTATAACAATTGCTGTGACCCTTACCCTTGCAGTGAACCCTGAGTGGAAGAGGTGACCCATCCAAGTCCTTTTTAAATGGGAAATTTCAGAGTTACAAAGATGGGTTTCTTGTAAGAAGCACAGATCACCCCCCAAGATGTTGAAGGTGTGATATTACCTTGTTGGCCTTGACAACATTATTCATTCCTTTCACATTCCACGATATGAAACGGAGATTCCTACCAGACATCAGAATGGACTGTCAAGAGGGCTGGTTGACTGAGCTGTGTGGGGAAGCGGAGACAATGGGGGAAGCACAAGGAGAGACAACACATGTATACCACATACACACACCTACGTATATCACATTTAACACAAAGCAAATCCCTAAGGAAAATAAACTTCTGTATCAACAAGATACTAACTTCCTATTTATCCATCCATCTATTTTCCTCCGCTTTATCCAGAGTCGGGTCGCAGGGGCAGCAGCTCAAGCAAAGCCGCCCAGACCTCCCGATCCACACACACCTCCCCCAGCTCCTCCGGGGGAACCCCAAGGCGTTCTCAAGCCAGCCGAGAGATGTAGTCCCTCCAGCGTGTCCTGGGTCTTCCCCGGGGCCTCCTTCCCAATGGGACGTGCCCGGAACACCTCTCCAGCGAGGCATCCAGGGGGCATCTGGAAAAGATGCCCGAGCCACCTCAACTGACTCCTTTTGACGTGGAGGAGCAGCGGCTCGACTCCGAGCTCCTCCCGAGTGACCGAGCTAATCACCCTATCTGTAAGGGAGCGCCCAGCCACCCTGCAGAGGAAACTCATGTCGGTCGCTTGTACTCACAATCTCGTTCTTTCGGTCATAAGCCAAATCTCATGACCATAGGTGAGGATCGGAACGTAGATCGATCGGTAAATCGAGAGCTTTGCCCCGCTCTCTCTTCACCACGACGGTCCGATACAGCGACCGCATCACTGCAAATGCTGCACCGATCCGTCTATCGATCTCACGCTCCATCCATCCCTCACTCGTGAACAAGACCCCAAGATACTTAAACTCCTCCACTTGAGGCAAGGACACCCTACCGACCTGAAGAGGGCAAAGCACCTTTTTCCGGGTGAGAACCATGGCCTTGGATTTGGAGGTGCTGATTTTCATCCCGGACGCTTCACACTCAGCTGCAAACTGCCCCAGTGCACACTGAAGGTCCTGATTTGATGAAGCCAACAGAACCACATCGTCCGCAAACAGCAGAGATGAGATTCTGTGGTTCTCAAACCAGACCCCCTCTACATCCTGGCTGCGACTAGAAATTCTGTCCATAAAAATAATGAACAGAACAGGTGACAAAGGGCAGCACTGGCGGAGGCCAACGTGCACTGGAAACAGGTTTGACTTACTACCGGCAATGCGAACCAAGCTCCTGCTGCGGTCGTACAGGGGCCGGATAGCCCTTAGCAAATGACCCTGGACCCCATACTCCCGGAGCACTCCCCATAGGGTGCCCCGAGGGACACATCTCGAACGCCTTCTCCAGATCCACAAAACACATGTGGACTGGTTGGGCGAACTCCCATGAACCCTCGAGCACCCGATGGAGAGTGTAGAGCTGGTCCAGTGTGCCGTGACCAGGACGAAAACCACACTGCTTCTCCTGAATCCGAGGTTCGACCATCGTTCGAATTCTCCTCTCCAGTACTCTGGAACAGACCTTACCGGGGAGGCTGAGGAGTGTGATCCCCCTATAGTTGGAACACACCCTCCGGTCCCCCTTCTTCAACAGAGGGACCACCACCCGGTCTGCCAATCCAGAGGCACTGTCCCTGATCGCCATGTGAAGTTGCAGAGGCATGTCAGCCAAGACAGTCCCACAACATCCAGAGACTTAAGGTACTCAGGATGGATTTCATCCACCCTAGGAGCCTTGCCACCAAGGAGCTTTCTAACCACCTTGGTGACTTCGGCCTGGGTAATGGATGAGTCCACCTCTGAGTCCCCAGTCTCTGCTTCCTCTTCGGAAGACATGACGATGGGATTGAGGAGATCCTCGTAAGTACTCATTCCACCACCCAACAACATCCCCAGTCAGGGTCTCCTCCTCTAGCTGCCACCTTATCGTGGTGGGGGAGTTTGCGTACCCAGATGATCCTAGGCGCTATGTTGTCAGGGGCTTTCTGCTCTCTGTAGGGTCTCCCAAGGCAAACAGGTCCTAGGTGATGGGTCAGACTAAGGGCAGTTCAGAACCTCCATGACCAGTAAAAAATTAAGGACCGAGACGTCGCCCGGTATGGCGGAGCCGGGGTCCCACCCTGGAGCTGGGCCTGGGGTTGGGGCTCGCGCGCGAGTGCCTGGTGGTCGGGCCTTAGCCCATGGGGCCCAGCTGGGCTCAGCCGGAAAGAGCGACGTGGGCCCGCCCTCCTGTGGGTTCACTACCTGCAGAGGGGGCCATGGGGGTCGGGTGCAGAGAGGATTGGGTGGCGGTCGAGGGCGGGTGGCCCGGCGGCCCGGTCTGTGCTCACAGCCCCTGGCTGTTGGGACGTGGAATGTCACCTAGCTAGGGGGGAAGGAGCCTGAGCTTGTGCGGGAGGTTGAGAGATACCGACTAGAGATAGTCAGGCTCACCTCCACGCACAGCTTGGGCTCTGGTACTCAACTCCTGGAGAGGGGCTGGATGCTTCCTATTTATCCTACTCCAACGTATTCCAGCTCCCACTATGTGGAAAGTAAAATAAAAGAATGAATTAACCCCTTGAACAAAGCACAACAGCTGTTCAGCAAATGGTGTAAAATGAAATAAATCCAGGAGCAGTAAGGATCCCATCTTGTAAGTGCTAAATAATGTAGTGTCCAAAATATAGTCCTGTTTTAAAAAGAGTAACAAAAATTCGTAAGATACTTAAATAAAAATATAATACATGACTTAGAAAAATTGTCATGTCACAGTATTTGTTATATAACTGCCTCAAGTGTCTGTGTGGTGCTGGGAACCATTAAGTAACACCGGGATCCCCCCTGAAATTGGGAACTTCGAGGTGAACAGTCTCTGAGGTGCATTTTTTTTTTCCTCCCAAGAATCCCTTTGAATGCGTGTGAACAACCCACAAAATGTGAGGCACAGAGAAAGAGAAAAGAAAAAAATATATAATATAAAATAAATGCATAAAAATAATCCCTGCTCCATACAAAATTAAACAAGTGCTTCACATAGCTGTAAATGAGTAATGAGTAAAACAAATGTTGGACATCCTGGACCGGCTTGGACAGTACAACACATTAATGTATCGGCGCGGATCCTGTTAAGTGTGCATGGTGGACAGGTAGTCTTTGGCATCCTCCACGGAAGACAGGCGCAGTCTCTCCCCTCTCTCCGTGGTTATCATCAGCCTGGCCTGCATGATGTCTCGATATGCAACCCATTGTTCCATGACTTCGGGAGTGTAGTCCTCGTGAAGGACAATGGGTTTACCTGAGATATAGCATATCAGATCTTCTTTTCCGAGCCTCTCGGATGACTTTTTCTTTGGTTTGAAAGTTGTGAAACCTGATAACAGGCCTTGGCTTTTCACCTGGTTTAGGTTTAGCAGCCAAAGAGCGGTGAGCATGATCCAAAACAGGGGGAGTTGGGAGAGTATCTTTGCCCAGAAGCTCATGTAGGAAGGAGGCGAAAAAAGCGGTTGGTTGGTGGCCTTCAATTAACTCTGGTAGCCCCAGAACACGGATGTTATCGCGGTGGCTACGCACTTCCAGGTCTGCAGCTTTAGCCTTTAGCTTAGCATTACTAGCGGTTAGCTCCGCACAGGTAGCCTCCAGTGAATCCAGACGGTCACTCACCGAGTTTGCGTTGGATTCCAGGGATGAAATGTGCTGTCCCTGGGTGCTCAGAGTGGTCTGCACAATATCAAGTTTTGACTCTAGTGCAGAGATAGTTGTTTTAAACTCTGCGGCCAAGGCAGTCTTGTGCTCCTCCAGCAGCTTGGTTAGCATGGCCATATTTACGTCATTATCCATCATGCTATCTTTCGTCGGAAAGTCTCTCTTCAATTGTTGTTTTGCTGCTCTGGAAGTCATCTCATGTCAAAGTTGCAATGGATGTTGTAGTACAGCCCGATGTGACGGGGTAATTCTAAGGTTATACTGCAAGAAGTTCGGGAGCTGGAGAAAACACGTCTACTCCTCACCCGCCATTACCGAAAGTGACAAACTGAACTTTGAGGCAAACTGTGATGCTGTGTACAAAAAGGGACGCCAGCACCTCTGTTGTTTGAGGAAACTGTCCACTTTTAACACTGACAGAACCATGCTGACCTTGTTTTATCGTGCTTTTATAGAATCAGTTTTATCCTTCTGTCTTGTTTCATGGTTTGGAAGTGTGTCCCTCAAAAACAAAAAGTTGTCTAAAGCAAATTGTGAAATGGTCGAGCAAGCTGATTGGAGAGGCTCAGCTTCAGCCAGAATCCCTGTATATCAAACAGGTACAGAGGATAGCTGGTTCAATTTTGAGAGATGACTCTCACCTTCTTCATAGTGAGTTTCAGCTGCTCCTCTCAGGTCGGAGGTTCAGGGTACCAGCTTGTAAAACTAAACGCTACAAAAACAGTTTTGTACCAGCAGCCATCAGTGCTGTAAACAAGTAACAGAAACTTAAATATAACTTTTGTATGTATTTTTTGTATAGTCTTTTACCTTGTTTTTATGAACAGCTTATTTTTATTTATTAGTTTTTTTTATCCTTTTGGCTCGGTATGATATGTTTTTAGACTTTTTATCGATTGATGTTTTAACTCATCTTGCTTTTATTCTATTTTGGGGCTGTCCTTGTGGTTCTTTTAGCTTTTTAGCACTGTTGTTGCATTGTCTTGTTCTGTGTTTTGCTGTATGTTTACCAAACCAGATGACTCACTCACTGTAAACTAATTTTACCCAAGGGTATAATAATAAACTAACCCTTAAAGTAAATTTATTGATTTTAAAAGTCTGTGAGGTCTTTGTGGCTATCCCTCAGTGGTGAAAAAGATGGCCTCTTGATCATTTCTGTGGAGATGACTGAACAGGCCTAGTCTTGATGTATGTGCAGTTTCTTACAGGCGTTGCACGTGATTGCTTCGGGAAGCTTCTGCCGGTCAGGATTTTGCTCTCTCTCCACTCCCGTGTGGATCATTGGTCGCCAGCTGGCTCTGCTCATCACCTTTTCTTCTCAGGCTTTCCTGTTGATGGAGCAGCTCTTGAGGCTGTGCTTCAGGAGGTCCTTGTAGCATTTCTTCTGCCTTCCTTTGGTCCATTTGCAGTTGCTCAGCTGGGAGTACATAATCTACTTGGGAAGTCAGCAACCATCATCCTCACAACGTGACCCACCCAACCAAAACTGGTTCAACGTGATAAGACACCCGATGCTCTGGAGCTTGGTTTCAGCCAGGACGCTGATATTGGTACAGTAGTCTTCCCACCTGATGTGGAGGATACACCTCAGGCAGTGTTGGTGGCTCAGATCTCAGGGTTGGTGTGATGTTGGCTTTGATGACACAGTATGTCCAGCTCATGTGACTGGTCTCTTACACGTTAAGGATTAGATGTTTACCTCTGTAGGGACACTCCACACATTTCGTTAGTGATAAGAAACTGTTTACTGAGAATGTTTGTTTTTACTTTGGCCAGTTTCTTGACATTATATCACCTATCAGCCTGTGTTTGAATCAATGCTGCACCTATTAAATTAATGTTTGTCTGGAGTGACAAGATAAACCCCAAAACATCTAAAAACAGAACCAAGGTTGAAAAACATCAGATTTCCTATTCCAGCTGAGACTCAAGAGCAGCCGATTTATCAAGGCTGAAGTTGTTTACAGATGAGTCAAACTGACTCAAACATACACTGAAACTTAACGGTGCAGCTCTCCAAAATAAATAAACATATATAGTTTGAAAAAAAAACAAAAAAACAAATAAATCAAATAAAACCTGTGAATGTGTAAGTGGCGAAGCACAAACGTCTTTCCTGTGACGGCACCAGCAGATGTGAAGGCTCCAACACAACACATGATGTTGTTCCTCATGCTCCAAATAGCATCAAGGAGAAGGAGACAGCCACAGAGGGAAAGGTTTTTTTTTTTTTTATTATTATATCCCAGCGAAACAGGAGTCTCTTTGATGCTGCTCTTTCCACAAGATCAAAGTTTAAACAGAAAGTGGAAGCCATCGCTTTCCGTCTCCTCCATCACGATGCTGATCTGCTCCTCTCAATATTCTGTTTGAGTGCAGAGAGGGCTCCTCTGTGTGTGTGTTTACTGGTAAAATCATGTAAACAGGTGTAAGCGCGCATTCCCATGAAGCTTCACTTTGCCCTCTGCATTGAACCCATCCTGATTACAAGCTGAGGACGGTTCGGTATCGGGGAACAAACTCCACATCTGCAAACGCTGCCTTGCTGAAAGGCAGTGGAAGTCAACACAACAAGCACTTCTGGGTTATTTCATTTAAACTCTGTTGTGGTGACGTGAAAAAAACTCCCTGTCCAAATACTTATGGGCCCAGGTGCAGGTACGACTGTGTACAGGATGACCAGTATAAAACCAAAGCTTTACTCTGATCTTGCTGTTTGACAGTCGGCTGTAAAACATTCATGTTCCTCCAGCGTTTTTTCCCTTTCCAGAAGTTTGTGTGTTTGTTTAGGACGATGTGGATGGCGGAGACAGTAGAAATATCTGCCTGTGTGAAAAACACTGCAATAAAGCAAATATTTTGACAGAGTTACAAAAAAGCAATATGTGCTTCAAGAGTGTGCTACAATAAACTGTGAAACTGGGGGAAAAAAATATAATATATATATATATATATAGTCACTCAGGTTTTGAAAACTGCTTTCTCCAGACACATTTAGCATACAGAAATATACTGTTTGTATTTCTTAAAAACAGTGACTTCAGAGTGTTCATGTGTCCATCTTGTGACTTCTCAAAGCAAACTGGTTGCAAAAGTTATGATTGAATGTAAAGTCAAAGTGCAACAGTAATTGTGAAACATATTTTATGTCTATTTTTGTGTATTAAAACATTTATTGTTGTTTATCAAAAATATCAAATATTCCATTAAATATTAATTATATTAAGTTGGTTCATTTCACGACCCCGTCCCGGATAAGTGGTTGAAGATGAGTGTGCGACTGAGTGAAATTGGTTCATCTGCATTCATTTGACACCATATTTAACTAAAATATGTACTTAAAATGGAAGTGCCAACAATTCTGACCACAAAGACAAAATGAGAATCTCACATGCAGACAGTGTTTGAGAGAACAGAGTGCTCGCATTACCTGTCTACACAGGTGCAGTGATGAATGCTGCCCCCTGCAGGAAGTCCATCTCCAGCAGGCATTACTTCACATCATCACAACAAAAAAAAGTGGGAAAGCATTTCATATTTTCCCATGCAGTAAATTAATAAATACAATTAAACAATAATAATAATAATAATAATAATAAGGTATAGAAAATTAATAAAATAAAAATAAGTCATAAAAATAGTAAACTAAATAAGTAATTGATTAAAGTGTACTACTCCACTTTTTTTTTGCTGATCCTGGTTCACAGATCTGGCAACTTGCTTCCAACGGACTGTGTGCTAAACAGAAGGCCTTGTAATCAGGTTGTATTTGTTTCTTCTATTTCTGTTTAAAATTTCTTTTAGTTTTTAAGTGCATCTACAATAAGTGAATCTTATTTAACTAAATTTCTCCCGTTGTGAATCTTAGGAGTGGCTAGCATTTCGGTAGCAGTTAGCTTGCGTTAGCTAGGCCGGCTTTCGTTTTTTTGATCATTTCTTTGACTATAGTCTAATACTTCTGTTAATTTTTCAGTGTAACTGCAGTGAATAGTAGCTCATTTTTCTATTCCTGTGTGAATCGTAGGAGTGGTTAGTCCACTGCTTTACACTTTAATCCTGTGCAATGCTGGCAGAGAGGGTGGCTCTCTTAGAGAGCCGTGTCCGTAAGATAGAACAGCTTCTTAGTTCAGTGGAGTTAGATGTTACAGGCACTCCAGACAAGGTTAGTGTTGGGCCGGCAAGCATGCCTATTAGCATTAGCCTAGAATCACCAGCTGTGGATGACGTCTTTTGGACTGTGGTTTGGCGTAGGAAGTCACATAGGACTTGGTGCCCGGTTGTGTTACCACTATTACACTGGCCACTGCGAACTGTGAACGTTTTCTCTCTTGGATGTGCCTGTTAGTCCTTTGAACCCAAGGGTGAATTCCACTCCTATTTCCAGGCCAAACGCCGGACTTTACTGATAGGGGATCTCAAGGTGCTGACTAGGGATGGGTATTGATAAGATTTTATCGATATCGATGCCATTATCGATTCTGCTTATCGATCCGATTCCTGTCGATTCCCTTATCGATACCTCGTGAATTTGGTACTAAAAGTAGGCTTTACAGGTTTTCTATGTATTTCCTTGAGTCTTAAAGTAAATAAATATGAAATTAGTCACTGTATCCTTGATCTCTGGACATAAATACAAATAAACAAAACTGTGTTTCGCTTTGAAGTTATTAATTCAGACTGAATTCTATCGTTCTATCTTGACTTGTCAGAGAGCCGCGCAACGTTTGGAGCTGTGTGAACAGAACGGAGGACGATTCTCGTTTCTTTCTCGCAACGAGACAGGACTCCCAGTTAGTAACTTTAATCTGCACAAAAGTGAATCACAACTCATATTCAGGGATGAAAGTGGTGAAAAACAAAAATAGCTGAAACCCAAAATTACCCCCCAACACCACGTGCACGAAAATGTTTCAATTCTAGAAGCTCTGAAATGCAATCTGGGACTATTCCAGACGATAAACTGGAGTGAGTGCAGCATCCATTTAGGTGAGAAAAAAAAATACAACTTTCCTTATTCAAATTCATTCCAGTAGTATTCTGCTCTTACAAGGATGCAGCAGTATTCTAGTTTGGCAGATAGTTCTGGAGGAAGTCACTGAAGAAATTAACAAACTGAAAATATGGTTTGACCGAAACAAACTGTCATTAAACTTAAATAAGACAGGGATGAAATGGAGGTGTGAGAGTCACTAGGTGTTCACAGGAAACATATATTTCTGTATGTATTTATTTATGTATTTATTTATGTTCATTGTTAGTTGCTATTATATATTTTCTGTTGTGTTTCTATTCAGGTTCTTTTTGTCTCTTTCTCTAAAATTGTATATAATAATCATTAGATAATTAATATATAAGCAAAAATAAATTTAAGGAATATTACAATTTGAAAACAAATGCACCCGAATGTGATGACGGCTGCAATTGCTAAATGCTAACTTTTAACATTGAAAATGCCATAGACATGCTAACGCGTTAGCATCGCTCCCGTTTTTAAGTTATAAAATACATCTATCAACTGTTGCAGAAGACCATAACAGGTCGGTTTAACATGCACTCAACAAAAATATAAACGCAACACTTTTGGTTTTGCTCCCATTTTGTATGAGATGAACTCAAAGATCTAAAACTTTTTCCACATACACAATATCACCATTTCCCTCAAATATTGTTCACAAACCAGTCTAAATCTGTGATAGTGAGCACTTCTCCTTTGCTGAGATAATCCATCCCACCTCACAGGTGTGCCATATCAAGATGCTGATTAGACACCATGATTAGTGCACAGGTGTGCCTTAGACTGTCCACAATAAAAGGCCACTCTGAAAGGTGCAGTTTTGTTTTATTGGGGGGGGATACCAGTCAGTATCTGGTGTGACCACCATTTGCCTCATGCAGTGCAACACATCTCCTTCGCATCATCCGTGAAGAGAACACCTCTCCAACGTGCCAAACGCCAGCGAATGTGAGCATTTGCCCACTCAAGTTGGTTACGACGATGAACTGGAGTCAGGTCGAGACCCTGATGAGGACGACGAGCATGCAGATGAGCTTCCCTGAGACGGTTTCTGACAGTTTGTGCAGAAATTCTTTGGTTATGCAAACCGATTGTTCCAGCAGCTGTCCGAGTGGCTGGTCTCAGACGATCTTGGAGGTGAACATGCTGGATGTGGAGGCCTGGCTGTGTGGTTACACGTGGTCTGCGGTTGTGAGGCTGGTTGGATGTACTGCCAAATTCTCTGAAACGCCTTTGGAGATGGCTTATGGTAGAGAAATGAACATTCAATACACGAGCAACAGCTCTGGTTGACATTCCTGCTGTCAGCATGCCAATTGCACGCTCCCTCAAATCTTGCGACATCTGTGGCATTGTGCTGTGTGATAAAACTGCACCTTTCAGAGTGGCCTTTTATTGTGGGCAGTCTAAGGCACACCTGTGCACTAATCATGGTGTCTAATCAGCATCTTGGTATGGCACACCTGTGAGGTGGGATGGATTATCTCAGCAAAGGAGAAGTGCTCACTATCACAGATTTCGACTGGTTTGTGAACAATATTTGAGGGAAATGGTGATATTGTGTATATGGAAAAAGTTTTAGATCTTTGAGTTCATCTCATACAAAATGGGAGCAAAACCAAAAGTGTTGCGTTTATATTTTTGTTGATTATATATATATATATATATATATATATATATATATATATATATATATATATATATATTATATTATATTATATTTCCTTCATATATTCATATATTATATATCATAATATATTCATATACATTCATATATTTCATTCATGAAGTCAGTGGTGTGGGTACACATCTCTATGTGTAGGTGTGACTGTGAGCGGCACAGCGCGGGTCATTATAATGTCATTATTTTAAGGTGCAAATTAAACAAATCCCCAGTCTTGTCGAACAATGTTTATCACTAACGACAAGTATTTTAACTAGACATTGGTCTAGCAGTGAAAAATATCAACTAGACATAAGTGTTAATGGTCCGTGTCATCGGGAGACACAGGTACGGCAGGAAACATACAGCTGTTTATCATCCAAATATCACAGACAAAGTGACAAGAATAACCAAAACCACTTACTTATGGAAGGAAATATTGTCTTCCTTGTTCCTCCGGAATTAAAAACTTGCCTGGAATTAAAATGGCGACCACGCCTCCTTACTGACAGTATTTACTTAATGGTTTTCATTATGCTTTTGTTCTTATTTTGAAAGTTCAATAAGTGGACTGATATGTTAAACATGGTGCAAATTTACTGAACAAGTAGTAGACTTTTTTGTTTTGTTTTGTATATTGTTCTGCAAGCCACTTTTAATTACAAATTCATCCGCACACGCCTGAGTTTTCATTATCCTTCATTTGTTTGGCATTTTTTGTTGACAATTTAGCAGGTGAACACTGGGTGTGTTTAAAACAATATTGTGGGTGTTCTTAATTCATAATATGAAGTAAAACAGAGCATACCATGTAAAAGAAACAGTTTTATTTTTGCTTAATAAACTGTACTATGTCAAGACTATTTATATTTAGTTTCTTTTGTCTGTATTAGCATATTTGAAATTGGAGTAATCCAGAAGTAATTGAAAGTAATCAAATGACATAACTTTAATATTATGGTACTTGGATTACGTTACTGACTACATTTTTCAACAGGTAACTAGTAACTGTATCGGAATACATTTTTAAAGTAACCCTCCCAACCCAGTGTGTGTGTATATACGAGGTCTGTGATAAAAGTAACGGACCTTATTATTTTTTTCAAAAACCATATGGATTTGAATCACGTGTGATTACATCAGACATGCTTGAACCCTCGTGGGCATGCGAGAGTTTTTTCACGCCTGTCGGTTACGACATTCGCCTGTGGGCAGTCTTTGAGTGAGGAGTGGCTCACCCTCTTGTCGTTTTTTCATTGTTTAGGAATGGCTCAGAGACTGCTGCTTTGTTTGATAAATTTTTTTTCAAAAGCTGTAAGACACAACTGAGTGGACACCATTCGATAAATTCAGCTGGTTTTCGGTAAAAATTTTAACGGTTGATGAGAGATTTTGGTCTGGTAGTGTCGCCGTAAGGACGGCCCACAGCACCTGACAGCGATCTGCGCTTCGAGGCGGCAGCGTCTCGCCGTTTCAAGTTGAAAACATCCACATTTCAGGCTCTGTTGACCCAGTAAGTCGTCAGAGAACAGAGAACTTTCAGAAGAAGTTGGCATGAGGAGTTTATTCGGACATTCCATTGTTAACGGACATTTTGTAATGAAAGAACGTGCGGGCAGAGTCACATGTCGGGCCGGACCCGATCGCGGGGGGTCACGACAGGAAAAACACCTCCGTTGGAAACCTTAACGGGCAAGCTGGAACATGCCCAAGCTGTTAAACAATTTCTCAGTTACTCACTTGTTGAAAGCCATCAAAAGCCGCCTGAATTTTACAAATGGTTTTCAACATGGAGGTGTTTTTCCTGTCGCGGCGCACACAGATTCGCCGAGTCGTCACGGAAACAACTCTGCGAATTTGCGCGCACGTCTTTCATTACAAAATGTCCTTAAACAGTGGAATGTCCGCATAAAGTCCTCATGCCAGCCTGTTCTGAATCTTCTCTGTTCTCTCACGACGTCCTGGGTGAATTAAGCCTTAAATTAGAATGTTTTCAGGTTGAAACAGGCCGATGACAGTGCCTGGAAGCGCTGCGCGATGTCCCGCTCCGTGGGAAGTCCTTACACCGACAGAAACACCCCATAATCTCTCATCAGCCGTTAAACTTTTCACCGAAAACCAGCTTAATTTCTCGAATAGTGTCCACTCGGATATCCCTCACAGGTCCAGAAAAAATGTTGATAAAGCAACGCACGCCGTCTGCAGCAGCTATTCAGACAAAGAGATTCCGACGGGCGGGGTGGAGCACTCCTCACTCAAGGCCTGCCCACAGGCGAATGTCGTCACCGACGCGTGAAAAAACTCACGCATGACGTAAAAACATATGAATCAAATCCATTTATTTTTTGAAAAAAAAAAGGACCGCTTTTTTCACCACAGACCTCGTGTGTGTGTATATATATATATATATATATATATATATATATATATATATATATATATATATATGTTTGTGTGCATGCATGTATATATTTCTTATTTTTTTAGTATAAGGGGTGGGTATTCATAAGCTTTGTTTCTGCCCTCACCCTTTCGGCCACAAGGGATCTTTGTAAAGTTGCTTTGTTATGAGTTTTTTTTTTTTAATTGTGTGCCGAATAAACTCATTCATTCATTCATTCATTCAAATACCCCTATAAGATGCTGTTGCTCACGCATGAGATCCTAGCTGGAATTGCCTCAAACTACTTGGTTGAACCCCTTTCATCCATACAGTGCTTTTGATCTACATGTCCTGGACCTCTCCTGAGACCTTTATACACCACCATCAAAGTTGCAGCTTGGAATGATATATCTTTCATTTGTGCTGCCCAACCTTCACCCCTTCTTAATCTCTATACCATATTCAATGTATCATCATGTTAGTTTTACTTCAAGAAATGTAGAAATGTATACCACAGGTTGTACCAAGGAGACTCCATATTGCAAAGCTTTTTATTCAAATTCACATAACCAGTAACAACTGTATATCTAACAGGAAACATGCATATTATTTAAAAATAGCAGTTCTAGGTGTCTTTGTCACATGCCAACATTGTAAACTTATTCAGACGACGTAAAGTTTTCCTAAAAATATACTTGAACATTATTCATACATTCATTCATTTGTGGTGGTTTATCGGGGTCACAGGGGCAGTGGAAGAAGCAGCTCATCAAACACTTCCCCTATCTCCAGGGCAAGTTCTCTCACACCTGGGGGATTCTGGAGCATCCCCAAGACAGATGGGGGATATAATCCCTCCAGTATGTCTTGCGGCCTCCATCCAGTTGGACATCTCTGGAAAATCTCCCTCGGGGAATCCTCACCAGATGTCCAAACCACCTCAGCTAGGTCCTTTCAATGTGAAGAAACAGAGGGTCTACTCCAAGTTTGTCACGGTGCCCCTGATTAGAAGCCCAGACAACTGACAGAGGAACCTCATTCTGCTGCTTGTATCTGTAAGGTTCGTTCAGTTCAGACCCAAAGCTCACGACCATAGGCCAGTAAACTGACCGATAAGAGTCTCACCTTCTGTCTCAGCTCTTTCTTCACCCCCACGGGTTGGTACAGCATCTGCAGAACTTTAATTTGTATATCGAGCTCACGCTCATGCTTTTAACCTCTTAAGAGTTCAGTTCTGGAGTTGAAGACTGTTTATTCAAAATAACTAGACAGATGTGGAAGGAGTGGTTTCCCTAAGCACCAGGCCAACAAGCTAATACAAACAACAACACAACAATGTGAAAAGTCCAATATATTAGACAGACTGGGTTAATAGGAGAAAAACAGGCCAAAACCATTTGGGGATGAAAACTAGCAATTCACTAAAAACAAAACCACTCTGCTCTCTGGATGCTCCAAAAGTCAGAAGCTTAAGAGGATTAGTGCGAATTCAAAGTCTTTTTTAAAATGTTACACTGTATATCTGCTAACAAAAGCAGTAATGCGCCCCCCCCCCCCCCCCACGCCTAACACATTAAATTAAGCAAAACTAAACCAGAAGCAGTAAATTGAAAAAATAATACATAAATGAGACTGTATTTTGAAAATAATGGTTCAGCAAAATCCAGATCTAGTAGATATTTGGTCTGTAACATAGTGGGTCACGTATGTATGAAGAAGTAAGTCTTATATAAACCGAAGTGTTTACCTCAGGATTCCATAGTGTTGAGTGGATGAGAGTCTATGACTCCCCCAAGGACAGGACGGCAGTCCAATGCAGGTTACTTCCCCAGTTGAGGCCTGTACCCGTTTACAGCTGGATGGACTAAGACCATGTCAATTAAGTGTCTTGTCCAAGGACAGGATTTGAAACCAGGTCTAAATATTGGTAGAACGGCTAATATTGTCCTCGGCTACCTGCTCTACATCCGGACTTCAGAGATAAATTATGTAAAGTCTTCATACATTATTATTCACACTGAATTCTAACATGCCTAATATAACAACAAACAGTCAATAAATGAACCAATGGGTTCATAATTTTCATGATTTATAGCAAAAAACTAAATCAGTTTTTTGTGAATGTCGATGATTAAGTTATATGAAAACATTTCTTTGTGTTTTCTCATTTCAGAAAAATTCACGATTCACAGATCAAACCTGATTTCCAATCAACAAATGGCAAATGTGCCTCACACAAATAAATAAGCTTCAGAAATGTGATTCAGGCAGAAGAGCAGCAAGATGATAAATGACATGAAGCCACAGTCAGCGATGACAGGTTAGAGGAGGCATCAACCACCACACACTGCTGGGGGGGGGGGGGTTGAGAGGAAAAAAGAAAACTGAGCACAAAGGTCACAGCGACAGAAGAGGACTGAGGGCGGAGAGATGAGAAACCTACAGAAAAAAGGGGATTTAACTCCTAATTTAGCTTCTAAATGTGTCTCGTGATCACACAAAAACACAGCAAACATCTTGATATCTACAGATGAACACCCAGCACGATTTTCAAATTTTAAAACCACATTTGAGCACCTTGGATCCCTCAGCTTATTCTGGATGTACATATTTTCAGATCCACATTGGGATTTGACAGATGTTTCACACCAGGTGGCCTTCCAGATGCTACTTCTACATATAGAACCACACTGGTATCTCCGGGTGTTCCCAAGCCACATGCTGATCAGGAACAAACCTGCTTCATCTGAGCGATCTCACAGGATCCCGTGAGCTCAGTGTGGAAAGCATCCAGCATTATGGTTAAGTATCTGCTCACTGTTTAAAAAAAACTGCTTTGCTTTGGAAAATCAGATTTAAATATCCTCCCAAAGAAATCTGAAGGTTCTGAAGGTTGGAGAACTCTGCTGGAATGGTCTCAGGTTTGCATATTATTTGTGGCTCTAGAAGTTCAAATGTCTTCTTCAGAACATAACCTCCAGCCATATTGTTCAACTACGCACAAAGTCACTGGTTCACTTGCTGATGATGGCCCATAATTCTGATGATGACGGTCCCTCTTTCTGTGCAATGAGTCCTATCCTGGAGCGAGAGACTCTGAGACATCTGTTGCAAGGGGGAGGCTGTTTCCAGTGTCAGGAGGAGGTTGCTTTTGCTGCTTTTTTCCTCCTCTATCGTTGCCGCCCTTTGGGTCTTGAAGTGTCATACTCCTTGATCTATGGCCTGCCTCCAGGTGGTGCTGTCTGCTGCCAAGGTCTCAAGTTGGGGTGAGAGCATCTGGAATCCAGAGAGCCATCCTTTGACCTCCACATTCACAAAAACTTGCTGCCCCATGTGAAGTTTTTCAAAGATCTTTGGGTAGAAGACTGACAAGTATTTTGTAACAACAAGAACATGATTCATGATATAAGTCATAAGTGGAAGATCTCCATACAGCAGCTGATTTCCATTTCAATACTCACCGACAAGTATTGAAAATGAGATTCCTTTATAGCGTATCTGGACTCCTCATTTCAGACATGTTGAAGAAAACTGATATCCAGAAGGAGCTCAGTGTAGAATCACTGGCTGAGTTTCCATTAAAGATTTGTGCAAAAGCGATATTTTCAAAATGTTGATAAAAGAGAAAGTTTCAAAATGACAGCATTTCTATTGAGTGATGGGATGTGACTACTGGGTTTTACTCTCTCATGAGAACGGGGATCCTATGAGAACAGTCATCCTGTAGGAACAGTCATGTTATGACAATGGTCATCCTACGAGAGCAGTCCTGACTACGAGAACGGTGGTCCTCTTAGAATGGTCATCCTACGGGAACGGTCATCCTACGAGAACAGTCCTCCTGTGAGACTGGTCATCCTATGAGAATGGTGTTCCAACAAGAACGATGATCCTACAAGAATGGTCCCCCTACAAGAACGGGTCCTCCAATGACAGCAGTCATCCTTCTGACACTCTCACCAGCAGTGTCATTCCAATAGTAATGGCAATGAAATGGTAAGTTAAATTTACAATTTTAATTTTTAATTCTGTGTTACCATAACATCATCTCTTATAATGTTGAACAAGCTCTCCATCTCTTATTTCTCCCACACATACCGTGTCATGTATTTTAGAAAGTCATGTGATGCTTTCTGTACATCATCATCACCTTTAATGGCAAAAAGTGTTTCCTTTTCAATTTTTTGAAATAAGACTTTTTCCAAATCATCTGAAAAACCACCTCATGAGTGCAAAAACTTTTTTTACATTATTCATGAGTTTTTTCAAAACACATGTTTTCATTAAGCACATTTTCTCTTCGCTACTTCAATTTGTACAGTTTGGGGGGAGATCTGACATCTGTCACAAATGTTGGTGCTTTTTTGCAAGTTCTAATACATCTCTGCTAGATTTACATACACATTTTGTTATATTAATTTCTGTTTATGTGACTCCATCAGGTGGTTTATTTGTGTTTTTTAAACTCAGGCAGTAAAAGTGTATCTGTGCATTACGAAAAGGATTTTTTACTGGAGTGGAATCAGTGACTCTCACTCAGGGAGAAATATATGCTTTTAAAAAATAAGCAGAAACAGAGTTTGTAATCTTTTTTGTTTGTTTTGTTTTTTTTTGCAGTGAAAGTGAAATGTTTATGAAATGAAAACCTTTAGAGGCCGTGAGTCCCCATAATCACCACAAACCCTGATCTGGCATCAAAAATGATGGCTTTCAGGCTCGTCGAAAAATTCAAGCAGCCATTCCCTCAGAGGGGAGACTTCCTGACTGTCTACAGAAATATTTTAGAAATATTTTCTAGAAGGTGTTTTTTTTTATTGTTAACAACACAAACATTTTGACTGTGAAAGTCTGAAGTGAATTTCAGTTAATGCCGTGAAATTCTTGCTTGAGCAACCCGCAAGTTTAACTTTGGTGATTTTGACAAACATCCAATCCCATGTGTTCTTGACCTTTGGGGGGAGGAATGTAAACAGTGTCGAATACTGAGGCAGCTACGGCAAAAACCTACCCTGCTGCATAATAACACAAGACGTAAGCCCTATACAGGTCCTGAGGTCCACTGGGATGATGGATAGCCCAGGCTACCAGTCTAGGTCTTCAATTTGATTCTGCAGTGTTCCTAACTCTTGGCCAAATAAAGGGAGGGGCCCATTTGACTGCTCATTCTGTGTCTCATGACCTATTAGTCAACTGCAGCACGTGCTGGATTGTGCTCAGTGAAATGTACCACACCTCCATATTCCCTCACAGGAAGTGATACTCCTCATCTGAGTCTCCCTAATTAACTGGTAGATTGACACATCATTCCAGCAGTACCCAAAGACCCACCAAATTGACAGACTACCAAAGACATCAAGTTGTCATTTTAGGTCACTGGTTAGGGTCCAAGTCTCACAACCTTACAGGAGAACAAGAAGTAACAGGACTCTGAAGACTTTGACCTCTTCCTGGGTGTTTGTCAGTCTCAAAGGCCTAGGACATGAATGTGACTGCTGAGATAAGTGAATGTCTCTACAAGCTCAACACTTTCCCCCGCACACAGATACACTTCTGATGGCTGATCCAGGAAGTGTGAAAGCCTGAAATTCAGTCAACTGACTCCACAAAGATCACAGACAGCATCGTCTGTGAAGGCAAGTTCAGGAAACCTTTTTTCACTTTGGATAACATGTTATAAAGATAATAACTGATAAAATCATAACTTACTAGAGAATAAATTGGTCCATAAAGCAGATCAGTCAAGGTAACAGATGTAAATGCAGCTCCCATATTAAGTTAACCATAATACATGGATGAAATTTAGAAAGTACTTCTTAGTAATGGTTCAGTTTCCTGGAGGTGTTTCAGTGCAAGAACAGAGATGCAAAATGTTGAAGATGCAAACATTTTGACTTAACTGGATGACCTCTCATTTTGGATGATGTTTGAATTCAAACTGTCAAATGTCCTTTCCTAACTGCAACTTACAGGAAAACATCATGAGATCAAGGAGTCATGTGAAGGAGAATTTATGAGGACTTAGGAACAGAAAATCATGGGGCAAAGACAATCTTACTGCTCTTAGCCTACACCACGTAACTACAGCTTAGTCTCTCATGATTGTTTTTTCATGATCCCATCACAAAGTGAGTTACATTTTCATGCCACGTTTTTTTTTATATTACTATTTCTAATCCTACCCCTAATCCTAAATCCCACTGACCCCCCCCCCCCCCCCCACCCCGTACTAACTATAACGAAAATGTAGTGCAATTTGTGACAGGATCACGAAACAATAGATCAGTTCAGTTTTCATGATGCCATCACAAACTGGTGTGAGATGTGGTTGCGTAACTCCCGTCACCTTGATCATTTCAAAATTGTAGTGTGACATTTATCAGGTAGGAAATCACAAACACAAATTGAATATACTCTGTTGCACATCCGGGGCCAGTGCTGGCTGGTGTGAAGACAGTCAAGCCGGGGTGGATTGTTTAAGTAGCGCACCGTTTAATTTGATTCGATTTTCTTACATTGGAGCCAGTATTTCAGTTCAACAGCAAATAACACTTTCAGATATACACTGTATTTCTCTGGTGTAACAAGACACCCGCCGTATATTTTCACTCAAGGGAGACACTTGACGTGGAAACAAACCCAAAGTTGCCGCGATCCATAGAATTTCTAAATGTTCAAAACATTCTCAACTCATGATATGAAATGGAAAATTCTCAATAAGTCATGATAACTTGTTCACTTGTGATCGGTTCTTCTAGAACTTCTGGAGTTAACACTCGTCACTCAAACCTGTCGGGTGTTTTCCATCTTACTTTCAGGGTCTTGTTGAAATCAAATCAAATCAATTTTATTTATATAGCGCCAAATCACAACAAACAGTTGCGCTTTATACTGTAAGGCAAGGCCAATACAATAATTACGGAAAAACCCCAACGGTCAAAACGACCCCCTGTGAGCAAGCACTTGGTGACAGTGGGGAAGGAAAAACTCCCTTTTAACAGGAAGAAACCTCCAGCAGAACCAGGCTCAGGGAGGGGCAGTCTTCTGCTGGGACTGGTTGGGGCTGAGGGAGAGAACCAGGAAAAAGGACATGCTGTGGAGGGGAGCAGAGATCAATCACTAATGATAAATGCAGAGTGGTGCATACAGAGCAAAAAGAGAAAGGAAACAGTGCATCATGGGACCCCCCAGCAGTCTAAGTCTATAGCAGCATAACTAAGGGATGGTTCAGGGTCACCTGATCCAGCCCTAACTATAAGCTTTAGCAAAAAGGAAAGTTTTAAGCCTAATCTTAAAAGCAGAGAGGGTGTCTGTCTCCCTGATCTGAATTGGGAGCTGGTTCCACAGGAGAGGAGCCTGAAAGCTGAAGGCTCTGCCTCCCATTCTACTCTTACAAACCCTAGGAACTACAAGTAAGCCTGCAGTCTGAGAGCGAAGCGCTCTATTGGGGTGATATGTTACTATGAGGTCCCTAAGATAAGATGGGACCTGATTATTCAAAACCTTATAAGTAAGAAGAAGAATGTTAAATTCTATTCTAGAATTAACAGGAAGCCAATGAAGAGAGGCCAATATGGGTGAGATATGCTCTCTCCTTCTAGTCCCTGTCAGTACTCTAGCTGCAGCATTTTGAATTAACTGAAGGCTTTTCAGGGAACTTTTAGGACAACCTGATAATAATGAATTACAATAGTCCAGCCTAGAGGAAATAAATGCATGAATTAGTTTTTCAGCATCACTCTGAGACAAGACCTTTCTAATTTTAGAGATATTGCGCAAATGCAAGAAGAAGAACAAAAAAAAAAGAACAAGAACAATGGCTCAGTCGTGTCATTACCACTTCCTCGATTGTGTTACCTTTCCGTTTCCACACTCTGTTGAATTTGGTGATAACTCCTCCCCTTTATGTCTCTGCCCCACCTTCTCTAATAAATAATTTTCTCCCAGATTTGACATTTGCCTCTTTTTGCTGACACTAATCTGTGCATCAATACTTCCTTTGTTCAAACCCTATGTTGTCAGAGCATCAGGCTGCTCATACCACAAACACAATCAGCTGTTTCATATTCAGATTCTGGTTTCTGAGCTCCAAAAGTACAAATAATTAGGAAGTCACTGCATCACTAAAGCACAAGCTGCTTCTTCCTATGATTGTGGAAGGTGGCAACCAGCATTAAGGTGCAATACCACCACGGACTGTTTTGGAGGGTGGACCAGGCAATTCCAAGAAAATGACTGCCATTTCTTTCTTTTCAATTAATAGTGCTTGAAAAATGTGTTCATTGCTTCATTACTGCCATCATCTGGCCATGTGGCTCAGCAATCACATGGACAGCCGCAAAGCGGAAAGAGGCAGTTGCAATGAATGACCATGTGTTCGTCACAAACCCTTAATTGGAGTAAGGTGGGTATTGAAAATGAATGGATGGATGGTGAGTTGGTCTCAGAGGTGAAAACTATCAGTGATGGCTTATCCAAATGATGGAAGGCAGACGATGTGCACTATTTTGGGGAATAAACTGTGATAAATATTCTTTATTCATTCATTTATTTCTATACCTGCTTATTCCAAGTAAGGGTCACCAGGGTGAGGTGGGGTGGGGGTGTCCTGAACCTTCCTGCGTGGAGTTTTCTCTCCGGCTTCATCCCACTTCCAAAGAGATGTAGTTTATGTGAACTCGTGACTCCGACTGTCGGTGCGAATGTGTTTGTTTGTGTATGCGTGATTGTGCGTCACCTGGTGGCCTGTCCAAGGTGAACCCCACCTCTCATGCAGTGATTGGTGGGATGGGCTCTGGCCCCTTGTAACCTTTAAGTGGATAAGGAGGTTTAGAAAATGAATGAATGTGTTTGACATTTGCTTCCTGTACAGCTTTGATGCCATGATGTCCCTTTTTACCTCACGATGAATTGTGACGGCAGCAAGCAGAAGTCGCTGTGCAATAATAAACTTCACTCCTTAATAGCTAATAGGACTCTCTGGACACAGGGCCAGAGCCAGGGTTTTAACCTCCTAGTTAGAGCATGCACCTCCTATGCCAGAGATCGTGAGTTCACATTCCGAGAGGAGTGAGTGGGAGGAGTCACAGCTACACAATGCAGAAGAGCAAGCACAGCCGTTTTTTTTAATCACAATGGTTGGATGTCGTATGGATTGCTTTGTGAAAATGTAATACTGTATGACACCATATCAAAAGCCATATCAAAAGTGGAACCGAGATAATTTATGTAACCTCAGACACACTCAGTTTTCATCACTTTGCAGCCGCAAATGAATGAATACAGAAGAAATGTTCAAATCGTTATCGTTGCATGAAATAATAATAATAATAATAATAATAATAATAATAATAATAAGTCATTTAATTTGTAAAGCACTTTGCATTAAAAGGCAAATCTCAAAGAGCTACAAAACAAATTTGAAAAGAACTCATAAAACATACATAAAAAACATACAATAAAGAAACTAGCAGTCCCATCAACTGGCTTTTACTGAACAGAAAAGTCTGCTTGAAATATCAGTATGAGATATCATAAAGCCATAAAGTATGTGTTGAAATCGTAATGACTACTGCAAAATCATAGTGGTTGGCACCTCTGCTGTCCATCTGTGACAATACTTCAAATTTAAAAACACACATTCTCACACTTGGTGGAAATCAGAAAGAAGCCATTCCGTGCTACTGGGCACAGTAAACCCTCCAGGATCCAATATTTTCTGCTTTTTGAGGTATTTACATAAAATGGTAATACAATTACAGAAAACATCAATAAATAAAGAATGAATTTGACATATAAGCTTCCTTCCTTCCTTCCATTTACATTACTTTTTTATGTTGGACTAGCCCAAATTTTTTATTCATTCTTTATTCATTTCTGTCACTGATTATTCACTTCAGACCGAGAGAATAATTAATGCAAAGGGGTTGTGATCGTTTGAAATTGATAAAAACTTACTGTACATTAGCTATCAGAAACAACAAGACAGTGCACGTCTGCACCAAACTTCATGTAGCACTTATGTTGTAGCTTGTCAACATTACACAGAATATACTGTATTGTACTGTAGGGGTCCGTCACCAACACAGCCGGATGCTGTCTTTTCTTCAAAATCAATGGATATTTGTGAGTGAAACCCTGCTGTGAGTCCACAGCTGCACTGTAAATCCACTTAAGGAAAAAAAAAACTATTTTCCACATCTAATTACTTTTATGAAAGACTGAATTAAAACTAAAGTGTTTCCAGTTAAAAGGGTTCTCCTTCCCTTCCTGGTGAGATTTCAAGCATTTCTTCTCGTTCTGCAAGTAAAAATGAGGAATTTCTCACAGAAACTCAGTGGTGTTTGTATTGCTGGTGACTTCAACCAAGCCTGTTTAAAGACTGCACTCCCTACGTTTGTCCAGTAGGTGAAGTGTGCCACCAGAGAGGAACATACTTTGGACCATGTTTACTCAAACATAAAACATGCATATGAAGTCACTCCCCTCCCCCATCTCGCTGGATCAGACCATCTCTGCCTGTCCCTCACCCCCACCTACACCCCCCTGCTGAGGTGAACAAAGCCTCAACGAAAGACAATCCAAACCTGGCCTGAGGGAGCACTCTCCCTGCTACAGGACTGCTTCTCACGAACTATATGGGATTTATTTTCCAGCCACAACCTGCAGGAGTACACTGACACCGTACTCTCTTACATTAAGAACTGTGTTGACAGTTTCACCATCAACAAAAGGGTCAGGGTTTTTCTGAACCAGAAGCCTGGATGAACAGCGTAGTGCAGTCCCTATTAAAAGCCGCAACACTGCCTTTAAATCAGGGGACAGGGCCCGTACAGCGCGGCCAGGTCCAATCTGAAAAGAGGCATCAGGGAGGCCAAGGCTGCCTACAAGAAAAAGACAGAGGACCACTTTGCTGTGAATAATCCAGAAGGATGTTGCAGGGAATAAATCATATAACCAACTCAGAAGCAGCAACCCAGGAAATGCTAGGTCTGACGCCTCGCTGGCAGAGGAGCTGAACCGCTTCTTTGCCCGCTTTGAATCAGACAGACCAGCAGCAACTCCACACCCACCACCCTCCAGCACTGGCACACTAACACTTCAGGAACATGAAGTGAGAAGTGTGCTTAAAGCGGTGAACCCCAGGAAGGCGGCCGGCCCCGATGGTGTACCTGGCAAGGTACTCAAAGCGTGCGCTGACCAACTGGCTGGAGTTTTCACCCGCATCTTTAACCTGTTCTTGTTGCAGACCATCATCCCACTCTGCCTCAAATCTTCCATCATCATCCCAGTCCCAAAGAAGTCAGCGTGGAGAGCATAAATGACTACAGGCCTGTGGCACTTACGCCTGTGGTCATGAAGTGCTTTGAAAGACTGGTCTCTCAGCACATCAGGGGAGGCACAGAGAACGAAAAAGAAAAAAAAAAATATAATATAAAATAAATGCATAAAAATAATCCCTGCTCCATACAAAATTAAACAAGTGCTTCACATAGCTGTAAATGAGTAATGAGTAAAACAAATGTTGGACATCCTGGACCGGCTTGGACAGTACAACACATTAATGTATCGGCGCGGATCCTGTTAAGTGTGCATGGTGGACAGGTAGTCTTTGGCATCCTCCACGGAAGACAGGCGCAGTCTCTCCCCTCTCTGTGGTTATCATCAGCCTGGCCTGCATGATGTCTCGATATGCAACCCATTGTTCCATGACTTCGGGAGTGTAGTCCTCGTGAAGGACAATGGGTTTACTGAGATATAGCATATCAGATCTTCTTTTCCGAGCCTCTCGGATGACTTTTCTTTGGTTTGAAAGTTGTGAAACCTGATAACAGGCCTTGGCTTTTCACCTGGTTTAGGTTTAGCAGCCAAAGAGCGGTGAGCATGATCCAAAACAGGGGGAGTTGGGAGAGTATCTTTGCCCAGAAGCTCATGTAGGAAGGAGGCGAAAAAAGCGGTTGGTTGGTGGCCTTCAATTAACTCTGGTAGCCCCAGAACACGGATGTTATCGCGGTGGCTACGCACTTCCAGGTCTGCAGCTTTAGCCTTTAGCTTAGCATTACTAGCGGTTAGCTCCGCACAGGTAGCCTCCAGTGAATCCAGACGGTCACTCACCGAGTTTGCGTTGGATTCCAGGGATGAAATGTGCTGTCCCTGGGTGCTCAGAGTGGTCTGCACAATATCAAGTTTTGACTCTAGTGCAGAGATAGTTGTTTTAAACTCTGCGGCCAAGGCAGTCTTGTGCTCCTCCAGCAGCTTGGTTAGCATGGCCATATTTACGTCATTATCCATCATGCTATCTTTCGTCGGAAAGTCTCTCTTCAATTGTTGTTTTGCTGCTCTGGAAGTCATCTCATGTCAAAGTTGCAATGGATGTTGTAGTACAGCCCGATGTGACGGGGTAATTCTAAGGTTATACTGCAAGAAGTTCGGGAGCTGGAGAAAACACGTCTACTCCTCACCCGCCATTACCAAAAGTGACAAACTGAACTTTGAGGCAAACTGTGATGCTGTGTACAAAAAGGGACGCCAGCACCTCTGTTGTTTGAGGAAACTGTCCACTTTAACACTGACAGAACCATGCTGACCTTGTTTTATCGTGCTTTTATAGAATCAGTTTTATCCTTCTGTCTTGTTTCATGGTTTGGAAGTGTGTCCCTCAAAAACAAAAAGTTGTCTAAAGCAAATTGTGAAATGGTCGAGCAAGCTGATTGGAGAGGCTCAGCTTCAGCCAGAATCCCTGTATATCAAACAGGTACAGAGGATAGCTGGTTCAATTTTGAGAGATGACTCTCACCTTCTTCATAGTGAGTTTCAGCTGCTCCTCTCAGGTCGGAGGTTCAGGGTACCAGCTTGTAAAACTAAACGCTACAAAAAGTTTTGTACCAGCAGCCATCAGTGCTGTAAACAAGTAACAGAAACTTAAATATAACTTTTGTATGTATTTTTTGTATAGTCTTTTACCTTGTTTTTATGAACAGCTTATTTTTATTTATTAGTTTTTTTTATCCTTTTGGCTCGGTATGATATGTTTTTAGACTTTTTATCGATTGATGTTTTAACTCATCTTGCTTTTATTCTATTTTGGGGCGTCCTTGTGGTTCTTTTAGCTTTTTAGCACTGTTGTTGCATTGTCTTGTTCTGTGTTTTGCTGTATGTTTACCAAACCAGATGACTCACTCACTGTAAACTAATTTTACCCAAGGGTATAATAATAAACTAACCCTTAAAGTAAATTTATTGATTTTAAAAGTCTGTGAGGTCTTTGTGGCTATCCCTCAGTGGTGAAAAAGATGGCCTCTTGATCATTTCTGTGGAGATGACTGAACAGGCCTAGTCTTGATGTATGTGCAGTTTCTTACAGGCGTTGCACGTGATTGCTTCGGGAAGCTTCTGCCGGTCAGGATTTTGCTCTCTCTCCACTCCCGTGTGGATCATTGGTCGCCAGCTGGCTCTGCTCATCACCTTTTCTTCTCAGGCTTTCCTGTTGATGGAGCAGCTCTTGAGGCTGTGCTTCAGGAGGTCCTTGTAGCATTTCTTCTGCCTTCCTTTGGTCCATTTGCAGTTGCTCAGCTGGGAGTACATAATCTACTTGGGAAGTCAGCAACCATCATCCTCACAACGTGACCCACCCAACCAAAACTGGTTCAACGTGATAAGACACCCGATGCTCTGGAGCTTGGTTTCAGCCAGGACGCTGATATTGGTACAGTAGTCTTCCCACCTGATGTGGAGGATACACCTCAGGCAGTGTTGGTGGCTCAGATCTCAGGGTTGGTGTGATGTTGGCTTTGATGACACAGTATGTCCAGCTCATGTGACTGGTCTCTTACACGTTAAGGATTAGATGTTTACCTCTGTAGGGACACTCCACACATTTCGTTAGTGATAAGAAACTGTTTACTGAGAATGTTTGTTTTTACTTTGGCCAGTTTCTTGACATTATATCACCTATCAGCCTGTGTTTGAATCAATGCTGCACCTATTAAATTAATGTTTGTCTGGAGTGACAAGAAAACCCCAAAACATCTAAAAACAGAACCAAGGTTGAAAAACATCAGATTTCCTATTCCAGCTGAGACTCAAGAGCAGCCGATTTATCAAGGCTGAAGTTGTTTACAGATGAGTCAAACTGACTCAAACATACACTGAAACTTAACGGTGCAGCTCTCCAAAATAAATAAACATATATAGTTTGAAAAAAAAAAAACAAAAACAATACAAATAAACCTGTGAATGTGTAAGTGGCGAAGCACAAACGTCTTTCCTGTGACGGCACCAGCAGATGTGAAGGCTCACCACACACATGATGTTGTTCCTCATGCTCCAAATAGCATCAAGGAGAAGGAGACAGCCACAGAGGGAAAGGTTTTTTTTTTTTTTTATTATTATATCCCAGCGAAACAGGAGTCTCTTTGATGCTGCTCTTTCCACAAGATCAAAGTTTAAACAGAAAGTGGAAGCCATCGCTTTCCGTCTCCTCCATCACGATGCTGATCTGCTCCTCTCAATATTCTGTTTGAGTGCAGAGAGGGCTCCTCTGTGTGTGTGTTTACTGGTAAAATCATGTAAACAGGTGTAAGCGCGCATTCCCATGAAGCTTCACTTTGCCCTCTGCATTGAACCCATCCTGATTACAAGCTGAGGACGGTTCGGTATCGGGGAACAAACTCCACATCTGCAAACGCTGCCTTGCTGAAAGGCAGTGGAAGTCAACACAACAAGCACTTCTGGGTTATTTCATTTAAACTCTGTTGTGGTGACGTGAAAAAAACTCCCTGTCCAAATACTTATGGGCCCAGGTGCAGGTACGACTGTGTACAGGATGACCAGTATAAAACCAAAGCTTTACTCTGATCTTGCTGTTTGACAGTCGGCTGTAAAACATTCATGTTCCTCCAGCGTTTTTTCCCTTTCCAGAGTTTGTGTGTTTGTTTAGGACGATGTGGATGGCGGAGACAGTAGAAATATCTGCCTGTGTGAAAAACACTGCAATAAAGCAAATATTTTGACAGAGTTACAAAAAAGCAATATGTGCTTCAAGAGTGTGCTACAATAAACTGTGAAACTGGGGGAAAAAAATATAATATATATATATATATAGTCACTCAGGTTTTGAAAACTGCTTTCTCCAGACACATTTAGCATACAGAAATATACTGTTTGTATTTCTTAAAAACAGTGACTTCAGAGTGTTCATGTGTCCATCTTGTGACTTCTCAAAGCAAACTGGTTGCAAAAGTTATGATTGAATGTAAAGTCAAAGTGCAACAGTAATTGTGAAACATATTTTATGTCTATTTTTGTGTATTAAAACATTTATTGTTGTTTATCAAAAATATCAAATATTCCATTAAATATTAATTATATTAAGTTGGTTCATTTCACGACCCCGTCCCGGATAAGTGGTTGAAGATGAGTGTGCGACTGAGTGAAATTGGTTCATCTGCATTCATTTGACACCATATTTAACTAAAATATGTACTTAAAATGGAAGTGCCAACAATTCTGACCACAAAGACAAAATGAGAATCTCACATGCAGACAGTGTTTGAGAGAACAGAGTGCTCGCATTACCTGTCTACACAGGTGCAGTGATGAATGCTGCCCCCTGCAGGAAGTCCCTCAGCAGGCATTACTTCACATCATCACAACAAAAAAAGTGGGAAAGCATTTCATATTTTCCCATGCAGTAAATTAATAAATACAATTAAACAATAATAATAATAATAATAATAATAAGGTATAGAAAATTAATAAAATAAAAATAAGTCATAAAAATAGTAAACTAAATAAGTAATTGATTAAAGTGTACTACTCCACTTTTTTTTTGCTGATCCTGGTTCACAGATCTGGCAACTTGCTTCCAACGGACTGTGTGCTAAACAGAAGGCCTTGTAATCAGGTTGTATTTGTTTCTTCTATTTCTGTTTAAAATTTCTTTTAGTTTTTAAGTGCATCTACAATAAGTGAATCTTATTTAACTAAATTTCTCCCGTTGTGAATCTTAGGAGTGGCTAGCATTTCGGTAGCAGTTAGCTTGCGTTAGCTAGGCCGGCTTTCGTTTTTTTGATCATTTCTTTGACTATAGTCTAATACTTCTGTTAATTTTTCAGTGTAACTGCAGTGAATAGTAGCTCATTTTTCTATTCCTGTGTGAATCGTAGGAGTGGTTAGTCCACTGCTTTACACTTTAATCCTGTGCAATGCTGGCAGAGAGGGTGGCTCTCTTAGAGAGCCGTGTCCGTAAGATAGAACAGCTTCTTAGTTCAGTGGAGTTAGATGTTACAGGCACTCCAGACAAGGTTAGTGTTGGGCCGGCAAGCATGCCTATTAGCATTAGCCTAGAATCACCAGCTGTGGATGACGTCTTTTGGACTGTGGTTTGGCGTAGGAAGTCACATAGGACTTGGTGCCCATAGTTGATGGTTACCACGATTACACTGGCCACTGCGAACTGTGAACGTTTTCTCTCTTGGATGTGCCTGTTCGTCCTTTGAACCCAAGGTGAATTCCACTCCTATTTCCAGGCCAAACGCCGGACTTTACTGATAGGGATCTCAAGGTGCTGACTAGGATGGGTATTGATAAGATTTTATCGATATCGATGCCATTATCGATTCTGCTTATCGATCCGATTCCTGTCGTTCCCTTATCGATCCTCGTGAAATTTGGTACTAAAGTAGGCTTTACAGGTTTTCTAGTATTTCCTTGAGTCTTAAAGTAATAAAATATGAAATTAATCACTGTATCCTTGATCTCTGGACATAAATACAAATAAACAAACTGTGTTTCGCTTTGAAGTTATTAATTCAGACTGAATTCTATCGTTCTATCTTGCACTTGTCAGAGAGCCGCGCAACGTTTGGAGCTGTGTGAACAGAACGGAGGACGATTTTCTCGGGTCTTTTCTTCTCGCAACGGAACGCAGGACTCCCAGTAGTTAACTTTAATCTGCACAAAAGTGAATCACAAACTCATATTCAGGGATGAAAGTGGTGAAAAACAAAAATAGCTGAAACCCAAATTACCCCCCAACACCACGTGCACGAAAATGTTCAATTCTAGAAGCTCTGAAATTGCAATCTGGGACTATTCCAGACGATAAACTGGAGTGAGTGCAGCATCCATTTAGGTGAGAAAAAAAATACAACTTTCCTTATTCAAATTCATTCCAGTAGTATTCTGCTCTTACAAGGATGCAGGCAGTATTCTAGTTTGGCAGATAGTGCTGGAGGAAGTCACTGAAGAAATTAACAAACTGAAAATATGGTTTGACCGAAACAAACTGTCAATTAAACTTAAATAAGACAGGGATGAAATGGAGGTGGTGTGAGTCACTAGGTGTTTCACAGGAAACATATATTTCTGTATGTATTTATTTATGTATTTATTTATGTTTCATTGTTAGTTGCTATTATATATTTTCTGTTGTGTTTCTATTCAGGTTCTTTTTGTCCTCTTCTCTAAAATTGTATATAATAATCATTAGATAATTAATATATAAGCAAAATAAATTTAAGGAATATTACAATTGAAAACAAATGCACCCGAATGTTGAATGACGGCTGCAATTGCTAAATGCTAACTTTTAACATTGAAAATGCCATAGACATGCTAACCGCGTTAGCATCGCTCCCGTTTTTAATGTTATAAATACATCTATCAAACTGTTGCAGAAGACCATAACAGGTCGGTTTAACATGCACTCAACAAAAAGATAAACGCAACACTTTGGTTTGCTCCCATTTTGTATGAGATGAACTCAAAGATCTAAAACTTTTTCCACATACACAATATCACCATTTCCCTCAAATATTGTTCACAAACCGTCTAAATCTGTGATAGTGAGCACTTCTCCTTTGCTGAGATAATCCATCCCAACCTCACAGGGTGCCATATCAAGATGCTGATTAGACACCATGAGTAGTGCACAGGTGTGCCTTAGACGGTCCACAATAAAAGGCCACTCTGAAAGGTGCAGTTTTGTTTTATTGGGGGGGGGATACCAGTCAGTATCTGGTGTGACCACCATTTGCCTCATGCAGTGCAACACATCTCCTTCGCAGCATCCGTGAAGAGAACACCTCTCCACCGTGCCAAACGCCAGCGAATGTGAGCATTTGCCACTCAAGTTGGTTACGACGATGAACTGGAGTCCAGGTCGAGACCCTGATGAGGACGACGAGCATGCAGATTGAGCTTCCCTGAGACCGGTTTCTGACAGTTTGTGCAGAATTCTTTGGTTATGCAAACCGATTGTTTCCAGCAGCTGTCCGAGTGGCTGGTCTCAGACGATCTTGGAGGTGAACATGCTGGGCTGGTGTGGTTACACGTGGTCTGCGGTTGTGAGGCTGGTTGGATTGTACTGCCCAAATTCTCTGAAACGCCTTGGAGATGGCTTATGGTAGAGAAATGACATCAATACACGAGCAACAGCTCTGGTTGACATTCCTGCTGTCAGCATGCCAATTGCACGCTCCTCAAATCTTGCGACATCTGTGGCATTGTGCTGTGTGATAAACTGCACCTTTCAGAGTGGCCTTTTATTGGGGCAGTCTAAGGCACACCTGTGCACTAATCATGGTGTCTAATCAGATCTTGGTATGGCACACCTGTGAGGTGGGATGGATTATCTCAGCAAGGAGAAGTGCTCACTATCACAGATTTCGACTGGTTTGTGAACAATATTGAGGGAAATGGTGATTGTGTATATGAAAAAGTTTTAGATCTTTGAGTTCATCTCATACAAAATGGGAGCAAAACCAAAAGTGTTGCGTTTATATTTTGTGATTATATATATATATATATATATATATATATATATATATATATATATATATTATATTATATTATATTTCCTTCATATATTCATATATTATATCATAATATATTCATATACATTCATATATTTCATTCATGAAGTCAGTGGTGTGGGTACACATCTCTATGTGTAGGTGTGACTGTGAGCGGCACAGCGCGGGTCATTATAATGTCATTATTTTAAGGTGCAAATTAAACAAATCCCCAGTCTTGTCGAACAATGTTTATCACTAACGACAAGTATTTTAACTAGACATTGGTCTAGCAGTGAAAATATCACTAGACATAAGTGTTAATGGTCCGTGTCATCGGGAGACACAGGTACGGCAGGAAAACATACAGCTGTTTATCATCCAAATATCACAGACAAAGTGACAAGAATAACCAAAACCACTTACTTATGGAAGGAAATATTGTCTTCCTTGTTCCTCCGGAATTAAAACTTGCCTGGAATTAAAATGGCGACCACGCCTCCTTACTGACAGTATTTACTTAATGGTTTTCATTATGCTTTTGTTCTTATTTTGAAAGTTCAATAAGTGGACTGATATGTTAAACATGGTGCAAATTTACTGAACAAGTAGTAGACTTTTTTGTTTGTTTTGTATATTGTTCTGCAAGCCACTTTTAATTACAAATTCATCCGCACACGCCTGAGTTTTCATTATCCTTCATTTGTTTGGCATTTTTTGTTGACAATTTAGCAGGTGAACACGGGTGTGTTTAAAACAATATTGTGGTGTTCTTAATTCATAATATGAAGTAAAACAGAGCATACCATGTAAAAGAAACAGTTTTATTTTTGCTTAATAAACTGTACTATGTCAAGACTATTTATATTTAGTTTCTTTTGTCTGTATTAGCATATTTGAAATTGGAGTAATCCAGAAGTAATTGAAAGTAATCAAATGACATAACTTTAATATTATGGTACTGGATTACGTTACTGACTACATTTTTCAACAGGTAACTAGTAACTGTATCGGAATACATTTTTAAAGTAACCCTCCCAACCCAGTGTGTGTGTATATACGAGGTCTGTGATAAAAGTAACGGACCTTATTATTTTTTTCAAAAACCATATGGATTGAATCACGTGTGATTACATCAGACATGCTTGAACCCTCGTGGGCATGCGAGAGTTTTTTCACGCCTGTCGGTTACGACATTCGCCTGTGGGCAGTCTTTGAGTGAGGAGTGGCTCACCCTCTTGTCGTTTTTTCATTGTTTAGGAATGGCTCAGAGACTGCTGCTTTGTTTGATAAATTTTTTTTCAAAAGCTGTAAGACACAACTGAGTGGACACCATTCGATAAATTCAGCTGGTTTCGGTAAAAATTTTAACGGTTGATGAGAGATTTTGGTCTGGTAGTGTCGCCGTAAGGACGGCCCACAGCACCTGACAGCGATCTGCGCTTCGAGGCGGCAGCGTCTCGCCGTTCAAGTTGAAAACATCCACATTCAGGCTCTGTTTGACCCAGTAAGTCGTCAGAGAACAGAGAACTTTCAGAAGAAGTTGGCATGAGGAGTTTATTCGGACATTCCATTGTTAACGGACATTTGTAATGAAAGAACGTGCGGGCAGAGTCACATGTCGGGCCGGACCCGATCGCGGGGGGTCACGACAGGAAAAACACCTCCGTTGGAAACCTTAACGGGCAAGCTGGAACATGCCCAAGCTGTTAACAATTTCTCAGTTACTCACTTGTTGAAAGCCATCAAAAGCCGCCTGAATTTTACAAATGGTTTTCAACATGGAGGTGTTTTTCCTGTCGCGGCGCACACAGATTCGCCGAGTCGTCACGGAAACAACTCTGGCGAATTTGCGCGCACGTCTTTCATTACAAAATGTCCTTAAACAGTGGAATGTCCGCATAAAGTCCTCATGCCAGCCTGTTCTGAATCTTCTCTGTTCTCTCACGACGTCCTGGGTGAATTAAGCCTTAAATTAGAATGTTTTCAGGTTGAAACAGGCCGATGACAGTGCCTGGAAGCGCTGCGCGATGTCCCGCTCCGTGGGAAGTCCTTACACCGACAGAAACACCCCCATAATCTCTCATCAGCCGTTAAACTTTTCACCGAAAACCAGCTTAATTTCTCGAATAGTGTCCACTCGGATATCCCTCACAGGTCCAGAAAAAATGTTGATAAAGCAACGCACGCCGTCTGCAGCAGCTATTCAGACAAAGAGATTCCGACGGGCGGGGTGGAGCACTCCTCACTCAAGGCCTGCCCACAGGCGAATGTCGTCACCGACGCGTGAAAAAACTCACGCATGACGTAAAAACATATGAATCAAATCCATTTATTTTTGAAAAAAAAAAGGACCGCTTTTTTCACCACAGACCTCGTGTGTGTGTATATATATATATATATATATATATATATATATATATATATATATATATATATATGTTTGTGTGCATGCATGTATATATTTCTTATTTTTTTAGTATAAGGGGTGGGTATCATAAGCTTTGTTTCTGCCTCACCCTTTCGGCCACAAGGGATCTTGTAAAGTTGCTTTGTTATGAGTTTTTTTTTTTTAATTGTGTGCCGAATAAACTCATTCATTCATTCATTCATTCAAATACCCCTATAAGATGCTGTTGCTCACGCATGAGATCCTAGCTGGAATTGCCTCAAACTACTTGGTTGAACCCCTTTCATCCATACAGTGCTTTTGATCTACATGTCCTGGACCTCTCCTGAGACCTTTATACACCACCATCAAAGTTGCAGCTTGGAATGATATATCTTTCATTTGTGCTGCCCAACCTTCACCCCTTCTTAATCTCTATACCATATTCAATGCATCATCATGTTAGTTTTACTTCAAGAAATGTAGAAATGTATACCACAGGTTGTACCAAGGAGACTCCATATTGCAAAGCTTTTTATTCAAATTCACATAACCAGTAACAACTGTATATCTAACAGGAAACATGCATATTATTTAAAAATAGCAGTTCTAGGTGTCTTTGTCACATGCCAACATTGTAAACTTATTCAGACGACGTAAAGTTTTCCTAAAAATATACTTGAACATTATTCATACATTCATTCATTTGTGGTGGTTTATCGGGGTCACAGGGGCAGTGGAAGAAGCAGCTCATCAAACACTTCCCCTATCTCCAGGGCAAGTTCTCTCACACCTGGGGGATTCTGGAGCATCCCCAAGACAGATGGGGGATATAATCCCTCCAGTATGTCTTGCGGCCTCCATCCAGTTGGACATCTCTGGAAAATCTCCCTCGGGGAATCCTCACCAGATGTCCAAACCACCTCAGCTAGGTCCTTTCAATGTGAAGAAACAGAGGGTCTACTCAAGTTTGTCACGGTGCCCCTGATTAGAAGCCCAGACAACTGACAGAGGAACCTCATTCTGCTGCTTGTATCTGTAAGGTTCGTTCAGTTCAGACCCAAAGCTCACGACCATAGGCCAGTAAACTGACCGATAAGAGTCTCACCTTCTGTCTCAGCTCTTTCTTCACCCCCACGGGTTGGTACAGCATCTGCAGAACTTTAATTTGTATATCGAGCTCACGCTCATTGCTTTTAACCTCTTAAGAGTTCAGTTCTGGAGTTGAAGACTGTTTATTCAAAATAACTAGACAGATGTGGAAGGAGTGGTTTCCCTAAGCACCAGGCCAACAAGCTAATACAAACAACAACACAACAATGTGAAAAGTCCAATATATTAGACAGACTGGGTTAATAGGAGAAAAACAGGCCAAAACCATTTGGGGATGAAAACTAGCAATTCACTAAAAACAAAACCACTCTGCTCTCTGGATGCTCCAAAAGTCAGAAGCTTAAGAGGATTAGTGCGAATTCAAAGTCTTTTTTAAAATGTTACACTGTATATCTGCTAACAAAAGCAGTAATGCGCCCCCCCCCCCCCCCCCACGCCTAACACATTAAATTAAGCAAAACTAAACCAGAAGCAGTAAATTGAAAAAATAATACATAATGAGACTGTATTTTGAAAATAATGGTTCAGCAAAATCCAGATCTAGTAGATATTTGGTCTGTAACATAGTGGGTCACGTATGTATGAAGAAGTAAGTCTTATATAAACCGAAGTGTTTACCTCAGGATTCCATAGTGTTGAGTGGATGAGAGTCTATGACTCCCCCAAGGACAGGACGGCAGTCCAATGCAGGTTACTTCCCCAGTTGAGGCCTGTACCCGTTTACAGCTGGATGGACTAAGACCATGTCAATTAAGTGTCTTGTCCAAGGACAGGATTTGAAACCAGGTCTAAATATTGGTAGAACGGCTAATATTGTCCTCGGCTACCTGCTCTACATCCGGACTTCAGAGATAAATTATGTAAAGTCTTCATACATTATTATTCACACTGAATTCTAACATGCCTAATATAACAACAAACAGTCAATAAATGAACCAATGGGTTCATAATTTTCATGATTTATAGCAAAAAACTAAATCAGTTTTTGTGAATGTCGATGATTAAGTTATATGAAAACATTTCTTTGTGTTTTCTCATTTCAGAAAAATTCACGATTCACAGATCAAACCTGATTTCCAATCAACAAATGGCAAATGTGCCTCACACAAATAAATAAGCTTCAGAAATGTGATTCAGGCAGAAGAGCAGCAAGATGATAAATGACATGAAGCCACAGTCAGCGATGACAGGTTAGAGGAGGCATCAACCACCACACACTGCTGGGGGGGGGGGGTTGAGAGGAAAAAAGAAAACTGAGCACAAAGGTCACAGCGACAGAAGAGGACTGAGGGCGGAGAGATGAGAAACCTACAGAAAAAGGGGATTTAACTCCTAATTTAGCTTCTAAATGTGTCTCGTGATCACACAAAAACACAGCAAACATCTTGATATCTACAGATGAACACCCAGCACGATTTTCAAATTTTAAAACCACATTTGAGCACCTTGGATCCCTCAGCTTATTCTGGATGTACATATTTTCAGATCCACATTGGGATTTGACAGATGTTTCACACCAGGTGGCCTTCCAGATGCTACTTCTACATATAGAACCACACTGGTATCTCCGGGTGTTCCCAAGCCACATGCTGATCAGGAACAAACCTGCTTCATCTGAGCGATCTCACAGGATCCCGTGAGCTCAGTGTGGAAAGCATCCAGCATTATGGTTAAGTATCTGCTCACTGTTTAAAAAAAACTGCTTTGCTTTGGAAAATCAGATTTAAATATCCTCCCAAAGAAATCTGAAGGTTCTGAAGGTTGGAGAACTCTGCTGGAATGGTCTCAGGTTTGCATATTATTTGTGGCTCTAGAAGTTCAAATGTCTTCTTCAGAACATAACCTCCAGCCATATTGTTCAACTACGCACAAAGTCACTGGTTCACTTGCTGATGATGGCCCATAATTCTGATGATGACGGTCCCTCTTTCTGTGCAATGAGTCCTATCCTGGAGCGAGAGACTCTGAGACATCTGTTGCAAGGGGGAGGCTGTTTCCAGTGTCAGGAGGAGGTTGCTTTTGCTGCTTTTTTCCTCCTCTATCGTTGCCGCCCTTTGGGTCTTGAAGTGTCATACTCCTTGATCTATGGCCTGCCTCCAGGTGGTGCTGTCTGCTGCCAAGGTCTCAAGTTGGGGTGAGAGCATCTGGAATCCAGAGAGCCATCCTTTGACCTCCACATTCACAAAAACTTGCTGCCCCATGTGAAGTTTTTCAAAGATCTTTGGGTAGAAGACTGACAAGTATTTTGTAACAACAAGAACATGATTCATGATATAAGTCATAAGTGGAAGATCTCCATACAGCAGCTGATTTCCATTTCAATACTCACCGACAAGTATTGAAAATGAGATTCCTTTATAGCGTATCTGGACTCCTCATTTCAGACATGTTGAAGAAAACTGATATCCAGAAGGAGCTCAGTGTAGAATCACTGGCTGAGTTTCCATTAAAGATTTGTGCAAAAGCGATATTTTCAAAATGTTGATAAAAGAGAAAGTTTCAAAAATGACAGCATTTCTATTGAGTGATGGGATGTGACTACTGGGTTTTACTCTCTCATGAGAACGGGGATCCTATGAGAACAGTCATCCTGTAGGAACAGTCATGTTATGACAATGGTCATCCTACGAGAGCAGTCCTGACTACGAGAACGGTGGTCCTCTTAGAATGGTCATCCTACGGGAACGGTCATCCTACGAGAACAGTCCTCCTGTGAGACTGGTCATCCTATGAGAATGGTGTTCCAACAAGAACGATGATCCTACAAGAATGGTCCCCCTACAAGAACGGGTCCTCCAATGACAGCAGTCATCCTTCTGACACTCTCACCAGCAGTGTCATTCCAATAGTAATGGCAATGAAATGGTAAGTTAAATTTACAATTTTAATTTTTAATTCTGTGTTACCATAACATCATCTCTTATAATGTTGAACAAGCTCTCCATCTCTTATTTCTCCCACACATACCGTGTCATGTATTTTAGAAAGTCATGTGATGCTTTCTGTACATCATCATCACCTTTAATGGCAAAAAGTGTTTCCTTTCAATTTTTTGAAATAAGACTTTTTCCAAATCATCTGAAAAACCACCTCATGAGTGCAAAAACTTTTTTTACATTATTCATGAGTTTTTTCAAAACACATGTTTTCATTAAGCACATTTTCTCTTCGCTACTTCAATTTGTACAGTTTGGGGGGAGATCTGACATCTGTCACAAATGTTGGTGCTTTTTTGCAAGTTCTAATACATCTCTGCTAGATTTACATACACATTTTGTTATATTAATTTCTGTTTATGTGACTCCATCAGGTGGTTTATTTGTGTTTTTTAAACTCAGGCAGTAAAAGTGTATCTGTGCATTACGAAAAGGATTTTTTACTGGAGTGGAATCAGTGACTCTCACTCAGGGAGAAATATATGCTTTTAAAAAATAAGCAGAAACAGAGTTTGTAATCTTTTTTTGTTTGTTTTGTTTTTTTTTGCAGTGAAAGTGAAATGTTTATGAAATGAAAACCTTTAGAGGCCGTGAGTCCCCATAATCACCACAAACCCTGATCTGGCATCAAAAATGATGGCTTTCAGGCTCGTCGAAAAATTCAAGCAGCCATTCCCTCAGAGGGGAGACTTCCTGACTGTCTACAGAAATATTTTAGAAATATTTTCTAGAAGGTGTTTTTTTTTATTGTTAACAACACAAACATTTTGACTGTGAAAGTCTGAAGTGAATTTCAGTTAATGCCGTGAAATTCTTGCTTGAGCAACCCGCAAGTTTAACTTTGGTGATTTTGACAAACATCCAATCCCATGTGTTCTTGACCTTTGGGGGGAGGAATGTAAACAGTGTCGAATACTGAGGCAGCTACGGCAAAAACCTACCCTGCTGCATAATAACACAAGACGTAAGCCCTATACAGGTCCTGAGGTCCACTGGGATGATGGATAGCCCAGGCTACCAGTCTAGGTCTTCAATTTGATTCTGCAGTGTTCCTAACTCTTGGCCAAATAAAGGGAGGGGCCCATTTGACTGCTCATTCTGTGTCTCATGACCTATTAGTCAACTGCAGCACGTGCTGGATTGTGCTCAGTGAAATGTACCACACCTCCATATTCCCTCACAGGAAGTGATACTCCTCATCTGAGTCTCCCTAATTAACTGGTAGATTGACACATCATTCCAGCAGTACCCAAAGACCCACCAAATTGACAGACTACCAAAGACATCAAGTTGTCATTTTAGGTCACTGGTTAGGGTCCAAGTCTCACAACCTTACAGGAGAACAAGAAGTAACAGGACTCTGAAGACTTTGACCTCTTCCTGGGTGTTTGTCAGTCTCAAAGGCCTAGGACATGAATGTGACTGCTGAGATAAGTGAATGTCTCTACAAGCTCAACACTTTCCCCCGCACACAGATACACTTCTGATGGCTGATCCAGGAAGTGTGAAAGCCTGAAATTCAGTCAACTGACTCCACAAAGATCACAGACAGCATCGTCTGTGAAGGCAAGTTCAGGAAACCTTTTTTCACTTTGGATAACATGTTATAAAGATAATAACTGATAAAATCATAACTTACTAGAGAATAAATTGGTCCATAAAGCAGATCAGTCAAGGTAACAGATGTAAATGCAGCTCCCATATTAAGTTAACCATAATACATGGATGAAATTTAGAAAGTACTTCTTAGTAATGGTTCAGTTTCCTGGAGGTGTTTCAGTGCAAGAACAGAGATGCAAAATGTTGAAGATGCAAACATTTTGACTTAACTGGATGACCTCTCATTTTGGATGATGTTTGAATTCAAACTGTCAAATGTCCTTTCCTAACTGCAACTTACAGGAAAACATCATGAGATCAAGGAGTCATGTGAAGGAGAATTTATGAGGACTTAGGAACAGAAAATCATGGGGCAAAGACAATCTTACTGCTCTTAGCCTACACCACGTAACTACAGCTTAGTCTCTCATGATTGTTTTTTCATGATCCCATCACAAAGTGAGTTACATTTTCATGCCACGTTTTTTTTTATATTACTATTTCTAATCCTACCCCTAATCCTAAATCCCACTGACCCCCCCCCCCCCCCACCCCGTACTAACTATAACGAAAATGTAGTGCAATTTGTGACAGGATCACGAAACAATAGATCAGTTCAGTTTTCATGATGCCATCACAAACTGGTGTGAGATGTGGTTGCGTAACTCCCGTCACCTTGATCATTTCAAAATTGTAGTGTGACATTTATCAGGTAGGAAATCACAAACACAAATTGAATATACTCTGTTGCACATCCGGGGCCAGTGCTGGCTGGTGTGAAGACAGTCAAGCCGGGGTGGATTGTTTAAGTAGCGCACCGTTTAATTTGATTCGATTTTCTTACATTGGAGCCAGTATTTCAGTTCAACAGCAAATAACACTTTCAGATATACACTGTATTTCTCTGGTGTAACAAGACACCCGCCGTATATTTTCACTCAAGGGAGACACTTGACGTGGAAACAAACCCAAAGTTGCCGCGATCCATAGAATTTCTAAATGTTCAAAACATTCTCAACTCATGATATGAAATGGAAAATTCTCAATAAGTCATGATAACTTGTTCACTTGTGATCGGTTCTTCTAGAACTTCTGGAGTTAACACTCGTCACTCAAACCTGTCGGGTGTTTCCATCTTACTTTCAGGGTCTTGTTGAAATCAAATCAAATCAATTTTATTTATATAGCGCCAAATCACAACAAACAGTTGCGCTTTATACTGTAAGGCAAGGCCATACAATAATTACGGAAAAACCCCAACGGTCAAAACGACCCCCTGTGAGCAAGCACTTGGTGACAGTGGGAAGGAAAAACTCCCTTTTAACAGGAAGAAACCTCCAGCAGAACCAGGCTCAGGGAGGGGCAGTCTTCTGCTGGGACTGGTTGGGGCTGAGGGAGAGAACCAGGAAAAAGACATGCTGTGGAGGGGAGCAGAGATCAATCACTAATGATTAAATGCAGAGTGGTGCATACAGAGCAAAAAGAGAAAGAAACAGTGCATCATGGGAACCCCCCAGCAGTCTAAGTCTATAGCAGCATAACTAAGGGATGGTTCAGGGTCACCTGATCCAGCCCTAACTATAAGCTTTAGCAAAAAGGAAAGTTTTAAGCCTAATCTTAAAAGCAGAGAGGGTGTCTGTCTCCCTGATCTGAATTGGGAGCTGGTTCCACAGGAGAGGAGCCTGAAAGCTGAAGGCTCTGCCTCCCATTCTACTCTTACAAACCCTAGGAACTACAAGTAAGCCTGCAGTCTGAGAGCGAAGCGCTCTATTGGGGTGATATGTTACTATGAGGTCCCTAAGATAAGATGGGACCTGATTATTCAAAACCTTATAAGTAAGAAGAAGAATGTTAAATTCTATTCTAGAATTAACAGGAAGCCAATGAAGAGAGGCCAATATGGGTGAGATATGCTCTCTCCTTCTAGTCCCTGTCAGTACTCTAGCTGCAGCATTTTGAATTAACTGAAGGCTTTTCAGGGAACTTTTAGGACAACCTGATAATAATGAATTACAATAGTCCAGCCTAGAGGAAATAAATGCATGAATTAGTTTTTCAGCATCACTCTGAGACAAGACCTTTCTAATTTTAGAGATATTGCGCAAATGCAAGAAAGAAGAACAAAAAAAAAAGAACAAGAACAATGGCTCAGTCGTGTCATTACCACTTCCTCGATTGTGTTACCTTTCCGTTTCCACACTCTGTTGAATTTGGTGATAACTCCTCCCCTTTATGTCTCTGCCCCACCTTCTCTAATAAATAATTTTCTCCCAGATTTGACATTTGCCTCTTTTTGCTGACACTAATCTGTGCATCAATACTTCCTTTGTTCAAACCCTATGTTGTCAGAGCATCAGGCTGCTCATACCACAAACACAATCAGCTGTTTCATATTCAGATTCTGGTTTCTGAGCTCCAAAAGTACAAATAATTAGGAAGTCACTGCATCACTAAAGCACAAGCTGCTTCTTCCTATGATTGTGGAAGGTGGCAACCAGCATTAAGGTGCAATACCACCACTGACTGTTTTGGAGGGTGGACCAGGCAATTCCAAGAAAATGACTGCCATTTTCTTCTTTTCAATTAATAGTGCTTGAAAAATGTGTTCATTGCTTCATTACTGCCATCATCTGGCCATGTGGCTCAGCAATCACATGGACAGCCGCAAAGCGGAAAGAGGCAGTTGCAATGAATGACCATGTGTTCGTCACAACCCTTAATTGGAGTAAGTGGGTATTGAAAATGAATGGATGGATGGATGAGTTGGTCTCAGAGGTGAAAACTATCAGTGATGGCTTATCCAAATGATGGAAGGCAGACGGATGTGCACTATTTTGGGGAATAAACTGTGATAAAATATTCTTTATTCATTCATTTATTTTCTATACCTGCTTATTCCAATTAAGGGTCACCAGGGTGAGGTGGGGTGGGGGTGTCCTGAACCTTCCTGCGTGGAGTTTTCTCTCCGGCTTCATCCCACTTCCAAAGAGATGTAGTTTATGTGAACTCGTGACTCCGACTGTCGGTGCGAATGTGTTTGTTTGTGTATGCGTGATTGTGCGTCACCTGGTGGCCTGTCCAAGGTGAACCCCACCTCTCATGCAGTGATTGGTGGGATGGGCTCTGGCCCCTTGTAACCTTTAAGTGGAATAAGGAGGTTTAGAAAATGAATGAATGTGTTTGACATTTGCTTCCTGTACAGCTTTGATGCCATGATGTCCCTTTTTACCTCACGATGAATTGTGACGGCAGCAAGCAGAAGTCGCTGTGCAATAATAAACTTCACTCCTTAATAGCTAATAGGACTCTCTGGACACAGGGCCAGAGCCAGGGTTTTAACCTCCTAGTTAGAGCATGCACCTCCTATGCCAGAGATCGTGAGTTCACATTCCGAGAGGAGTGAGTGGGAGGAGTCACAGCTACACAATGCAGAAGAGCAAGCACAGCCGTTTTTTTTAATCACAATGGTTGGATGTCGTATGGATTGCTTTGTGAAAATGTAATACTGTATGACACCATATCAAAAGCCATATCAAAAGTGGAACCGAGATAATTTATGTAACCTCAGACACACTCAGTTTCATCACTTTGCAGCCGCAAATGAATGAATACAGAAGAAATGTTCAAATCGTTATCGTTGCATGAAATAATAATAATAATAATAATAATAATAATAATAATAATAATAAGTCATTTAATTTGTAAAGCACTTTGCATTAAAAGGCAAATCTCAAAGAGCTACAAAACAAATTTGAAAAGAACTCATAAAACATACATAAAAAACATACAATAAAAGAAACTAGCAGTCCCATCAACTGGCTTTTACTGAACAGAAAAGTCTGCTTGAAATATCAGTATGAGATATCATAAAGCCATAAAGTATGTGTTGAAATCGTAATGACTACTGCAAAATCATAGTGGTTGGCACCTCTGCTGTCCATCTGTGACAATACTTTCAAATTTAAAACACACATTCATCACACTTGGTGGAAAATCAGAAAGAAGCCATTCCGTGCTACTGGGCACAGTAAACCCTCCAGGATCCAATATTTTCTGCTTTTTGAGGTATTTACATAAAATGGTAATACAATTACAGAAAACATCAATAAATAAAGAATGAATTTGACATATAAGCTTCCTTCCTTCCTTCCATTTACATTACTTTTTTATGTTGGACTAGCCCAAATTTTTTATTCATTCTTTATTCATTTCTGTCACTGATTTTCACTTCATACCAGAAATAATTAATGCAAAGGGGTTTGTGATCGTTTTGAAATTGATAAAAACTTACTGTACATTAGTCTATCAGAAACAAACAAGACAGGTGCACGTCTGCACCAAACATTCATGTAGCACTTATGTTTGTAGCTTTGTCAACATTACACAGAATATACTGTATTTGTACTGTAGGGGCCGTCACCAACACAGCCGGATGCTGTCTTTCTTCAAAATCAATGGATATTTGTGAGTGAAACCCTGCTGTGAGTCCACAGCTGCACTGTAAATCCACTTAAGGAAAAAAAAAACTATTTTCCACATCTAATTACTTTTATGAAAGACTGAATTAAAACTAAAGTGTTTCCAGTTAAAAGGGTTCTCCTTCCCTTCCTGGTGAGATTTCAAGCATTTCTTCTCGTTCTGCAAGTAAAAATGAGGAATTTCTCACAGAAACTCAGTGGTGTTTGTATTGTTGCTGGTGACTTCAACCAAGCCTGTTTAAAGACTGCACTCCCTACGTTTGTCCAGTAGGTGAAGTGTGCCACCAGAGAGGAACATACTTTGGACCATGTTTACTCAAACATAAAACATGCATATGAAGTCACTCCCCTCCCCCATCTCGCTGGATCAGACCATCTCTGCCTGTCCCTCACCCCCACCTACACCCCCCTGCTGAGGTGAACAAAGCCTCAACGAAAGACAATCCAAACCTGGCCTGAGGGAGCACTCTCCCTGCTACAGGACTGCTTCTCACGAACTATATGGGATTTATTTTCCAGCCACAACCTGCAGGAGTACACTGACACCGTACTCTCTTACATTAAGAACTGTGTTGACAGTTTCACCATCAACAAAAGGGTCAGGGTTTTTCTGAACCAGAAGCCCTGGATGAACAGCGTAGTGCAGTCCCTATTAAAAAGCCGCAACACTGCCTTTAAATCAGGGGACAGGGCCCCGTACAGCGCGGCCAGGTCCAATCTGAAAAGAGGCATCAGGGAGGCCAAGGCTGCCTACAAGAAAAAGACAGAGGACCACTTTGCTGTGAATAATCCCAGAAGGATGTTGCAGGGAATAAATCATATAACCAACTACAGAAGCAGCAACCCAGGAAATGCTAGGTCTGACGCCTCGCTGGCAGAGGAGCTGAACCGCTTCTTTGCCCGCTTTGAATCAGACAGACCAGCAGCAACTCCACACCCACCACCCTCCAGCACTGGCACACTAACACTTCAGGAACATGAAGTGAGAAGTGTGCTTAAAGCGGTGAACCCCAGGAAGGCGGCCGGCCCCGATGGTGTACCTGGCAAGGTACTCAAAGCGTGCGCTGACCAACTGGCTGGAGTTTTCACCCGCATCTTTAACCTGTTCTTGTTGCAGACCATCATCCCACTCTGCCTCAAATCTTCCATCATCATCCCAGTCCCAAAGAAGTCAGCAGTGGAGAGCATAAATGACTACAGGCCTGTGGCACTTACGCCTGTGGTCATGAAGTGCTTTGAAAGACTGGTCTCTCAGCACATCAGGGCCTGTCTGCCTCCCACTCTGGACCCCCACCAGTTTGGACGCTATCACCCCAGTGCTCCACACCGTGCTGAGCCACCTGGAGCACCAGGGGAGCTACTGTATGTGAGGATGCTCTTCCTGGACTTCAGTTCAGCCTTCAACCACATCGTTCCAGAGATCCTGGTCCAGAAACTGATGCATCTGGGCATCTCCACCCCCATCTGCCAGTGGATGAAGGACGTCCTCACAAACTGCCCACAGTCCGTGAAACTTGGCCCCCACCTTTCCTCCACCATCACACTCAGCACCAGCTCCCCTCAAGACTGTGTACTGAGCCCCCTCCTGTTCACCCTTTACACACACGACTGCTCTCCGACCCATCCCACAAACACCATCATAAAGTTTGTGGATGATACCACCGTGGTTGGGCTTATCTCGGGGGGGACGAGTCCAATTACAGAGATGAGGTCAATCGACTGACAGCGTGGTGTTCAGCTAACAACCTGGCGCTGAACACCACAAAAACAAAAGAAAGAATCCTGGACTTCAGGAAGGGCAGGGCGAACCCAGCCCCGCTCTACATCCATGGGGACTATGTGGAAAGGGTCAGCTCCATCAGGTTCCTGGGACTGCAGCTCTCTGACAGCCTCTCCTGGACTGCCAACACCACAGTGGTGGTGAAGAAAGCCCAGCAGCGACTCCACGTCCTGAGGGTGCTCAGGAGGAACAATCTGGAGGAGACATTGCTGGTGTTGTTCTACAGAGCCACCATAGAGAGCATCCTGATGTACTGCATCACAGCGTGGTACGGGGGGTGCACAGCAGCAGACAGGAGAGCACTGCAGAGGGTGATCAAAACGTCTCAGAGGATCACTGGCTGCTCTCTGCCCAGCCTGGAGGACATTACCAGCTCTTGCTACCTCAGCAGAGCTGCCAGCATCAGCAAAGACACATCCCACCCCAGCAACCACCTGTTTGACCTACTACCCTCCAGCCGACGGTATAGGTCAATCAAAACTAGTACAAACAGACTCAGGGACAGCTTTCTCCCCAGAGCGATCACTGCACTGAACAATAACAAACCACTTTAATCTGCACTTCTCAAGTTTCTTGTGCAATATCTGTAAACCATGTGCAATATTTCCCGTGCAGTATTATCCCACAGTTGTGTATAATTCTCGTTTTACATTTTACTTGGTCCACATTTTATTTTATTTAGTTGTACATATACTTTGAATAATGTATTGTTAAATTTTATTATCTTCTATTTGGTTAACAATTACTCGCACCTCAGAAAAGCACCTTTTTGGAGTTGCACTCAAATCTTGTTGCAATGCAAATTACAATGACAATAAAGGCGAATCTGATTCTGATTCTGCAGTCAGTCTGATGAAAGGAGTGAGGAAGAGCATTGAGCTGTGCATGGCCTCCAGGATTGTCTGGGAGTCAAAGATCCTTCTGATGAGAGATCCATTTTCCAGATGAGAATTTGTAGTTGCAGGAAGTGTTCAAATGAAGTCTTTGTGATGTTCCATCACTGATCTATTCATACAAAGTGATTAAATGTATGCTTAGATGCACTGGCATGGCCAAAAGAAGAAGAAAAAACACACAAAATGGAAAATTAGATCAGTTACTGATCTATGCTCCTGTGTGGTGTGATGTTTTCTTATAAAACAGTAACTTTCCACGTGGAGGTTGTGATCAGTCCAACTGCAGTCAGTCGGAGCTTCTGTACTTACCCATCTGGAACTGGTTTCTAATGCCGTATTTCATTACCTGCCCTGTTTAGTGGTTTCCCTGATGTGCTCTTACAGGCAGATTCAATTATCATCTTCCTCTCTGTTGCTTTTTTCATGCAGCTCGTTCTGAACGCTGTTCAGCCTCTTCAGTCTTTATCAACAACTTTCAATAGATGTTTTTCCTCCATCTGTGGAGCTTTTGATGTAATTCCACTAATTTGTTCTACTTAAAAGTCTTTCAGCCACTTCAACAGCTGTAAATAAGCCAGGAAGCGGACACAATGACAGCGAGTGGATGCTGAACGCAACCTGCCTGCATCATTATTTTTCCAGATGATACAATGTTTAGAATGTCAACAGACTCATAAATGAGAGCTGGTTGTGCAGCGAGTGCAGTTTATCAGGAAAGCAGACAAATATCCACATGCATTTGTTCGTCTGGGTAACAAGAATATTCTGTCCCGACTCTGAGTCATCATGTCTCTGGGCAACTCGCTGTATGCATGAGATTTTTTAATACGCACACAAAGTACACAACCAAATCACACACATACGTACACTCAGCAATGCTCCGTGCACTCAGTGATACCAAAAACCTGAAAAGAAATACTTGTTAAACATGCCTGAAATGAGTTCTAGGGTTCAAAGCCCACCTGTCAATCAATCACTTTGGACATGTGTATTTGTATCAGGAAGGTCAGGAAAAAGTCTTGCAGCGTTGTTCCATACAACGAGACTGCAATGTCTCTGGCTGAAGCCGTGACTCCCAGGATCGCGAATAGCTTCATACTCGTATCATATGAATGCTGCGTTCAAGACAGCTCAGAGAAACCAAGTTGGAAATTTCCAGACATTACATTGACTTGAACATATTCAAGTTTTGTTGCCTTTACAATAAACACACAAGTTGTTATCAAATTGTGTTTGAGAAATTGTGTTCTTTTTTTCACTACATCAGACAACCTATGGGCCCTTTCACATGATTATTTACAAATCAGGGTGACATAGCGGAACAGCTCGTATGAGTGAACCACACAAACATCGAGTCGACGGGCAGGTGTACATGATCCTGATGCGACGGTGTCATGCACTCGAGAACACAGTGTGAGCAGCTGCGCAATGTGTAACCATGTCGCGCAGCTGCTGTGAAAAAAATTAAAAAATACATGCTGCCATGGTTTTGTGCATGCAGGAACACACTGCGCGATGTATAACCATATCACGCAGCTGCTGTGAAAAAAATAAAATAAAATAAAAACATGGCACCCACAGGATTCAAACCTGCACTTTCCAATAGCGCTCATTGCCAGTCCACTGAGCTACCATCACTGTCCTGTAAAAGGTCCAGCAAAATGCCTGATATCAAGGACAGTGATGTATTAAAAAAAATAAAACCACACACCATATTAAAACATTGCATTTTATTGAATCCCTCTTATCAAGTGGGCAATACAAGTATGATCCATCTGTTCCTCTGTAGATGACCGATAGACGCACAGTCATGAAATGAGAAGCAGTTCACTCTTATCATGTCCACATCTACTGGCGACATGTCCAGCTGGCGTCTTGTGCACAAATACTTGTAGCAACAGGTGTACAACATGTTGGAAGCAGCTACGATTTTACACGTATTGCATACAATTCCTGCTTCATGCGCACTTCATGTGCAATTCGACCAAATTTGCACTATGTGAGAAGGGGCCCTAACAAATAGACTTTTTGTTTTGTTTTTTGCTGTCCTTGTCATGATCTGCCCTGTGTCTGGGTTTTCATCTTGGTTTTGTCTCTTGTCTGTGTCCATGTCCCCAACCTTCGATCCTCTGTCTTTGACTGGTTTTATTTTGCGTTTTTACTACTGTAGTCACTGCTTGTAATTTTGGTTTGTTATACTTTTGCTACATTAGTTCCATTTTAATTTCGGCTCCAGCCTTTAATTCTCTTGTTGATCACTTTTCAGTTCTCACCTTTGTTTTCCTGGTTTTGTTTCTTTGTTCCTTCCATGTGTAGATTTTTTTGCATTATGTTTGGGTCGACTCACCTTCCAGTTTATCTGTGTCTGCTTAGTGTTTACTTTACTGCACTCTCTTGCACCTGTTCGCTTCTCCTTTGTCTCTTTCTTCCACGCCATTTCCAGAACTTTCTCACACTTCCTTTCCTTCCTTTCTCATTTCCTTAATCACATCCTGTTATTTAAGCCTTGCATGTTTCTTTATTCTTGGCTAGTTTGTTGCATTTATGCCTCGTGCTATAGCCGTCCTTCCAGCCTTTTTTCTATCTCTCGTTTGTCCCTGATCATCTGTTCAGCGGTTGTTGACCTTGCTTGTTTTTTGACTCTGATTTTGCCTCAGGTCTGACAACATTGTTACTCTGTGCCTCTGAATCCAGCTTATTCTTGACTATGCTTCAGCCTCATGTCTGCCGATTACCTGGCACGGTGACTTACTGGTTAGCACTGGTGGCTCACAGCAAGAAAGTTGTGGGATCAATTCCCGGCCCTTCTGTGTGGAGTTTGCATGTTCTCCCTGTGTCTGTTTGGGTTTCCTCTGGGCACTCCGGTTTCCTCCCACAATCAAAAACATGCTAATTTAGGGTCTGCTCTTTTCTCTGCCCCTGACCAAGGCAGCGTTTACATCTGGAGTTGGTCCCTGGGTGCTGGACTGTCGCTGCCCACTGCTCCTAGTGGTTAGATTGTGTCTAACTGTAATTAGGATGGTTAAATGCAGAGGATAAGTTTCGTTGTATGTTTATATGTGCAATGACAATAATGTTTCTATTCTATTCTGCCATGCTATTGATTACCTGTGTACTGTACCTGTTTTTTCAACATAAAGCCTTTTTATTACTCCACCTCCCGAGTGTGGGAGTCTGCATTTTGTTTGTTCCATGCCATGAACCCTGACACTCCTTACATTAAGTACAGGGCATAATATACCTTAGTTATGTCACTGAATGGATTTTTGTTTTGCACTCCTTCCTGTGGTGTCAAAAATGGTAAAGTGTATTTTCCTGGGTATCATATTTGAAATTCTACTATCGTGACACCCCTACACAGCAGATCAATGGTTTCCATCTCACCCTGTCCACTGTATCTTCCTCTGTCTCACCAACCACCTGCATGTCCTCCCTCAGCACATCCATAAACCTCCTCTTTGGCCTCCCTCTTCTCCTCCTGCCTGGTGGTTCCATCCTCAGCATCCTACTCCCTATATACCCCATGTCCCTCCAAACCATATGACAAGGCTACAAACCCCTGCTAGGGTAAAACTGAACACTGAACATCCCAAATAATGAAAGTCAGGATTCTGACTTTATCATAGATTTGTGATGTCATAAATTGTGAATGCAAAAGCATGAGTTAAAGTCTCACAAAGTGGAGAAAGCGATCAAGTCAGGTCTGGATCAAGTCAGGTCTGGTCGTGCCACAAGTCACTGCATTTACCACACTACAGAACCGCCTTGCATCCTGGATAGCAACCAGCCAGCCAGATAACAGCTCAATCCCCACATTAAAATAGCCATCTATATGCTGCAGCCAGTGATATGTGGGCGCGTCTTTGGGCGTTTCCTAAATACAACATCCCCACAGGTATGTGAACCACACGGCCAAAATGTTGTAGCTGAAATTCTGTCACAGTGAGAGTGGTGCTCACGTGGATGGCCAAAAAATTTAATTGATTTATGAACCACTAACTGTTGTAAGAAAACAAACAGACAGGGGTGATTGCGTAACCCTGCTCTGGTGTTGGGACAAGTTAATGACGCCAAAACATCCGGGTGCTCAAGAAGAATTTGGCAAATGCTGCTAATTATATGCCCTGATCACACGTCTGGTTTGCTGTTGAAAATGATCATTTGAGTCAATGAAGCAGGTTCCAGATTCAAATTGGCCTTGTGTGGAAATAACACAGAGGCTTTGAGGTGTTTCAGTTCCACCATTACATCAACACAAAGCCTGAAAGACTGTTTCTCACACTACACACACACACACACACACACACACACACACACACACACACACACACACACACACACACACACACACACACACACACACACACACACACACACCTGCTCCTTAATATTCATAGATGGATGTTCTTTTTACCTTCAAACAAAATGGTCAAAACAGGTAAGATAAAGATTTCTTTTTTTAACCATCAACTGACTGAAATATTCGCTTCTCTGTTTGAGTCAAGTGAATTTCACAAATTACCGGCGGTCTTATGGGGATGACTTTGCTGTAATTATATCCCTGATGTTCTTTAGAACAGCCCGTCATTTAACATAGCTGTTTTATTGCAGTCACGGTGCTCATCATCACAGCTGGTAGTTTTGCACAGATGGAGGAACTTTGAAGAGATAGTCATCTTTTAGGAAAAAGAAGATATGAGCTCGAAAAATAAGGTCTATGTTTTCTCTTTCCTGTAATTACCTCTGCTAAGGAGGTTGAGTTTTTATTGTTTTCTGTCTGTCTGCCAGTGGGATATCTCAAAAGTATGAACAGATTTCAATGGAATCTGCCCCAAAACTCCATTTTGGATCAAAGAACATTCGATGAAATTTGAGGCATCTTTGGGTAAAGGGGTGAATCTTGGCTTTAATCACAGTGCCTAAAGATATCTGTCTGACAGACACAGACACACAAACAGAGACAGACACACAGAGACAAACACACAAACAGAGACAGACACGCAAACAGAGACAGACACACAGAGACAAACACACAAACAGAGACAGACACGCAAACAGAGGGAAATGTATAATGTCTGTGGCTGGTTCAAAAATGAGTGATCATGATGAAGGATCAGGATCAAGGATCAAAGCTCAGGATCGCATACCAGAATCAAAGATAAACAATCAGACTCAAAGGTTTCAGATCAACATCAAACCTCCATAGCTCCGTCTAAAGCTTAGGGTCATGTATCAGTGTCAAAACATAGCGTTTGGAATCAAGAAAAGTGTCCATAGAAACCATGCAAACAGAACTGCTGGATGTGTTACAACATCAACGGATTCTGGATCAAAGATATCCTGCTAACACACACACACACACACACACACACACACACACACACACACACACACACACACACACACACACACACACACACACAGATGTACAACAATGAAAGCATAACCTGTGGGGTCAGGTACAAAAAATCAAAGTTTGTGGATCAAAGATGAGCAATCAATCTCAAAGATCAGTAACAAACTTCAGTAGTCCAGCTCAAAGCATATGATCAGGTATCAGTATCAAAAGACAGTGATCAGAATCAAACAAAGTGTCAACAGAAACCATGCAAGCAGACCTGTTAGATATGTTACAACATCAAAAGATTCTGGGTCAAAGATATCCTCCTAAAAGATACACAGGCATGCAACAATCAAAGCATAACACATGGGGCCAGGTACAAAAATAAAAGTTTGTGGATCAAAGATGAGCAATCAGAATAAAATCCATCTCAAAGCTTAGATCAGGTATTAGTATCAAAAGACAGTGATCAGAATCAAAGAAATTGTCAACAGAAACCATACAAACAGAACTGCTTGACCTTATTGTAACATCACAGTACTCCGGATCAAAGGTATACTGATGACAGACACACAGGCAGACAGACAGATGACGATGAGAGTGGCCAAGTTCAATCATCAAAATCTGTGGATCAAAGATGAGCGATTTGGATGATCAAAAGTCAGGATCAAACTTCAGCAATTCAGCTAAAAGCTTAGCAATAGAAACCATGCAAACAGAACTGCTGGACCTGATTACAACATCAAAATTCTCAGGCTCAAAGACATGTTGCTAACAGACAGACAGACATATTGATAACAGTGAAAGTGTAACTTCTGTGGCCAGGTGAATCAATGATGAGTGATCGGGATTAAAGATAAGAATAAACCTTCAGTAATTACAATCAAAGCTCAGGATCACAAATCACAACCAAAAGTTAACAATAAGCATCAAAGATTGGGACCAAAGTTCAATAGTTCTTTTGAAGCTGATGATTAAGTATCAGTGTCAAAGGTTAGTGATCAGGATCAAACAAGCCATCAATAGTTAGGGTTAGGGACCTGATTACAACATCAAAGTATTCTGGATCAAAGCTATCCTACAGACAGACACACAGGATGATGAAAATGAAAATACATCAAAGTCTGTGAATCGAAGATGACCGATGACAATCAAACTTCAGAATCAAAGGTCAGCAATCAGCATCAAAGCTCAGGATCAAATTTCAAAAGCTCAACTCAACTTTAGGATTATGTACCAACATCAAAGGTTAGGGATCAGGATCAAAGAAATGTCAACAGAAATCATGCAAACAGAACTGTTGGATCCCGGGTGATCTGTGCACTTTGAGTGTGCTTCTCGTTCATTGGTTCCCCAGTAGTGCAAATAATCCAATGTCCCAGAACGTGTCTATTACAGTATTACATCACAGGAAGTGGGCGATTTGTCACCACGTGTCAGCTGTCAGGGCCAGGATGCTTAGAGATGTTCAGGGGGTGTTACCTGTCCCAGGGCAGAATCCTCTTCAGGCACGATCATGCTCGTACTCACCCTGGTTCCTCTCTGTTGGGGTATCGAACACGACCTGAAACAATCTACAAGATCTGACCAACTAGACTAAAGGTAACGATTACCAATTCAGAAATGTATGATTTTTACCCGAGGTCATCAAATATGGCCATCAGTAAAATTGCGGCGGCTTTGCGTCCGTCTGTCCATCCGTTCGTCTGTCTGTGCTCAGCATAAATCCCCTACACAGCAGATCAATGGTTTCCATCTCACCCTGTTCTCTATATCTTCCTCTGTCACACCAACCACCTGCATGTCCTCCCTCAGCACATCCATAAACCTCCTCTTTGGACTCCCTCTTCTCCTCCTGCCTGGTGGCTCCATCCTCAGCATCCTTCTCCCTATATAACCTCGGTCCCTCCTCTGCACATGTCCAAACCATCTCAATCTCACCTCTCTGACTTTGTCTCCAAACCGTCCCACCTGAGCTGTCCCTCTGATATGTTCATTCTTGTGACTCCCAAAGAGAATCTCAACATCTTCAGCTCTGCCACCTCCAACTCTGCCTCCTGTCTTTTTGTTAGTGCCACCGTCTCTAAGCCGTAAAACATAGCTGGTCTCACTACTGTCTTGTAAACTTTCCCCTTCACTCTTGCTGATATTCTTCGGTCACAAATCACTCATGCCACATTTCTCCACCCACTCCACCCTGCCTGAACTCTCTTCTTCACCTCTCTCCTACACTCATTGCATTACTTTGAACAGTTGACCCCAAATTTTTAAACTCATCTACTTTCGCCACTTCTACTCCTTGTAACTGCACTATTCCACTGGGCTCCCTACCATTCACGCGTATGTACTCAGTCTTGCTTCTACTGACTTTCATTCCCCTTCTCTCCAAAGCATATCTCCACCTCTCCAGACTAGACTCAACTTGCTCTCTACATTCACTACAGATCACAATGTCATCTGCAAACATCATAGTCCATGGGGACTCCTGTCTGATCTCATTCATCAACCTGTCCATCACCACTGCAAACAAGAAAGGGCTCAGAGCTGATCCTTGGTGTAATCCCACCTCCACCTTGAATGAGTGTGTCATTCCGACCGCACATCTCACCACTGTCACACTATTCTTGTACATGTCCTGCACTACCCTAACATACTTCTCTGCCACTCCAGACTTCCTCATACCTTACCACAGCTCTTCTCTTGGCACCCTATCATAAGCTTTTTCTAAGCCCACAAACACACAATGTAACTCTTTCTGGCCTTCTCTGTACTTCTCCAACAGTATTCTCAGAGCAAACATTGCATCTGTAGTGCTCTTTCTTGGCATGAAAATATATTTCTGCGCACAGATGTTCACCTATTTTCTAAGCCTAGCTTCTACTACTCTTTCCCATAACTTCATGCTGTGGCTGATCAACTTTATACCTCTGTAGTTACTGCAGCTCTGCACATCACCCTTGTTCTTGAAAATAGGAACCAGCACACTTCGTCTCCACTCCTCAGGCATCATCTCACTTTCCAAGATTTTATTAAACAATCTGGTTAGAAACTCTACTGCCATCTCTCCTAGTCATTTCCATGCCTCCACTGGAATGTCATCTGGTCCAACTGCCTTTCCACTCTTCATCCTCTTCATAGCAGCCCTCACTTCTTCCTTACTAATCGCTTGTACTTCCTGATTTACTCTCACCACATCATCCAGCCTTTTCTCTCACTCATTTTCTTTATTCATCAGCTCTTCAAAATATTCCCTCCACCTTCTCAGCACACACTCCTCACTTGTCAACACATTACCATGTGCATCTTTTACCACCCTAACCTGCTGCACATCCTTGCCAGCTCTGTCCCTTTGTCTGGCCAATCGGTACAAGTCCATTTCTCACTCACTCTCACTCACTCATCTTCAACCGCTTAGTCCAATTAAGGGTCATGGGGGACTGGAGCCAATCCCAGCAGTCATAGAGCGTGAGGCGGGGTATACCCAGGACAGGACGCCAGTCTGTCACAGGGCCACAAACAGACAAACAAACACAGACACACCCACATGCACACCTACGGACAATTTAAAGATTCCAATCCACCTAATCCGCATGTTTTTGGATGTGGGAGGAAACCGGAGCACCCGGAGGAAACCCACACAAACACAGGGAGAACATGCAAACTCTACACAGAAAGGCCACAGGCGGGAATTGAACCCATGACCTTCTGGCTGTGAGGCAACAATGCTAACCACTAAGCCACCATGCTGCCAGTCCTTTTCTCCTTCCTTACTATTCAACCTCTTGTACAGCTCGCAATATGCTTTTTCCTTCGCTTTTGCCACTTCTATTTTCACCTTACGCCGCATCTCCTTGTACTCCTGTCTACTTTCTTCATCTCTCTGACTATCCCAAAACTTTTTCACCAACCTCTTTCTCCTTATGCTTTCCTGGACCTCTTCATTCCACCACCAAGTCTCCTTGTCTTCCTTCCACTGTCCAGATGTCATACCCAGTACTGTCCTAGCTGTCTCCCTCACCACATCTGCATTTTAGGGTATTTCAGCATTAAAATACCCTAAATAAATGATACCTTAAATGATATAATAAATGAAATGATAAATTAAATTTAAATGATATTAAATGATATAATAAATGATACCTTAAATTAATAAATGATACCTAAATGATACCTTCAGCATTTCAGGTCAGTGAAATTGGTTTTATTGAAATAATCTTGCCTGCTGATCACCAAATAGCATCTGAGTCAATTAATCAGGTTTGTGCAAATCAGTTAATTAAATCTGAGTAATGCAGCTCCAAAGGAAACAGCATTTCTGGCTGCAGTAACTACTCAAGAAACTGAAATTTTTTTTAAGGAATTCAGGAACTCTTTATCATCATTTAACACTAAACATGCTCCTCCTAAAGAGGTCCTCTCCTGTGATGCAAGAACTACTAATAGAACGTGCGTGATATATAAGCAGCTGCTATCAGTTCAGATGTAAGAAGTAAATACTGACTAACTGCAACAACGACACAAGATTTCAACATCAAAGAGCAGCATCATTGTTCACTGAGGATGGAAAAAAATGACAAGAGTCCAGACTGGCAAGAAGGTGCAAACCCTTCAAACAGTTTACCCAGAAGGAAGAACATACCAAAATACTGCTGACTTCTTATTTATTCCCTCAGCATGTCTCCTTTAAAACACTAATAGGCCCAGAGAGAACATATTAGTCTGCAGTGAAAATCCCCCCAAAGTTTAGTGTAACCTGGGTGACAAATCCTGTCATTTTTATTTTGCGTATTTCCCATATTACTTGTACTTTACATGCTGGCTCTTGTGTAACTACGTCACACGGTCATGTGACCTAGCGCAGCCAATTGTGTTGGCATAAAGAGATGAAAGTGACTTGCTTCTGTTAGGAGCGTGAGGGGTGCGTGCATTGCGGGTAGGCTGCAGGAGCTTTCTATCATTGCCGTCGATCTGAAACAACTGCCCGTAGAATGTTGACAATCTATGGAATCAGCCAGGTTTAATGGCGAGCTAATGAGCCTAAACAGCTGTCTGGGACTTCCAGAAGATCTCCCTGAATTTAAGTGAACTGAATCTCCTGCCTTGGTCTGGTAGGAGGTGCCATTGTGCAGCCGCCTTTTCCTTCTTTTTGTTTGCCCCTCTGCAACTCTTAATCACGGCCCAAATATACACATCTTTGTTGGACTAAAACTTTGCCCAATATTTGGACCACTTCTCCTTCTGGTTCGCGTGAGGCCGTTGAACTGTGGTGCCTTTGTGCAAAATTGAAACACATTGACTGGAACTTGCGGTCGCAAGATATCGCGCTGGATTTTTTGTTGTTGAATTCTTACATTTGGACTGTGAACTGTTGAATTGTGACTACTCGTGACTTTACTATTTTTATGGTGTTTATGGAATGGCCATTCGCATATGTGTTGTATGTTAAATTGTTTGTCCTTCACAATATATGGTACCACTCACACCAAAAGATAATTCGTGGTTCAGTTTTTTGTTCTCCTCTCCTAGAGCCGTTCTTAGTTCTTCTGATCTCGATTATCAATTAGATTTATTAGTACTGAAACTGTGCTATTTCTGAGTAACACCCCATGGTTTACAAAATGTGGCAAGCCAGCCAGCAGTGGAGGAAAAAAAACTGAACATATTTTTTCTTGTGTGATATACATATTTTTTTTTTATGGTGAGAAACATGGATACATTCGAGAAACGTGGCATTAAAATCCCTAATGCAGTTTTAATACAGAACGCAACTAAAACCGAAACAGATGAAGAAGTTATTGAGTTTTTAGGATGGTCCGGGTCAATTTCTAAATCTGAACACATCAATGAACCTAAATCCACTTTTTGTGGTGCAGTCGTAGTTGAATTTGGGGTCCGGCGCTGCAATGGTTGCCTTGCGTCCGCTTTTCCCGTATACATTTGCTTGTGCAAATGTGAAAGTTACATATGATATTCTAGACTTGTCTACGGTTTGCGCGGATGAAGTGGGGAAAACCAACACTGAAAATTACTTGTCCGAGTTACAGAATGTTGCTAAATTGACTGGGCAAGATTTTGCAGTTGTTTTAAAGGGGGTGATGTCTCTGCTTGGTCGGACAGTTACCGAGCTCCACCCCACTGCTCCAGTGGAAAAGCCTCTGCCGGAAGACAATGAAGAGTTGACTGCTGATCTCAACGCTACAGCTCATCTGATTGAGACGCCGCCAGTCATTCAGCCGAACTCCATTGCCCAACATGCCAGAAGATCCTCTCTTCCAGTCCTGTTGAATGGTAATTTAAATCCACCAGAAGTGCAGCGTTACATTGTTGAACATATTGGTAAGAATGATGATGGGGCCGTCAACCTGTCAGTACAGCATCTGAGAGCCTTCTCCGAGAGAATGCCCAGACCACACACAGAGTCTGACTACGATGCCTGGTGTTCCGGAGTAGAGCTGCTAATGAAAGGTCCTGCTGTGTCCGATCTGCAGCGCTCACGAAAGATCTTCAATAGCTTGTTACCGCCTGCCGCTGATGTGGTGAAACACCTAAAGCCTGACGCACCGCCAGCATTGTATCTTCAGACTCTTGACTCAGCGTACGGCACGGTACAGGATGGCGATGAGCTATACGTTAAATTTATGGATACATTCCAGGATGCTGGAAAGAAACCATCAAACTATTTCCAACATCTGCAGATGGTGTTAAACCAGATTGTGAAGCGAGGTGGAGTTGCAAATAAGGACTTTGATCGACAGCTATTGACCCAATTTTGCTGTGGCTGTTGTGATAATTCACTCAACACAGAATTACAACTTAAGCAACGAAAGCACAACAACAACAAAACAACATCTCGGCTCCTCACGCCCTAGAGTTGCAGCCCATGCACAATATGTCCACACCAGCAGTGCAGAGAAAGGGGAGATTACTGCTTTCATCAATGTTACGCAGCAACTAGCTCAACAGATGGCCGAAATTCAAAAGCAGCTAGCAACATTAACTGCTGCCCAGGCAAGCTCCAGTCAGTCTGCTGCTCTTAAGCTCACACCTGGCAGTAAGTTGGGTGAGGGGCAGAGGGCGAGCAAGCCATCAAAGAACCCGTCCTCTGTTCCCAAGCCAGGCTACTGCTATCGGTGTGGTGAAGATGGCCATATCAAGCCTAACTGTAATAACCCCCCAAACTCTGCACTTGTTTCTGCCAAGAAGAAACAGTTTGCAGAAAAATAACAAAAATGGCAGAAATCAAACACTTCCAGAAGTAATTTAAACTAGAAGCAGTTCCAGTTGTGGGACAAACTGGAACTGTTGCGGACCCACATTGTCCCAACAAGAATTGTGTCACATGTCAAGAAGTAACTCAGACTACATCCACTGTTCCATCCAGATTACTCAAAGGCTTGGTTGGACCTCGCTTCACTGCAAATGTTAAACTTGCTGGTGAGGAATGCAGTTGTCTTTTGGACACAGGATCGCAAGTAACCACAATTCCAGTATCATTTTACAATCAGCACTATGCAACCCAACCATTGAAATCTCTTAACGACTTACTGCAAGTTGAAGGAGCTGCAGGGCAAGCTGTCCCTTACCTTGGATATGTAGAGATGATGGTCACATTTCCAAAGGAGGTTATGGGAGCTGATTTTGACGTTGCAACACTGGTGCTTGTCGTCCCTGACATCTAAACCAAGCAGTTCCCAGTGTTGATTGGCATGAACACCCTGGAGGCGCTGTATAGCCAGTACATGGGGAGTGAGCACTCCAATTTTCTGCCAATTGCCAATGGCTACAGGGCAGTCCTCAAATTACTGCAACTGCGCCAGCAACAGCAAGGCACCCAGGAAGTTGTGAGATCAGCCAGCAAGACTCCAATCCTCATCCCTGCTGGCTGTACTACAGTCGTTGATGGGTTGTTGCATCCCAACATGCCAACTTCTGGCCAGTGGGCGCTTGTGGAGCATCCAGCATCACCACTGCCAGGTGGGCTGTGAGTTAAGAACTCTTTAATTATGCTCCCAAGCCAACCCCACAAGAAGATACCTGTCCTTCTCAGTAATGAGTCAGACCAAGATGTGACAGTTCAACCCCTCTCCATCATTGCAGAACTTGCAGTGTCACCGCAGGTCTTTTCGCACAGTGTGAAATCCTGTTCATTAAATTCTGGTAATGCTCTGACACTGAATTTTGGTGACTCGCCCATTCCTCCTGAGTGGAAGGCAAGGATCACGGAGAAACCCAGTCAGATTCCTGAAGTCTTTTTGTTTAACGATATGGATTTTGGATGCACTAACAAGGTGAAACATCACATTAAACTGAGCGACGAAACTCCATTCAAACAGAGAGCCAGACCTATCCATCCTCAAGACATTGAGGCTGTCTGACAACATCTAAGGGACCTATTGGAGGGTGGTGTCATTCATGAATCTGAGTCACCCTTTTCATCACCTATTGTCATAGTCAAGAAAAAGAATGGAGACATACGTCTGTGCATTGATTACTATAAGTTGAACCATCAGAGAATTAAAGACGCCTATCCTTTGCCCAATCTGGAGGAGTCACTTTCAGCATTGACCGGTTCCAAATGGTTCAGTGTACTTGATCTAAAATCTGGGTACTACCAAATTGAAATGAATGAAGCCAACAAAGCAGAAACAGCCTTTATGACGCCCATTGGATTCTGGGAATTTAACTGCATGCCTCAAGGGGTAACAAACACCCCATCGACATTTCAGAAATTAATGGAGGATGGGGGACCTCCATTTAAAAGAAGTGCTGGTCTTTCTTGATGATCTTATTGTGTTTTCGGATACATTTGAAGAACATGAGCGAAGACTATTGTGGGTGTTCTGTCACTTGAAGGAATATGAATTGAAGCTCTCTCCAGAGAAATGTAAATTATTTCAGGCATCCGTTAAGTATCTGGGACACATTATGACAGAGAGAGGGGTCGAACCTGATGCAGATAAAATCTGTGCTTTAAAATCCTGGCCAATTCCGAGAGCTTTAAAGGAATTGAAATCATTCTTAGGATTTGCTGGCTACTATCGGAGGTTTATAAAGGGTTACTCGACCATCACCAAGCCCCTTAATGACTTGACACGTGGCTATGGGCCTACCTCCAAGTCTCAGAAGAAGACCAGTCCAATTAAGTTCCAGGACATAAAACAGCCATTTGGGGAGAGATGGACACCTAGTTGCCAGCTGGCTTTTGAAACACTCATTGACAAACTAACCACTTCACCTTTCCTTGGCTTCGCAGACCCGAAATTGCCGTACCTTCTACACACCGATGCTAGCACAATTGGGCTCGGCGCAGCTTTGACCCAGGAGCAGGATGGACAGATGAGGGTAACTGCTTATGCCAGCTGCGGTCTATCTGCAAGTGAGTCGAGGTATCCTGCTCACAAATTAGAATTCCTTGCACTAAAGTGGAGTGTGTGTGAAAAGTTCCACGACTATCTTTCTGGGGCTAACTTTGTGGTAGTGACAGACAACAATCCGCACACTTACCTTTTAACATCTGCAAAGTCAGATGCCGCCAGCCATAGATGGTTAGCTGCCCTGTCCACCTACACTTTTAAGTTGCAATATTGAGTGGGTAAACAGAACCTTGACGCAGATGCTTTATCCCGCCTACCTCACCCCCATCTTGCTGACTTGTCCATACAGAGAGACCAAGATCTGATCCACAAATTCAAACAAGAACATGACATGGAATCTGACGAAGTCCAAGAGCTTGATCTTGACACTGTGTCTGCCATCTGCCGCCGCAGCCTTGTTACCAGTCAGCCTGTCTATTTGAATTCCATTACCTTGGCTGAGGCTCTGAGTATGTCACCAAAAGCCATACCAGACTGTTACAGCAGTGAAGACCAGCATGGACTGCCAGTTATTCCTTTCCTGTCACATTTGGACCTTAAGGAAATGCAGCGCGCTGATCCAGTCATCTGAGAGGTCATTTACCAGATGGAGACTGGAGAGAAAGTTCCCCTAAGGGCAAGGCAGGAACTCCTGGACCTTGTATTGTTGTTCAGGCAGCTGAATCGTCTTGAGTTACAAGAGGATATGTTGTATCAAAGGAGGCAGGATGGAGAGCACGTCTCATTCCAGCTGGTATTACCTGAGGAGCGGCGGTCAACTGTCCTTAAAAGCCTGCATGATGATATGGGCCATATGGGCATTGAGCGGACCTTAGACCTCGTGCATTCCCGGTTCTTTTGGCCCCACATGGCAGCAGATGTAGAGATAAAAGTCAAAACCTATGATCGTTGTGTGAGACGTAAAGCACTCCCAGAGTGATCTGCACCCCTTGTGAATATCACAACTACCCGTCCTCTGGATTTACTCTGCATGGACTATTTGTCACTCGAGCCTGATCAGAGTAATACAAAAGACATCCTTGTTTTCACCGAGAGGACCAGTCTATTTCGCACTTCCAGTATGTGAAGAAATTGCGGTCCAGACTGCAAGAGAGTTTTCAGCTTGCTATGAATAATGTGCAAAGGTTGGGGAAAGGAATAAAGCTTGGTTCGATCAACGAGTCATTCCATCAAGTCTGGAGGAGGGAGATAGAGTTTTGGTGCGCAATGTCAGACATCGTGGGAAGCACAAGTTGAAGATAAATGGGAGAAAGGTGTGTATGTCATTGTGAAATATGCTGGTGACCTACCAGTGTACACGGTACGGCCTGAGGACAGCCCAGATGGACCAAGTCGTACATTACACCGAGACCTACTGCTTCCCTGTCCCTTCCTTCCAGCAAGTGCCGATCCAGAACTGTTGCCGGCTACACAATCTTGCCATCCTTGTACAAGGAGCCAGAGGCCAACCGGTGTCGAGGACATTGTCGATCTGGATGGGGAGGAGGATGGATGGAGTCCTCTGCGAGTCCGAATCCAGCCAACAACTTTCCAATTTGAGACCTTGCATGCTGCTGAACCTGTTTTTCCATCTGCTGATTCACCTGAGACCTCAGAGAGCCCTGTAAATTCTGTTACTGAACCTGATAAGGATCACTTATCTGCCGATGGGGAGTCCGCTGCAGAATCCGAAGCTTCTTTACCTGTGGAGGTAGATCTTGAGCCTGGTGAAACAGAACCAGAGTCTAAAGAACTGTCACTTACCTATACCTCTGAAGACTCATAAGATATACAAGAAATGCTATTGGTGCACAGGACAGGAGGATCGCCAACACGAATACAACTCCCATCTCTGGATGGAGCTGCACCTTAAACAGAGAGAAAAAACAGAATCAGGCATCAGAAAGACAAAAAATACTGGATAATTTGCCAGCATTAAACAACAAGAAAAACAGAGAAATACTAAGGTGATCGCCGGCCACTAGCCCTAAACTTCAATAAAAGACCCAGAATTTAGGTAAAGTTGAAGCCGCAGCCTGCTCCAATTACTAATAAATGAATTAAAAGAGTAAAAAGCGTAAAACAAAACCCTTTCCCTTTCATATGCTAGCCATATGAAAGGGAAAATAAGTGTGTCTTAAGTCTGGACTTGAAAATCTCCACAGAATCTGACTGTTTTATTGACGCAGGGAGATCATTCCACAGAACAGGGGCACGATAAGAGAAAGCTCTGTGACCCGCAGACTTGTTATTCACCTTAGGGACACAAAGTAGTCCTGCACCCTGAGAACGTAAAGCCCGGGCCGGTACGTAAGGTTTAATTAGGTCAGCTAGGTAGGGAAGTGCCAGTCCATGAATAATTTTATAGGTTAGTAGCAGAACCTTAAAATCTGATCTCACTGGGACAGGAAGCCAGTGAAGGGATGCCAAAATGGGTGTAATGTGGTCATACTTTCTACTTCATGTCAAAAGTTTGGCTGCAGCATTTCGAACCAATTGGAGAGCCCTAATGCTAGACTGCGGTAAACCAGAAAATAGAACATTGCAGTAGTCCAATCTAGAAGAGATAAATGCATGGATCAGGGTCTCAGTATCAGCCATAGACAGGATGGGACGAATCTGTTAAGGATTTTATATATATATATATATATATGTTATCACTGTTAAACATTTGTAGCTTTGTCTTCTTTCTCATGAGAACGGTGTTGTGCTGTTTTGCACTTCACCCTGAGAACGTACGTGTTATTCAACCTTGTTTTAGCTTTGTCTTCTTTCTCATGAGAACGGAGATGTGCTGTTTTGCACCTGTCTTAATGCAATCCTGAGAATTCAATTTTGTTTTAGCACTCTGGGGTCAATCTGAACTGGGAATGAAGGACTGGATGTACTTATTGTTATAACATAACTTTGTTTTCGTAGCCGCTAACGACTGGGAGTAAAAGAACTGAAGGTTGAATTTTGACTGATTGTGATGCTTAGTGTTCCAGGCAGATGCAAAACAGCTGATAACTGCAACAGACGAACGAGATGTGCTGACCTGAAGTGTTCTTCCTTACAGCTGCACTTGACGTATGCGTTTATGTTATGGGAAGAAACTTGTCTTGCGTCATTACCCCCACCCTTAGGACAAGTTTCTTGTTTATGTGATGAGGGCGTCTCTTAATAAAAAGAGCGGAAAAGCAGGCCAGACTTTAGTGTAGCCTTGGTGTACAGCCTGGCCGCACTCCGCGCGTAATATTTGACTTTCTGTCTCACTGGTGTTTCTTGACTCTGTTTGTCTTGTTAAAGGTTTAAAAATGTTTGGAGGAGAAAATACCCAACATTGACTGGGGGCTACGTCCGGGATCTCAACAATACCGGAGGTGTCCAGCGGAGGTCGTCAAGTCCAGACGTAAATCCTTGGCCAAGGTCTGATCGATTGATCGTGTCTGCAATTGTCGACCACCGTTGGCATCGTCTGGTTGACGAGATTTTCCCGAAGAAGACAGACAGGAAGTCGAGTCAGTGAGTAGAATTTCTTTGTAAATAGTACTGAGTGAGTGGTGATCAGATCACATAAACAGTTAAATTCCGCAAGCGATGATACAGAATCGTCTGTTAATGCAAAGCAGTTAAACTCTGTAAGGAGGGCGGACTCCTCTACGGTTGCGAGGGACGCAAGTAGTTAAATTCCGGAAGGAGGATACGGACTCCTCTGTTTATATACGCGTACCGGTAGGGGATAAAAGTGATCACATAAAACAGTTAAACTCCGTAAGCGATGATACAGAATCGTCTGTTAATGCAAAGCAGTTAAACTCTGTAAGGAGGGCGGACTCCTCTACGGTTGCGAGGGACGCAAGTAGTTAAATTCCGGAAGGAGGATACGGACTCCTCTGTTTATATACGCGTACCGGTAGGGGATAAAAGTGATCACATAAAACAGTTAAACTCCGTAAGCGATGATACAGAATCGTCTGTTAATGCAAAGCAGTTAAACTCTGTAAGGAGGGCGGACTCCTCTACGGTTGCGAGGGACGCAAGTAGTTAAATTCCGGAAGGAGGATACGGACTCCTCTGTTTTAATACGTAAAGGAAATCCCGGGTAGAAATACGTGCACTGTAAAAAGTAGTTAAATTTGGCAGGGACGGCGGAGTCCCCTAATGCAGGACATTAGTTAAATTTCACAGGAGGGTGAGCTCCCCTGGCATAAGAATACGCGTACGATTATTAGGAGTGTTTCTATGTGTAAATAGTGTTTTGCGCAAGTGTAAATAACTGTGTGAAAACTGTGTGTGTGTAATACTTTGGACAACGTTAGTGACAACCGTGCGTGTGGAAGCAGAGGCAAGTGATTCCGCTTCCTACGGGGAGGTGAAAGGAATCAACCACACGACGGCAAATTAATTGTCACGTCCAAAGAAAGTGTGAAAACTTCAGATTTAGAACACCCTAGGTGTGCCCCCGTCTGAAGTCCAAATTATAACAAGGGATAATAAAAATGGGGGGTAAGACGTCTATAAATAAGGAAAATTTATCAACTGACGACTGGAAATTTATGGAAGCAAAAAATCCAAAAACAACAAAAAATTGGAGACCTGGATTAATAAACATGACTTTGACGGACGACTGAACCTGATCAGTATACAGAAGCTGAAGAAGGAGTTAGAACAGCAACATAAAGGTGATGAGAAAAAGATGCAGAAAGTAGGGGCAGATTTAGTGGCATTTTGGGAGGAAGAAGCAGAGAACAGACAGAAGGGAGCAGAGAAGCGACGATTAGAGAAAGCAAGAAAAAAGAAAGCTGTAGGTAAGGCAGAAGAAGATGTGATAATTCAGCACAGAGAACCAGAACAGCCTCAACAACCACCGCCGGCTGGACCGTCGGTGGCAAAGAGACCTTTATCTCCTCTACCAGAGGATGACGATGTATTGCCACCACAGTATGATTTGGCAGTAAAACCTAAGGTAAAAAGAGAAAAACCAGAAAAACCACAAACACGCAGTCAAGCAAAAGTGCCTACAGCCCCTCCCATGGTGGAACATAGTGATCAGGGAGGTGCCTATCCTATGATAGAAGTACCAAATCCTCGTGCAGAAACAGCAGGACAGCTACCAACCATGCTCGTTTATCGGACATGGAATGCTGATGATATCAAAGCAGCAGTCGACATGATACCATCGCCACATGTCGACATTGAGGGATTTATGCAGGATATAGAAAACATTAGAACATCTTACCACCTTAATGGACCTGAAGTCCAACAGGTGTGGATGAAAGCATGTGGCCCTAAATGGAGTCAGGTACGTGGAGACTGGAATCCTGCAGATCAACAAGGCGTACCACTGACACATGATGATCTAGTCTTGAAAACAAGAGTGGAAGCTACGATTACACGTGCAAAAGGAGTGTTAGGACCAAAGATAAATTATACTGAAATTACCAGGACAACTCAGAAAGAAGGAGAACCATGGATAGAGTTTAGATGCAGATTTGAGTGTATTTAGAGTCCATAGTGGCATATTGCCAGGAACACCAGTGTATGAAAACAAATTGAAAAATATTTCACCTGTGAAGCTGATAATGACCGATTTGATTCATGATGGCAACTCAACAGCTGTCATAACAGTAACAGGTGCCACTGAAGATGTTTTAAAATTGAGATTCACAGGTATGCCATTACATGTGTCACTTTGTAAACCATATTTGACAGAATGGCAAGAATTGGGACTGACAGTCATAACAGCTTTGTCAGCCACTGATTGGAGCAGAGTTGGACCACGAACGGAGTTCAGTCCATCAACTAAATTGTATAAAGTGCCAGTTAATGTCTCATTGGTGCTGACAGCTGGAACACAGATTGATGTGTCCACTTCACAATCCTGAGTGTTTCAGTTGAGTCCTGAAGAGGACGATCTTCTCTCTTCTGTACCATCAGGATTGTGGACAACAGGTCCTTCAGACGTAGGACTGATAAAAAAATGCACAACCTGTAGTTATAAGACCAAAAACAGAATACAGACCATGTGTAAGACAGTATCCATTGAAACCTGATGCAATTGAAGGAATCAGGCCAGTAATAGAGAATTTATTAACAGCAGGAGTAATAGTGCCATGTCCAGATTCACCATGTAACACACCCATATTTCCTGTAAAAAAAGGCTCCGCCCTCAGTGGGATGGAGAATGATTCAAGATCTGCAGGCAGTAAATGCTGCTGTAGTAAAAAGAGCTCCATGTGTACCAGATCCGCACACACTGTTAAGCTCATTGAGATTAAATTCTAGTTGTTTTTCTGTAATAGATATCAGTAATGCATTTTTTTTTTTCCGTACCAGTACACCCAGATAGTCAATTCTGGTTTGCTTTTACCTTTAAAGGACAACGATATACATTCACCAGATTACCACAGGGTTACGCAGAGAGCCCAACTATTTATTCTCAAGTCATGTCAGCATGTTTAGCTAATTTCGTTCCACCGGCAGATAGCCAACTATTAGTGTATGTTGATGACATTTGATTGCCTCTGACACACGAGAAAACTGCATAACTGACACAGTAGCATTATTATGTTTCTTATTTGATAATGGCCACAAAGTGAGTAAAAACAAAGTTCAGTTGTGTAGGGATAAAGTAAAATATTTAGGACATGAATTATCAGCCACAGGGCGCACAATCCTGTCTGACAGGAAGGAAGCAATTTTGCACGCTCCAAAACCACAAACCAAAAAGCAGATGATGTCATTTTTTGGACTGACTAATTACTGCAGGGCATGGATTCCCTGCTATGCAGAATTGACTAGTCCACTTTCTGATTTGATGTACAAGGATGATATTTCAATGTCAACCGTGTTGGAATGGAACAAAGATGCTGAGGAAGCTTTGTAACAGTAAAACAAACAGTGTCATCCACAGTTTTGGCACTACCAGATTATAGTAAACCATTCATTCAAACAGTTGATTGTAAGAATAAGTTCATGACTAGTGTTTTGGTTCAAGTGTATGGCTCAAAATTGAGGCCAGTTGCCTACTACTCATCTAAATTGGATGCAGTAGCAAGTGCTCTACCACCATGTGTACAGGCTGTTGTTGCAGCCTCTATGGCTGTTCAAAGTAGCAGTAATGTTGTTCTATTCCATCAGTTGACACTGAAAGTTCCACATGCAGTCTCTGCACTTCTGTTGCAGACAAACATGAGCCTTTTGTCCCCAGCAAGACATCTTTCGTGTATGTCCTTGCTATTATCACAACCACATCTTACGGTAGAGCGATGTACAACATTGAATCCATCCACATTGATACCCTTACCTGAGGATGGTGAGCCGCACAATTGTCTTGATGTAGCTACGGTCTGTACGAAAGCACGTCCAGACCTCCAGGACACACCCATCCCAAACAGTACAATTGTGTATGTGGATGGTTCTTCCACTAAAAACGCTTATGGACAAACACAATCTGGATATGCTGTTGTCACAAATTCAGAAGTATTGGATTCTGCTTCATTGCCATCCTCATTTTCAGCACAAGCAGCTGAATTAGTTGCTTTAACTGCAGCTTGCTATCTGTTTAAAGGTACGGCTGTATCAATTTATACAGACAGCCAGTACGCTTTCAGTACGCTGTGAAATTGCCTAACCAAATTGCTATATGCAAATGTGCGGCTCACACCAAAGGCTCTGACAGTGTTTCAAAAGGAAATGACGTTGCTGACAAAACCGCAAAGGCGGCAACAGCTCTTTCTATTTTTCTCCTATATGACACCCCTCCGGATATGACCACAAAAGAAACCCATATTGCCAAAAAAAAATATGTTTAAATGGGCAGCTATTATGAGCCATGGCGTGACGCATGTCTCATCAGGGGGTATGATATCGCAATTGCAATCTATTTTTTGTCTTTATGGGTTCGATGCATATGCAAAACAGCATTGTAGAGCATGCATGACATGTGCAAAACACAACTCACAAGGCAATTTGAGACCCCAAAGAGGTAAATTTCCAACACCACAATATCCCTTTCAAGTGATTCATATGGATTATATACAGCTGAGTAAACATGAAGGGAAGGAATTTTGTTTAGTCATAATTGATGCCTTCTCAAAATGGGTAGAATTGTTCCCTACAAAACATGCAGATGCACTTACAGTGGCTAAGGCATTGTGCAAAGACATCATTCCATGATTTGGAATACCAGAAACAGTCTATTCAGATAATGGAGCGCATTTTGTTAATACAATAGTGCAATACGTAGGAGAAGCGCTACAGGTCAATCTCAAAACTCATTGCGCTTATCATCCACACAGTGCCGGATTAGTGGAAAGGACAAAGGGCACAATAAAAATAAGATTAAGGAAATGTATAGAAGAGACAAAACGAACCTGGATTGAATGTTGGACCTAGTAAAATTGTATATGAGAATAACACCAACACCATCAGGGTTAACACCATTTGAGATACTTTATGGACGACCATATCGTCTACCAATTTTGACATGGATACTAAAACAGCAGATGAGGAACAAACATTAGCAAATTTTATGAAAAAGACATTAACACAGAAAGAGATAACTTAAACACATTTACTGCCGAATAATTTTGATCTTCCACAGGACGGCCTTCCAGTAGTCTAGCCAGGAGACTGGGTGTTCATCAGAGTGATTAAGAGGAAGAACTGGTCCAGTCCTCGTTGGGAAGGTCTATACCGAGTGCTGTTAACAACACCAACTGCAGTAAAGATAGCGGAGAGATCAACGTGGATACATCACTGTAAGATACAGCGTGTGTTGGCGGCCTCCACAGTGTAAGGGGAAGTCTGGCTACAAAGGGAGTCTATTTAATTAGCAATAGATTGTCTCAATGCCAGTGAAGCAGGGAGATCCTTGCACTATTAGGTGAGGTGGTTAACAACACTGTATCCTAGCAATCATGACTGAACTACAGCAGACCCCGGAGCGGCGTGCTCAGCGCCGCCGCTGCCGGACTGTTGGTAGGGCAGCCGGTTGTGTTGTGATCTTAGTGTGTTTCGTGCTCCTCGGATTCCTGGCCTGGTGGTTGACCCAAGAATTGCAGCTCACTGTGGACCGAGCCAGAGAACAACGCAAGCAACATCAGAAGAGGTTTATTCATAATGTGAACGAGACAGATGGACACCCTCATATATACCATACTAATATGTGGTACAGATATGTTCATTTATTGGCTATGGAATTACGTTACTAATTATTATGTTTGTTCGCAAATACCTATATCCTCAACACACCCAGCTCTGACGGCTAAACCGTACCCTGCTAGGGTGACAGAATGTCTTATCATACGGATGCATAATCAAACTGTATTTCGGGGGCAGCAGTTCTCAGCAAATCTGATAAGATGTAACACCACTTGCCTCAGTGCAACCACTTATATGATAGGGATTTCAACAGAGGACGTACAAGCGTGCCCAAGTGCTGCTCCATTGACTAGACTGAAGGGAAACGCAAAAATATCATCACGTTAAATTGTCATCACAACGGCCATTCCCAATTTGCTTTTACGGGACAGGGAATAAAAATGTAGGTAAAATTAAGAAACGTCTGTGTACCCAAACGTATGTTTTATCAAATAATTTAAGCCTAACCAAAACATAATATGTGGATGGTACTTATCTTCATCACATTGGACGGGGATGTAATTATACAGGCTCCTGTCCATGGGGAACGGATGAATCATGTGCTTATGTTAGTAAGTTTTGCTACCACCTGTAAATGGTACTCCGGTGTATGATGACATCTATTGGCTTTATGGTTCCAGACTGTACATGAGTCTCCCACCAAATTGGGGTGGTGTGTGTGCACCTACCCAGGTGACTGACCATACATATGTGGTAAGACCTCCACAGAGAAGAATGGCAGCACCAGACGGAGGAGATTGATATACCCAGATGTGTTACCACATAATCACATGTGGGGCTCGGATGTACTAAAGGACCAAAAAATTGTGGTCTGTAGGAGATAAAATAGCACATTCATTGTTCCCCTGGATAGGAGTGGGAAAAAATTCATTAATGATTGAAACTCTGAATTATTGATTGGGTCTGTTCATGAATGTAACAAAAAAAATAGTAGCAGCTCAAAACACTGAAATAGATGCTTTACGTACCATGGTGATGCAAAATCGCATGGTTTTAGACTTGCTTACTGGTTCACAGGGAGGAGTTTGTGTTCTGCTGAACACAACATGCTGTACTTTCATCCCAGACTCCATTCATTCAGTGGATATGCAGGACGCATTGGAGGAGCTGAATGAACTTCGTGATGCAATGCATAAAGACACCCTAGCCGTGAACCGGTGGAATCCCTGGTCCTGGTTGACTTCAGGACCATGTTGGCAGTTACTATTGAAAATGGTGTCAAATACATTTGTACAGCGTAATCTGGCCTTCCAACAAACTATGCCAAAATATCAAGCATTGAAACAGTCAGACCTTAGTGGAGAAAACTGTAATGACTGTACTGAGAATTATGATGATATTGAAAAGCTCACAACTCCAGTTCAAGCTTGAACTGTTGACGTGATGAGTTAACACACTCTTAGCCTATGAAGCTTTAGCTGAAAAAGTAATAAGACAAGTGGTGTAGTCGAATAATACAGAAAAACGGTTCATTTATACCAGTCGGTAGGAGTGATGTATGGTGGTGGTGTGGTGATAACAGAATCTTTGATAGACTGCCACGAAATGTGTCAGGTTATTGTGCATTAATATCATTATTGTTACCCATGACCCCTGAAGACGTTACGACATATGCAGCCTCTTATTCCTGAGGATTGGCAGAAAGGCATAGCCAGACATAGAGTAAAAAGAGATTGGAAAGGAGTAGGAAATCCAACATATATTGACGCAATAGGAGTCCCCAGAGGAGTGCCTGACGAGTATAAACTGGTTGATCAAATAGCAGCTGGATTCAAATCTTCCATCTGTTGGTGGTGTTCAATTAATAAAAACGTGGACAGAATAAACTAAGTTAATAAACTAACTAACTAAGCTGGGTGATGCCTGCTATACGTTTAACAGGTGATAAACAGGTGGGAAATGTTAAGGATTTTATATATATATATATATATATATATGTTATCACTGTTAAACATTTGTAGCTTTGTCTTCTTTCTCATGAGAACGGTGTTGTGCTGTTTTGCACTTCACCCTGAGAACGTACGTGTTATTCAACCTTGTTTTAGCTTTGTCTTCTTTCTCATGAGAACGGAGATGTGCTGTTTTGCACCTGTCTTAATGCAATCCTGAGAATTCAAATTTGTTTTAGCACTCTGGGGTCAATCTGAACTGGGAATGAAGGACTGGATGTACTTATTGTTATAACATAACTTTGTTTTCGTAGCCGCTAACGACTGGGAGTAAAAGAACTGAAGGTTGAATTTTGACTGATTGTGATGCTTAGTGTTCCAGGCAGATGCAAAACAGCTGATAACTGCAACAGACGAACGAGATGTGCTGACCTGAAGTGTTCTTCCTTACAGCTGCACTTGACGTATGCGTTTATGTTATGGGAAGAAACTTGTCTTGCGTCATTACCCCCACCCTTAGGACAAGTTTCTTGTTTATGTGATGAGGGCGTCTCTTAATAAAAAGAGCGGAAAAGCAGGCCAGACTTTAGTGTAGCCTTGGTGTACAGCCTGGCCGCACTCCGCGCGTAATATTTGACTTTCTGTCTCACTGGTGTTTCTTGACTCTGTTTGTCTTGTTAAAGGTTTAAAAATGTTTGGAGGAGAAAATACCCAACAGAATCTTCGCTATATTTCGCAGGTGGAAGAAAGCAGTCCTAGTAATATTTCTAATGTGGAGGCCAAAGGACAACGAAGGATCAAAAATTACCCCAAGGTTCCTCACTTTGTCAATGTGATGTATGACACACGAGTCAAGGCTGAGCGTTAACTGGTCAAATTGATGCCGATGTCTCACTGGACCAAGAACCATCATTGCAGTCTTATCAGAGTTTAAAAGTAGAAAGTTTCTAGACATCCAACTTCTCACTGATGCAAGGCAATCTTCTAAGGATTTTATGTGAACGAGATTACCAGCAGTTATCGGCATGTATAACTGAGTATCATCTGCATAGCAGTAAAAAGGTAATCCCAAAATGCCACAATATGTGCCCAAGGCACATTCACCACTTTAGTGAGAGCCGTCTCTGTGGAACAATATTTTCTAAAAGTAGACTGCAGTGGATCAAAGAGATTATTCTCAGTAAGATAGTCTACGAGCTGCCATGACAATACTTTTTCCAGAATTTTAGAGAAAAATGATAGATTTCATATCAGCCGATAGTTTGTCAATACACTAGGGTCAAGATAAGGTTTCTTAAGTAATGGTTTAATCACTGCAGATTTGAAACATTTAGGAACAGATCCAGAAGTTAAAGAAAGATTAATAATTTCCAGCACAGTCGGCCCAAGAGTGGGCCACAGGTCCTTAAACAGTTTTGTTGGTATAGGATCAAATAAACAGGTTGTGCTTTTTGTTGACATTACAAGTTTTGTCAACATGCCGAGTGAGATACTATCAAATTCTGTAAATCTAGGTAATAGCACGGTGTAGTGGCTGGATTAAGGCATGCTGGGATATGTTTAACCTGATGTCTTCTATTTTCTTCCCAAAGTAATCCAGGAAATCTTGTGCTGTAAAAAGAGAGTGAACTACAGGTGGTTGTCCATGTATAAGTGTTGCCACCGTGTCGAACAAGAACTTTGAGTTATGCTTGTTTTTGTTGATCAAATCAGAGTAGTAGGTCCGCTTTGTAGCCAATAATGCATGTGTATAGTCTAAGATAGCATCACGCCACGCAAGGTGAAATACTTCTAATTTTGAACGACGCCATTTCCGTTCTAGACCTCTTGCTTTATGCTTGAGGTCACGCAGATAATCATTGAACCAAGGTGACTGTGATTTGGGGGAGTGTGGTTTTAACACAGGTGGTGCAATCAGGTCGAGTGTAGTTTTGAGCACTGAGTTTAAACTATCCACAAGTCTTTCTACTGACTGGGTATTTGTCAAATGTGAAGCTAAGACATCAGGCAGTCTAGCTTCGAGTTCAGTCTTACTTGAGGAGTTGATGCATCGCCGTAATGATATATAAGGTTGTTGTTCCACTAAACACGGCAGCGAAACTGTAAACTTAATAAGTGAGTGATCAGACACCACTGATGTAACAGGCATGATGTCAGTATTCGTGACAGCAATACCACGTGCGAGAACCAGATCCAGGGTATTTCCACTAATGTGCCTCGAATCCCGAATGCATTGCCGAAATCCTAATGCATCCATAATTTCCATAAATGATTTGCAGAGGGGATCAGAAGGCTTATTTATATGAATGTTAAAGTCACCAATGATCAGAATGTTATCTACACTAGTTGACAAGTTAGAGATGAATGCACCAAATTCATCAAAGAATTCAGAATATGGGCCAGGAGGCCTATACACAGTGACAAAGTAATATGACTGATTTTTATTCTTCTGACCTTGGCAATGTGTAATATCCTGAGCAGAGCGGAGAATCAGATGCTCAAACGAGTGATATTTGTAACCCCCAACAGCTAATAAGCTAAACCTAGATTTATAAATAAGAGCAACACCCCTGCCTTGCTTCGCATCACGAGGGACGTGACTAAATGTATATGCTGGTGGGCAGGCCTCATTTAAGGGGAGGACAGCTGTAGGTTTAAGCCAGGTTTCACATAGCCCAATCATATCTAAGTGATGATCAATAATTAGATCATTGATCAACAATGATTTTGAGGACAGTGATCTTATGTTAATGAGACCCAGTTTAAGGACATCAGTGGGGTTGACAGTTGAACTGTTTGGGTTTAGGGGTAGTTCCAGAGTAGCATATATAAGATGCCTAGAAGTAGGTTTAGGTTTGAGACATTCCACGCGCGTTGTACGTAGCAGACACGAAATCTTTGGTATTGCTGGAACAACCATTGGGCCATCCTCAATTTCAACATCATCCAATATAGTAATGGGTATTAAGTTTGGAAAGCATATCCCTCTATGATTTTTATGGACCCGACTATGGAAGCAGGCCACAGTCTCAACTTGTTGAAATTCCCTCCCTGGCAAATAAACTGCACTATCACCATAGTGGATTTTCTGCACTAAATTCCATGCTAAGCTAATGGATTCCACACCCACATTTGTCATAAGCCTTGCAGGGTCTCTAATCACCTACTCCGTGGCCTGCTGTAGATTCCTAATGTTACCCTCCATGTAGAGCTCCATCTGTGTTCACAGACAAGATGGCTGCACCTTCCCCAGTAGGGCAGAGGCCGTCCGGCATCAACAAGCTACGGCGGCCCCAGAACGAAGGCCAGTTATCAATAAAGCTAAAGCCTTGCTGTCTACAAAACTGCGCCAGCCACCTATTTAATGATGTCAGCCTGCTAAACGCCTCATCAGTACCCCGGGAGGGGAGGGGACCAGAGACTATTAATCGATGCTGACACATCTTTCTGGCAAGGTCACAAGTCCTCTCTATGTCCATTTTTGTGACCTCTGAGTGCTTCATCCTGATATCATTGGTGCCAACCTGAATAACTATGTGACTATATCTCATGTCATGTTCCTTCGTCTGTCTTCCCTTCTGCAGCGTTAGCACCCTAAGATGAGATGCAATGTCGGGAGCTCTGGCCCCAGGAATACATTTAACATCAGCCGGTATCTGTAACCTGACTTTGCAGGTGATAGAATCCCCTATCACTAACGTCCGGTGTTTCGGCCTGGAGACAGGAGTGGAAGTCACTTGTGGGCTCAGAGAATTCACATCAGGCAAATCCAAGGGGAAGAACCGATTCACAGTTCGCACTGGCGAGTGTGATCGGGGTGCCACAACCAGGCACCAAGCCCTATGGGGCTTCCTCCGCCTAGCCACAGTCCGAAAGCCGTCCTCCACAGCCGGCATTTCTAAGCTGATGCTAATGGGCTCGCTAGCCGGCCCAACACTAACCTCATCTGGAGTGCCCGTAACATCTAACTCCACTGAGCTAAGAAGCTGCTCTAACTTACGGACACAACTCTCTAAGACAGCCACCCTATCTTCCAACATCACGCAGGATTTACAGAGGGTGTAAAGTAGAATTAGTAGTGTACTTTGTGCACTAAGAAATTAAAGAATGTAGCCAAGCAAACACGAGCTAACCAATAATGGATAAGCTAACCACTCCTAAGTCTCACACAGACGCAAATAAATGAATTAAAATTCACAGCAGTTACACTGAAAAACTAACAGAAGTATTAAACAGGTAAAAAAGCAGCAGCTATAAAATACACTAAACAGTTAATTAACTAACAGGAGTGTAAAAAAAATGAAATGAAAAAATGATGACGGGGGTCCGAAATAGCTAATGCAAGCTAACCGCTAGCGAAAATGCTAGCCGCTCCTGAGATTTTACACAGGAGTAAAATAATTACTTAAAATTCAGAGCAGTTCGACTGAAAAATGAACAGAAGTATTAAACGGGTAAAAAAGAAACAGCTATAAAAAATAACAACGGAGAGGGGAGGAGTCGACCTAGCTAGCGAAAGCTAGCCGCTAGCGAATGCTAACGAGTCACAACAGGACTGTTGTTAAATAACGTTCAGAGTAGATACAATTAATAACCAGAAGAGTGCTAAACAGAAATAAAAGAAGCGTATACAACCGTGTGAAGTTCAGAGTGGGGTCACAGCAACAAACAACTTGAGTTGCATGTTAATTCCTCTCCAAATGTTAGCATATGGAGAGGACTTAACATGCTTTGCAAAGGGGAGGCAGCAGAAACAAAAATCTCTGGGCCTGCCAGTGTTAAGCAGCGATTTAATTCTAACATACGTAAATAACCTCCATCGAGTAACATGGGGCTTTCCTGCCACTTAGAATGCCATTTTTACCTGAAGCCAAAATATGGCCATTGGGTATTGGGTATTGTTGTCGGTACATGACTCTCTGTCTCAGCTAACAATGCTATCTGCTTAGCAGTTTGCGCAGCCGGTGTTCTGTCGAATTGTGCCTCTTGTCGCATAAATTGACAGTTCCGCATCCCGACAGTATTGCATGGAGGGCTTGTCCTCTCGACAGGAATGACATCTCATCAGAACACTGGTCAGGGTGTGGAGTAATACATCTAAATGTGAAACGGTCAAATATTTTGCCACCATTACCCCGGTATTATACAGTCTGAAATCTCACACGATTAACCAATCAGATTTGCAGAACAAAATGTAACTGGATCAGAATTCGGTTTATAAGCACCCAGAGGACGACAGCAACAGTGATCTTCTCAACATCATCTCCACGGTTCACCAGAAAGCCCCTGTCAGTCAGCCACATTACTCCTCCTCTGGACGCCTAGAACCAGTTTCTTTAAATTGAAGAAGCTGACAACAGATCCATTTGCTTTTTGGAGCAATTTTAGGTTTTGACCAATGTACAAACTGAAATTGACCTTTGTCACTAAGTTGGTTGTTTTTACCCCATAACTCCATAACAATCAGTCATCGATATCCTACACCTTTAGGAATCTTATGGTCAGAGGTGTCAAATCCAGCTTCAGAAAGTAAAAACCCTCCCATGTGTTGCTTCTACCTGTGCACCTAAAACAGGTGATCTCAATAATTAGCTCATCCACCTGCCTGAACAGCTGAACTAATTACAATCAGCTGGTTTATTGGGAAAATGGAACAAATATGTGGCTGGACTTTTACTTTCTGGAGCGGGATTTGACACCTCTGCTTACGGTATTAATATTTTTAATATGATTTGAATAATTTTAAAAGTTGACCACTCTGTAACCCTTCACTGACCCCAGCCTGGCTCTCCCTGCCACCCTGAGATGCTTATCATATATTTATTGGCGAGCAAAAGGCCAGTTCAGACATTTTGCCTCCATTTAATAATAGTTACCAACCTATCTGACGAAAATGTGGTGGAAAAACTGAGTGGATCATGCAGCATGGGTCATCTCAAGATCAAATCAGAGATCAAGGTCAAGTCAGAGATCACTAAAATCTGTTAATGAGCGTATTTGAAGAACAAAGTGAGATACTGAACCACAGTTTTCTGCATAGACACCAGCTCACCTCCCCTTAACAAGTGCATCATACGCCGAAATCCATGAAGTCACGTTGTGACATCAAGCGAGGTGGAATTCTTCACTGAGGCACTGTGATCACCTGGATGGATTGCTGATGTTGTTGTGCTGGGGAGATAATAAATCTCCTCTGTGATTTTCATGGTGGAAGTAGAGAGCAGTCAACTGTCACTGCAGCTCTCTCGGGCGCGCTGAACGTTTCAGATCTCTTAGTGAGGATACGTTGGATAAAAGCACGGAGTTAGAAGGAGATGTTCCTGCATTGTGCTGAGGTGGGATGCTGGGATGTTTGCCTGGATATGCATCTGTTCAAAGTGACCTTACCCCCCCTGCAGTCTCACGGTTGCCTCTCTGATGCTGTTTGAAGTCTGGCTGCTGCATTTTCCTCCAAGTGACTAGAAGGACTCTTAAGAGGAGCATGCTCACACTTCCTGTCTTACGTGTGTATTTAACACCCCAAGTCACTCGTCCCATTATTCACCATCAAAGCAGGTTAAGAAAGAAAAGCAGAATCTATGCAAAAACACTTTCATCCTCTTTGAAAAACATGAGCTACCTAACGAAGTGTAGCATCAACTCCAAACCCACTCACAGCCAATTAAACAGCAGTGCTGAATAATTAAATCAACCGAACAGCAACGCAGCTAATAAACAGTTGAGGAAAGTGGAAACTTCGGTGTCCCTGCAGAGTAAAATGTCTCCGATAATCTTAGCACTCAAAGTTTCTGTCAGTCTCACGTGCATTTGCACTGCAAAATAGTTTATGAAAAATACGCCAATAAAGAGAGAAAAAGTTGATGTATGCAGCAAAATCAAAGAGCTCAGACATGAATAATGCACATCTTTGTGATCATTGTGTCGCAGGTTCAGATGTCACGACTTATGAAACTTTGTCTGAACCGCTACTGGAGTTTTCTCCAAACCGTTAAACCTGCGGGCTGTTTGCTTCGGGGTCATAACGACGCGCTCCATAAATCACAGCACCACAGTCGTCGGGTCATTAAGTCTTCCATAAAATGTTCTAGCATACACGGCGTCGCCTGACCGAAGGCTAACCACCAAGATCACGACCCAAAGATGATGCAAGAAACACATGTGCTGGGAAATTTTAAAATGCATGCTTATGAGCGTGCATGCTGTGCACCAACAACACGCCAACACACAATGCTAGAGCTCACAAACTAAAAAAATAATAATGTCACACCTTCCATATTCATATGATTCCTCTTCAAATATTAATCAAATGGTTTCCAGAAGAGACAAAGATTTTTTTCAACATGATTTGACTCAATTGGCTCACGAGTTTATCCACAAACAAACAAATAAATCCAGTTCATCCAGATTATTTCCCCAATTATGCATCTGAAGAAAATGATGACAGACTGTCAATAAAGTTCTTCACCAACAGCTGGAAATGTTCTAACAGTCATTTTTGTAGCATTGACACTGTTGAGGAAATACACTTTTACGGATGTAAATATTTTTGGTCTTTAAAAAGCTTTATGACAACATGCAAATATTTTGAATGTGTCTTAATCTGGTAATTTTTTTTCTCAGTAGCCATGCAGTTTGGCAGAATGTCGTGTTTTTAGTGAATCCCAGCGTCTTCATCAACTTTTTTTCCCCTCAAAATTCAATAAGTAAGCTCTTGCAGTTTCTACCTTTTTCCACTTTGGGTCACTACAGCAGATCCTACGTGCATCTGCAGGTTGATTTTTGCAAATGGGCAATTCTATGGTAACGGAATTACAACAGCAGCAAAATCTGGACATACGGCATCTAACCATGACAGATTAGCTCAGATTATAATTCCGTTACCGTAGAATTGCCCAAATATTTTGTAGCAGATGTCCTTCCTAACACCATCCTACATTGCATGGAAAATGGGCAAGGGTGGTCTTGAACCTGGAGCATTCTGCTCTGGAAACAAGTGCACAAACCACTCAGCCACCACGCTGGATTTGCCTCAAAATTTCAAAATTCCGTGAGGAAGAATTGTGACCAGTGCTTAGATGAATCAAAGTAAACCATCAGACTCTGAAGGACAAGAAACATTATGGGTGAATATGATCATTTTCATCACAGACCTGTGAGCTGTGCTTAAATGAAGCAAACAAAACTATCAATGAAAATCTATCAAGAACTGAAGGAGAAGCTATGAATGCTGGGCGCACGGACGGGAGGCAGGCGCTTTGCCACGTTAGCTCATTGGACCTTTAGTCCAGTGATAGAGTCCCATCCTGTCCAGCGTGTACCCTGCCTCATGCTTGGTGCCTGCTGGGACAGGCTCCAGCCCCACGTGACATTAATTGGAATAATCAGGTGCAGAAAATGAATGAATAAATTTCCACAAAATATGTTGCTTTCTCATAGTTTACATATTTTCATGGGGCCACAAATTAGACCTCAAACTCTGACCGATCCTAACTAAACTTCTTCCCATCCATATGGCCATTGCTGTTGTTTGTCCCTTAGCTGCCCCCAATTGTTCAGGGACTCCACAGCTGATCCAGTACATAGCTGCATTGGGATTTGGCACAAGTTTTACCCTGGGTGACCTTCTTGGCACAGCCCCATCCATAGTCAAATTCAGCAATTTTTAACATACCTCACTAACATACATGCAAACATTGTGATATAGAAATTACAACGTACGCCTCTGGTGCCACACAACATACACCGTGCAGGATATTTGGTGTCTGCAAAGACAAATAACAAAATAAATAATTTGAAAAAACTCAGCATCAAAAGAAACGTTGTCAAAATTATAATGTACAAAAAACAAGGTTTATATTGTTATTTTCATAGTGTGCATGTGCACGTGCTGTGCATGCACATACATTCCGCACACTGACTTTATACAGTGATGCAATTACTGTGACAGATTTTAAACAGCTTTAAACCAGAGGTTGAATTTTTTTTCTTTAATCTTTATATTAAACCAAGTTAAACTGGTTAGTTGTTTTGGAATTGGTTCTAAACCACTGATAAAATGTCTCAAAAAACTTCATTAATGTGGTGAAAGTGGTTTTAAACAAGATCTCATTTGTTTTGGAATTGGTTTTAAGAAGCTCTAAACCAGGTGTAAACTGTCTTCAAATGTATTTAATGTTGATAATCAGAGATATTCTGATTTAAATATGATAAACTCTGATATAAAATGGTGGTTAAATTGGTTCTAAGCAGCTCTAAACCAGCTGAAAAACATAGCCTAAATTTGAAATAAGTGGCAACATTTAACTCTCCAGTTGTTAATCAGATATGAATTCAAGTGCCATTAAACCGCTTTGGAGTAGCAGCTGTGTCGCTCCATGTGACCCTGATCCCGTTATCCTGGTTAGTTCTGGGCTGGGAGCTCACTTGGGAAGACCAGGAGCTGTGGCTGTTTCTCCATATAGAACTGGAGTTGAGTCACGAAAGCCATTCAGTGTAAAATGTGTGCCAAAACGTCAATGTGGACGTGTAGCAGATCTGGTGATCCTGAGCATCCAGGGTCACAGCTCTGATCTGACGACACACAGTTTTAACATGGACTGGTCTTGGCTCTAGTCCCATCTCACCTAAAGCACTCTGAAGGGATTTAAACTTCCAAGAAACTGTAATCGATATTTTTTAATCACTCAGTTGGTCTTCAAACAAATAACGATGAAATGGAGTGTTTGCGTGACCCTGGGACCTCACCACTCATGCACAGGCTGAAGCGGCAGAGATCATCACACAGCGTGTCCGGGCTGTCCAGCTGTCCCGGTCCTCCTGCTCGCCCCCCTCCTCCTTCTCTCCTCCGCTTCCTTGGTGACATCCTCTTCACCATCTTCATCACTCGCTCCACTTTGTCCATCTGTGCAGATGCTGGACCTGCTGCTTCTCACTCTCTATCTTCTTCTCTTGCTTTCCTCCTTCTTTTGTTCTTGGTAACTTTAATCACTCCTTCCTCACTCAGTCATCATTTCTCCCTCGCTTTCTGTCCTTCCAACATTATGAATCTTGCTTTCTCAATAATCTTCCTCCTTCAGTTCCTCCTCCTCAGTGTTGGTTTCTTCTTTTCCCTTCACCTCTGGTCTTTTGTTCCTGTCCGATTCAGCACTTCATCTCTGAGGTTTGGACCGCCGCAGACCTCGCTCCCTGACTCCTTCCTTTCTTCTGGTGTCTTTCTCTCTCCCTCCTCTTCTTCAGCTTAAATTGAACCAAATGAGTGAAGCACCGAGTCTCTGAGGGAGCAGAAGAGAACGGGCGAGGCAGCACTTCCCCCTCCTCTCTCTCTCTCTCATGCTCTGTCTCTTCATTTCACCACCCAACCTCCAAACTGACGGGGAAAAAAATGATGCAACATTTTTGAAAAAGACTCAGCGTGGTGCTGTGTTTTTGTCTTTCTGCAGTTCCACGCTTCATTATCTCTCTCTCTCTCTCTCTCTCTCTGTCTCTCTCTCTCTCCGTTCACTTTCTCATTCTGTCAGAGATATTCTCTCTTTCCACGACAGCTGCTGCAGAAAACTTCTTCAATCAATCCACATTTCCCTCTCTCCCACTGTGCTTCCTTCCCTCCTTCCTCTCTTAGTCACTCTGTCTTTGCTTCCTACACTTCCTTTACTCCATCCCCGTCCTCTCCTCAAGGTGTCAGCAGGGTTACTTTAAATCTTTTGCCCCTAGGATTTAAGTTGAAGACCTCTTCACCAATTAGAAAGTACTCCAACGTGATCAAACAGTCTGTCCTTAACCCAGGCAGGGGCGCTGTTTCACCAAAGTGCAACCCCAATTTAGAAAAAGTTGGGACATACAGGAAATGCAAACACCTCAGTGATCCTTAAACTTAAGCCCCAGTCACACATAGCAAGAATGTGCAGGAACCAGGCCGACACTGCAGATATTGCTATAATCAGACGCAGTCTGGAGGGAAAGAGGCGTGGTCAGCCACACCTCGTCCACACCTACACAATGGCATGTAGACAACAGGTAGATGACACAGACTGCTGTCAGACGGCCATAAAAGGCGATGCAGACTGCCCGATGTCCAAACGTCTGCATGGCAAACACCGGACCGGAGTGGGAGGGAGCGCTGTGTTCCTCCCTTTGCACAGTCCGTGCCAGTACTGGACACTGGAGTACAACCAGCGTATGGACCGGACCCACGCCATATGTGTCCAAGCCAGCATGGTGCGCTCACTCACTCAGTCATGCAATCACATCTATGCTCGTCCTCTCCTTCACAGCACTACTGACCTCACATGCATGTGCGTGTGTGGAGCTGGACTGATGACATGATCCCTGTGTGTGTGTGTGTGTGTGTATACATAACGGCTGAATGAGCAGCTATGCGTGTGTGCGCGTGCTGTTGCCAGCTACTGGACACTGCTGGCAGTGAGCCATGCTGTGCCATGCATCAGACGCAGCCTTTCTAGGGAAATTTCATTTCTTATTTTGTGTTTTTGCTCACTTCAGCAGCACAACGCAACTCTGTACACCGCGATGGTTGGATTATAACATGGGATTGATTATTTTTGGTTGATTCCAGCACACAGCAGCTGGGTGAGAGGATTTTAACCACAGGCTGTGGTCCCGGTTCCACATCCACCCTGTGCTGTGAAACACTCCTGGGCCACTGCTGGAGGTGAGATTCATGTTTATTAATGTTGTTATGGCTTGGCAAAATAGTTACACATCATATCTCCTATAGAGTTAGAAGGTGATCAAGTAACAATATGTATATTACAGTGGTGAGATCTGGTTCAGCTCTGATGCGTGCAGTGACGCGTTACTGCACATGAGATCATGGAGAGACGCACCTGCCCACGGTATATACATACGAGGTCTATTAGAAAAGTATCCGACCTTATTATTTTTTTCAAAAACCATATGGATTTGAATCACGTATGATTGCATCAGACAAGCTTGAACCCTCGTACGCATGCGTGAGTTTTTCCCACGCCTGTCGGTTGCGTCATTCACCTGTGAGCAGGCTTTGAGTGAGGAGTGGTCCAGCCCCCTCGTCGGATTTTCATTGTCAGGAAATGGCGGAATGATTTAGGCTTTTTTTTCCATCAGAATTTTTTCAGAAACTGTTAGAGACTGGCAGCTGGAAACCATTAGAAAAATTTATCTGGCTTTCAGTGAAAATGTTACGGGCTTGGTAGAGAATAAGGAGTGTTACTGTCGCTTTAAGGACGGCCCCCAATGGCTGTGGGGCGCGCCGCGCTCCGAAGCCGCCATCGACAGGCTGAATGACCATTTCATTTCTAAACGGATGGCTGTCTGGATCCGTGACCATCATGTGCCATTTCTCTGGTTATCACAAGAGCTGGACATCAACCATTTTCCGGCAGATTTCACTTTTAACATGAGATTTTGTCATGGAAAGCCGAGCGGAGGCTTCGCGCATCACGATGGATTCGCTACTGGAGCGAGACGAAACCACCTCCATTTTGGTCTCACAGGACGGCTTTGAGATGGCGTTCAGACAGCTGTCGGTGGTTTTTCCATCGAGTGATTATCCGAGAAATTGTGGATGTGCGTGGACATGCCAGAACATGTCCCATGAGGCTTCATCACGGCGTTGCTGTGCGCCATGCGGCACCGCCGCGACGCGCAGAATTCCTCCGTACGTCTATCTCAATGTGCCGAAAAAGTGCTGATGTCCACATCTTTTCACAATTCCTGTGCTAGTCAGACGACGTCCCGGATAAAACACAGCGTCCAGTTTGGAAATGAACGGCACATTCCACTGTTACAGGAGTTTTTGTCATGGAAAGAGGAGCGGAGGCGTCGTGCGTCATTGTTGACCATTTTTTGTTTCAAAACTCTCCACACATTCTCCATTGTGGATAGGTCAGGATTGCAGGCAGGCCCTGTCCAGCACACATACCTCTTCCTCAGCAGCCACGTCTTTCTAATGTGTGCAGATTGTGGTTTTTACATTGTTTTGTTGAAATTGGGCTATTAGTAAAAAGTAGAAAAGGGGGTGTTCACAATAATAGTAGTGTGGCAATTCAGTCAGTGAGTTTGTCAGTTTTGTGGAACCAAACAGGTGTGTATCAGGTGTCCCCTATGTACGGATGAAGCCAGCACCTGTTGAACATGCTTTTCTCTTTGAAAGCCTGAGGAAAATGGGACGTTCAAGACATTGTTCAGAAGAACAGCGCAGTTTAATTAAAAAGTTGATTGGAAAGGGGAAAACTTATACGCAGGTGCAAAAAATTATAGGCTGTTCATCTACAATGATCTCCAATGCTTTAAAATGGACAAAAAAAAGCAGAGACGCGTGGAAGAAAACGGAAAACAACCATCAAAACGGATAGAAGAATAACCAGAATGGCAAAGGCTCACCCATTGATCAGCTCCAGGATGATCAAAGACAGTCTGGAGTTACCTGTAAGTGCTGTGACAGTTAGAAGACGCCTGCATGAAGCTAATTTATTTGCAAGAATCCCCTGCAAAGTCCCTCTGTTAAATAAAAGACGTGCAGAAGAGGTTACAATTTGTCAAAGAACACATCAACTGGCCTAAAGAGAAATGGAGGAATATTTTGTGGACTGATGAGAGTAAAATTGTTCTTTTTGGGTCCAAGGGCCGCAGACAGTTTGTGAGACGACCCCCAAACTCTGAATTCAAGCCACAGTTCACAGTGAAGACAGTGAAGCATGGTGGTGCAAGCATCATGATATGGGCATGTTTCTCCTACTATGGTGTTGGGCCTATATATTGCATACCAGGTATCATGGATCAGTCTGGATATGTCAAAATACTTGAAGAGGTCATGTTGCCTTATGCTGAAGAGGACATGCCCTTGAAATGGGTGTTTCAACAAGACAATGACCCCAAGCACACTAGTAAATGAGCAAAATCTTGGTTCCAAACCAACAAAATTAATGCCTCACAGATGTGAAGAAATCATGAAAAACTGTGGTTATACAACTAAATACTAGTTTAGTGATTCACAGGATTGCTAAAAAAGCAGTTTGAACATAACAGTTTTGAGTTTGTAGCGTCAACAGCAGATGCTACTATTATTGTGAACACCCCCTTTTCTACTTTTTTTACTAATAGTCCAATTTCATAGCCTTAAGAGTGTGCATATCATGAATGCTTGGTGTTGCTGGACTTGTGAGAATCTACTGAATCTACTGGTACCTTGTTTCCCATGTAACAATAAGAAATATACTCAAAACCTGGATGAATCTTTTTAGTCACATAGCACTGGCTCCTTTGTTGCACAGTGAAGTTTGAAGTGACAGTTGTGCAGGTAACTCAATATTGTAGAGCTTGATAAAGCCATCCTTTAACCAGAAAGTTATATCAGCCTATAAATGTTAATTTAAGATATTTTAGTTACATTTAAAGCCCAATTTTGGAATAAACCCACATAATGCTCTTTAACATGTTATTGGTCCACAGACACACTGCTCTCGCTCTCTCTCGCTCTCCCTCCTTCTTTCCTTCCATGTCTTCTGCATTCATGACCTCACACAGCTCCTGCCCCATACGTTCTCTTCCTCCCCACCCAGCTTCTCCCATCCATCTCGTCTGACCCTCTTGCCTCTCTCCCCTCCCTCGTTTCTCTCCATTCCTCGCTCTTTTTTTGTACTCATTTGTTCTTTAATCTCTGTTTCGTGCCTTTCCATAATCAGATCACCATCTCTTGTAGAAAGAGGCACACAAAGAATACAACACCCTAACTGTCGGTTTTAGAATACAGACACAAAACTGGTCTGAAAACTCTGTTTTCTTATTTATTTGTTTACAGTCAGTTTAACATTTGCTTATTTTAATGTAGACTGTAAAAAAAAAAAAATAATAATCAAAAGGTCTGTTGCTTTTCACGGGGAAAAGTAAACCTGGCTAATTCTGTAAAAACAAACAAACAAACGAAACAGTAAAAATATGCAAATACCTTTCCAAAAAAAAAAAAAAACACTGCAAATTTTACAGACAAACCATTTGATTTACAAAAAAGATTCAATAAAATAACAAAAGTGTCAGGGTTTGAGTTTTGGTTCTGGTTATCCGGTTTTATTTTTGTAGTCTGTTTTCTTCTGTTTCATTGGGTTTCTGTGTGTTTATTTTGTTGTGGAGTTTTTCTGCTTGGGTCTGTCTGTCGCTGTCTCTCGTCTTTCTCTTGGTGCTTGGTGGTGGGTGTTTCCCTCTCTCTGGTGCCTTCCATGCACACCTGTTCTTGATTTGCTGCTCGTCACCTGGGGTTATATAAGCTCACTGGGTGTGTTAGTCCTTCGCCAGATTGTTGTGCCTTGTGCCACTTTCCAGCTCTATTCCTACATTCCTTTGTCCTGCCTGCCTCATAGTGTGTTCCTGACCTCCTGCCTGTTGCAACGACCACATCTTAAGCCTGATGATTTTTGTATTTCTGCTTGTTCTGGACTGCCTACTTGTGTACCAACCTCTGTAATCCTTCCAAGTAAAACCTTTATACACCATACAACCAGAGCTGTTTGTTTGAGCTGTGCATTTGTGTCCTACAATTCCTGGACCAACCAGCCTGATAAAAAGGAGAATAGAAATTGAATGGGATTTGGTGTACAAAATGCATTTAATATTTATGTATTTATTTATTTATAAGGTACACATATTGGTAAGCTAATTAATGTCACTATATGAGGCACAAAACATGAGCAAACTCTTTCTTTAAACCACTGAACAGACAATATGTGAGGTGAAAGTGCAATGCAAATAAATGTTTGAACACTCTTTTGTAGTATATTTGTAAAACATAATAAATTCACTGTAAGCTTTCAGTCATCCAGCCACCCCGCATGATTTTCTCTGAGACAGCTTGTTACGTATGACACAACTGGGTTTGAAACACGTGCTGAAAGTAGTTTCCACCTCTCTCATTTACTTCAAACAAAACTGGCAGTTTAATGTTGTGTTTCTCATTTCCACTGTAATGAAAATTTGTCATCGTGAAATGTGATTTTTCAGTATATACGTTACACCAGACTGTAAGTCAATGGACCTCTCAAACTAGTAAAAAAAAAACTTGACTTGACCACTCCTCTTTTGTGTCCTGTTTAATGGTCAACTCAGCTGTTTGGTAGAGCATATTGATATCTACTACATTCTTCTGAAAAATGTAAGGATATTAAAGTTTAATGTGCACTATTATGTGCACGTGCAGGGTATGAATCTCCACGCCGATGGTTTTGATTTCCACTGCAATCGTACCACAATCCTAAAAGTTACTGGAAGGGTTTAAGAGACAGACATCCTCCAAGTTGAGGCGCACAACCTGACTTTGATACATTTCATGTGTTTCTCCTCATTAAACATTAGTACCAGATGAAGACAGGTAAAATGCATCTCAAATGATCCATCCTCAGACTATCGACCCCCCTCAGTTCATGCAGAGTTGAAATGATGAGGATGTTCATTACCAAACCCAAACAGCACACCTGCTGAATTTTTAAAATCAGTTTAAAGCTGTGTGCAGCTGTATCAGTGTCGTTGTGTAAAAAAACCCTCATTTGTTCCTGTAAACTTCATTTCAACTTAATAACGTCACAGAACATCATATAATGTTCTTAAAAAAATCGAGACATGAACTCTTTACGATAGTTGAGTTTTTACATTAATTACAAAAACACATCTGCACAAATGACTAAAAACAGAAATGTGTTAAAGCAAATTCTGCCTTCAGCGAGTGATAAAAATTACTGAACACAGCAAAAATATCTCATAGTAGAAAGGAAAATTATTTTCCAATTTAATTCAACACTTAACAACACTTAATGACAGCAGTCGTAAATGTTTATGACATTGACATAATGTTTATGACACCTTCATGACTGTGTCATATAACAGTTATTACAGTGTCATGTCACTATTATGACGATACCTTCAAGTAAAGTGTTACCAATTATTGCTTGATCACATTTAATTCTGTTGGACAGATGACGTGGAATTGTTTCACCATGACAACATATGAAACATGAATCTCACCTCCAGGGGCATGTCACAGTGGAGTGCGTCAGGAGCCAGGACCACGACCATATTTGCAACTGTATAACAGCATGAACATCCGCAAATCATCAGACACAACAGGGTTATTCCCATTCTAATCCAATTCCATTGTTTGCATGATTTATTTTTCTGTAGGTAATTCAGTTGGTGAGGCTTACCATGAGGCAGCGTCGCTGCATCAGCGGTCAGGGCGCGGAGTAATCCATCAAATGTGAAATGGCAATTCTGTATCAGAATCCACATCAGTACTTTAGTATGGTAGCTTAAATTCACCCATTTCGGCGGTGGCGCCGATACGCAACTTTCTCTCGCTCTCAGCTAACAGCACCTTTATGACATCTGCGTAGCAGCACATGCAGCCGATCTTATGTCGAATTGTGTGTCTCATCGCATACATCGACAGTTCCACGTCCCGACAATATTGCATTGTGCATGCATGCACATGCGCAGTTGTGCAGAGGGCTGGCCTATCAACAGGAATGAGATCTCTTCAGAACACCGGTCAGGGTGCGAAGTAATACATGTAAATGTGAAATGGTGTAATATTTGCCACCGTTACCCCAATATTATACGATCTGAAATCTCACACGATTAAAAAATCAGATTTGTGGAAAAAATGTAATTGGATCAGAATTTGCATTATATCTCAATCAAAAGTGTCTAAGTCACTCTCATTTGTGACAATGAGGTGCAAACTGGCACTCTTAGTGAATAGTGTCAGGTTTTTGGACTGTTGGGTGGTTATGTTTTAGGTTATTGTCTTGTTTGGGTTGTTTTTGTGTTCACTCCGTCTCTTGCTCTGTCTTTCTGCTTGGGTTTTGTCCGCCCTACTTTTTTCTTGTCTCTCTCTTTACTCTTGGTGGTGGGTGTCTCTCTCTGTCTGGCCACACCATGGTTCTGGGAGTTTCTCCACACACCTGTTCTTGATTTGCAGTTAATCACCTGGGTGCTTTATAAGCCTCACAGGTTGCCTTTGTCCCTCGCCAGATTGATGTGCCCAGGGCCTCTTTCCAGCTCAGTTCTTGTATTTTTTGCGTTGCTCTGATTGCCTCATTGTGTTTTTTGACTACCTGCTTGTGTACCTTGACCACGCCTTTTGCCTGATGCTTCTGATACTGTTGCTCTGTCTTGACTGCCTGTGTACCAACCCCAGCCTGTTAACTTAGTAAACGCTTTTACTCCACTGAGCTGTGTACCTGCATTCTGCATTTGCATCGAGCCTGCTTTGACTGTCGACCCTGATAAACAGACTATTTTTGATTCGCATCTGATCCGTATTGCGGATTAAACAGATATTTGATTTTTTTTTAACATTGAAAAGCCGTTTTGATCTATATTTTGTATTATATTTTATCTTACAAAAAGCCACTTCCAACAGGACTTTGACCTTGAAAATGTTTTCCAAGGTAAAAATTTGTGGAACCGGAAACAAGCTATGGTGGAGGTTTACACTCTACAAGCGCGGTGCTCCAGTGTAACAAAGAGGAAGCCAATTACCATATTTTCCAGAGCATAAGTTGCACCAGAGTATAAATTGTGTTTATCACTTCATGCAAGAAGAAGCTAAATGGATTAAATTGCTGTCTTTTTCATTTATAAGGCGGAGCTCAGCTGACGAGCTAATTAATGTCACTATAAGGGCACAAAATGAGAGTAAACTGGTGTGAAAAAACTCACACATGCGCACGAAGGTTCAAGTTTGGCTGATGCAAGCGCACATGATTCAAATCCATATAGGTTTTGAAAAAAAAATAAAAAGGTCCGTTACTTTTTGGACAGACCTCGTATATAGTCATATAAACTTGTAATTTCGTCAAAATATGTAATTGCCTTTAATGTTGTTATCAGGACAGAGTCATTTCTAAAATATGAATGTGAGCACAATAAGTGGAGAGCTTCTACCTGTGGAAATGTCTTTTGACTTTGATTCATGGACATTTTTAATGATCCGTTCATTTATTGTTAAAATATAACATGAAACAGCTTTTTAAAAAAAATAATAAAATAGTTGCTGTTGAAAGAGCCTTTTATTTAGAAGCAAGTGATGCTTTGAACTCTGGTGGTGTTGCTGAAGTAAGTAAGTAAGTAAATTTCATTTATATAGCACCTTTCACAGACAAGAGCCACAAGGTGCTTCACAACATAAAAGCAGAGTACACCACACAAAACATCAGACAATGGCCGAGACATAAAAACATAAAACATAACATAGGATAACAGAGCAGCCTAAAAGCTAAGCAAACGCTTGAGTAAAAAAGAAAGTCTTAAGTTGGCTTTTAAAAGTATCGACAGAGTCCAGTGAGCGCAGAGAGAGCGGGAGAACATTCCAAAGCCTGGGAGCAACAGCCTGGAAGGATCGCTCTCCTCTGGTTGCAAAATGGGTGCGAGGAACCATCAACAGATTTTGGTCCACAGATCTCAAAGCCCTGGCAGGGGCATAAGTCTGGATAAGGTCACAGATACAGGGAGGTGCCTGGCCATGTAGAGCTCTAAAAGTTAAAACCAAAATTTTAAAATTGATCCTGAAGGACACTGGCAGCCAATGAAGCTCCTTTAAAATTGGGGAAATATGAGTCCTTCTGTTAGCTTGTGTCAGAATTCTTGCTGCAGAGTTCTGTACCAACTGCAGTCGACGCAACTCCTCCTTGTTTAGACATGAAAACAAACTGTTACAATAGTCTAAACGTGTTGACACAAAAGCATGAATAATAAGCTCTAAATCATTTCGAGACACCATTTTCCGAGCTTAGAGATGTTTCTTAATTGAAAGAAGCAATTCCTCGTCAGCTGAAGGAGTTGCTGAAGACACTTTTGTCCTATTTTGAAGAGATGTTTTCTTTTGACTGGACTTCATGGTGTTCAGCTCATCAATGGAAGTTTGGTTGTCTGCACAGCAAATGTTCCTGATTGCGACAAATAAAAATATTTCTTTAAATATAAAGAAATACTAAACAGTTTATATATAAAAAAGGGGGAAAAAATGGCAAAAAAAACGCCCCCCAAAAAAATAAGTTATTTAAAGTTGAGCTTTTGTGATGTCTGAAAAAAGCCGTAGCTTTATTTGGTAAAAATAAGAAAGACTGAACCATCTACAAATTAAAGCGTTCACTCAGATCAACTGTGCTAAAAAGCTAAGCTAACGTTAGCTGATCAATAAACCTTCACAGCAGTGCAGAAACATCACGTTTTACTTTTATTTTATTCTCATCTCGATAAAGCTGCAGAACTAACCTCCGTTGGGCAAACTGGGACTTCGCATATATCCAAAAAGTGGGAGATTTCGGACTGAGTAGGTTTGCTCCATCCCCCCGGCTGCCTGCTTCAGTCTGCCCAGGAATGATGCCTGAAGGCCGGCTTCTCCGTGCTGGTCGTCAGTCCTCCCTCGGTCGGCGTCACTCCGAAAAGTATCTGAAAAAAGCTTCTCCCAGCAGGGTGATGGGAGAATCATTCTACTGCTGTTTTTTTAAAGCTTTTTTGTGGTTCAGGCGACCCAAATTCAAGACAGCGATCGCTGAACTTTTTTCAGGTTGTGGAAACAGCCAGAGTGTGACCGCAATCTCTGCCCCCTTGCCGCTTCCGAAGCGGCGCGTCTGACGTCACGACACATTGGAAACACACCGGCCTGGCGTTACGATGCGTTGGGAAGCGTTAAAGCATCGTGCTGAAGCTTGCAGTGTGAAAGGCCCTTGACACTGCTTGAATAAATCGAGCTTGCCCTCTGCCGCACTGACAAGCACAACCCTCAACCTACCAAATCGCTTGTACACAGACACACGCCATATCCGTTTGTTTTAAAATTAATTACTTTAGTTATTTAATTTGGTTTATTTGTTAAATATGTGATATTATTGAATAACTAATATTTTGCTATATTTTCCAGTATTTCTTTTACTTTCTTTTTTATTTTTATTTTTTGATAACTCTAACAACCGAGGGGGCGAGGTTGATGACGTGAGGGGGCGTCGCCCCCAAACGCCCCCTCGTGGCGCCGGGTCCGTCTCTGTGATGAGATGCGCCTCACCCAGTGCACCCTGGGATATGCTGCAAGCTCGTTTGATCCTAAAATACTTCATGGAAATAGATCGATAACTTCTGCACGATGACAAGCTAACATCTGTAAAACCAATTAGTGTTTAAATCAGAAAACACAGATTTTGATTTCCAAGCCGCCAGGCGGGAGGCAGGACTTTGTGTGCTGGCAGGACTTTCTTCTTCTGCTTTGTGCGTCTGGGTAATTCTACAGCAACGGAATAACAATGGGAGCAAATTTTTTAAATGGAAGTTAAAATATTTCCATTGTAATTCCGTTACTGTAGAATTAGTGGTGTGTCTGCTCACTACCTGAGCTCCACGTCAGAAAAGGAGGTCAGACATGATGAGCAGTGAAGTAACTCACAGACTATCGACCTTCAGAGCTTTATGGAGTCTGCAGAAGCCACAACAAAAATAGACTCGAGTCCGAACTCGGTTTTGTCAGCAGTTTCCAGGTTCCACATTATTTCTGATGGACTTCTGCAGAGCATCAAATCCACCAGACGGAAGCTCAGAGGACTGAGACACACATCGTATCCAGATGGTTATGAGATCAGAGCAGCATCCATCACCTGAGTGAGGTTATTTGTGCAAAGTGGCACGGCCTGCTGCACCAGCACTACATTAGATCCAAGAAAAGACCTTTTTTTTTTTCTTAACAGGGTTATTTTTTATGGTATGTGATTATCTCATCCCTCACTTGTCCATCAATCTCTCTCCCACTCGCTCCCTTGTTCTTTGTGTTCCTGCCCACAGACGCTTTGTCATTTAATGATCTAATAATTGTACCCTAAAACTACAAGGCGGTATTGTTTAGTGAAGTGGTGAAGTGACGGGCGAACGTGGCACCGCACACCTTATGTAAACGTATGTGACATTTCCGGAGGTGGATTTACAAAGACAAATATCTGCAAAGCTAATTAATGTCAGATGTCGTTCCTGCAGTCAGCGTGTTGGCAGCAGACTTTTAATGAGAATGTCACCTCGCAGGCTGATTCTGAGTCATCACACACACACACACACACACAATCTAATGTTCATGCATGTCAAGATTCTCAGGATAAACACTGCTCAAGTTTAAACCAGGAATTAAGAACTTATTAGAGCATGTAATGTCGTGGAGTTTTCAGAACAGAGTACTTGGCCACCAGACTAAATTCAATTAAATTCAATTTACTTAATTTATACATTGCCAAATCACAACAAAGCTACCTCAAGGCACTTTACACGAGCAAGGTCTAACCTTATCAACCTCGAGAGCAAACACAAGGAAAAACTCCCTCTGATGCTATTGAAGAGGAAACCTAAAGCAGACCAGACTAAAGGTCAGACTAAGGTATTTTATGCCTGGTTCACACGGCAAGATTTTAAAATTGTCTGTAGGTTTTCAATACCTCAGAGAGCACACACATGGCAAAACAGATATGACATACAGACATTCCCAGGACAGGAAATCTCACTAAACCTCTCGAGATTAAACGTGATTTCGGGGTAACCAATCATGGTAGATGAGGAAGAAGCAATAGCCATAGTTTGTGGACTGTTTCTGAGAACAAATGATACAAAAAGAAAAATAAAAGGCGTAGGTTAAAGAAGTGGAAACAGCATGACCACCTGACCTTCTGGTGCACCATGACACCTGTTTTGATTTTGGATTCCCCTCCGTGCATCCGTAGCCTCACTTTCCAGTGATGAAAGTCTTCCAGAAATTCCCAGAAATCTGGGTTATTACTCACGTGGTGAACATTTCTGGGTTATTTTTGGTGACACACATCAGAATACATTCATTCAATTCCATTCAGTTCCACACTCTAACAATGGGTGGTAGTAATGCGCTGTGTTGGTTTGCAAACTGCCAATAATCTTCACAGAAGAAGAAAGGTTATTTAATTTTTGAAAGTTTGTTAAGTCGTATTTTTGGTTCTCCTAACGGTTTATTTGTTGTGGACATTAAAAGTTATGAGCTGCGTATTTCTTCCAGTAATAATACATTCAGTGGATCTAACAGGTGTCGCTTCCAGCTGCTACAAAATGCTCACACTGTTAGCATTCAGACAAGAGTTTAACTCTTACTCTCAGTCTGCGAGTCAAAACCACATGATTAATGAGTTTGAGCAACAGACAAAAATTTGTCTGAGGTGACTAACTTAAAATGATAACTGACGTTGATGCTCTGCTGAAGTTTATCAGCTGTTAGCCTTTTAGCAGGAGGAAGTTAAATCAATCACTGTTGAGCTGAATGAGCATTTTATATTTGTAAATTGTTTGACCTATTTTTGTTTTTACCAAATAAAGCTACAGATGGTTGCCCAGTTCCGGATCACCTTTTTTAAAGTCCCGCTATACGGAGCCATAATGCAACTGAATGTCCTTTATTGTGTATTGTTTTATTGGGTATTTGGATGTTATTTAGCTGAAAAAGTCTGGGTGGAGTAGCGCTTCTACTTAAAGTGTGAAGCCACATTATGTGTGGCGCAAACATTTGCTAGAAACGGATCACTTTTGCCAGTTCCAGATCACGACACTCTGCGTCACTTTGGGTTCATTCCTGGCATCTGGCTGGAGCCCTTCTAATGCAGAATGATACACACTGTGCCCGAGAATGTGTTTTGAACACAAAATGATAGAAATAATACTTATTAAATGAGAATTTACTTAGTTTCGAAAGGCGCCGTTATACGTTTTTACGAGCAAAAAATGAAGTGTGGAGGTGAGATTTCTCCCGAATTAAAAAGTAAAAGCCCCCACATTCATGTCCATCCGTGATGTCGAGATGACCCCCAAAGTCCACATGACTCACAACTACAGACACGAGGCTGCTGCTTCAGTGATCCGCAACTGGCAAATTTTCGCGTCAGAGATAAATGCGTGCAGCAATTAAACAGCAAGACATAACACACTGACATTTTCTACCCAAGTAAGTAAATATTTTCCCACTCTAGAACCAAAAACACCGAACGGCTAACTCACCTTTGCTACGTTTTAGAGATCATTACTTTAAAACTTGCAGGAATGAGTGAGTCAGAAAAAGCGCGCACACCGCAAACACCGGGATGTTTTGATTCCTCTGCTGGTCACAAGGATGGCTGGATCCGGTCGAGCTTATGGTCGTTTGTAGACAAAACATCAATCTTTCCATTGGTACCAAGTATTAGCTTATTCGTGCTGATTACGAGAAACAGCGGCGCAAAAACGACAGCAGTGATCCAGAACTGGCAATGATCCGGAACTGGGCAAGTGACTGTACTGAATTTTTTTTAATTGTTACTGCCATAACTGCAAGAAAAGTCTCAACTTTAAATAACAGATTTTTACTTTTTTTCTTTTTATTATAAGTACAATACAATAACCAAAATACGCACAATACAAGTTGTGTGAAAAGACTGGGGTGGAAAACTTGACCTGACCCAACAAAAAAAATGCATGTTTTTTTTTTTTTTTTGGTGAGTAAATAGACCTGAAAATGCACCAGAATGGATCTGAGATTTCAAAATTTTCTGTGGGAGAACCCCCAGAACCCCCGCCAGGGGCTTCAGGTTGTTGGCCATTGTCAAAAATTTTCTTTTTTTTCTTCCATGGCCCACTTTCATCACTGCTTTCTGACTGGCTACATGTCACATTCAACAGGCTGCATGCTCATTTGTGCTCAGGGGGGACACCCCACACACTGCGATATTGGGCCAAGACAATCCAACATGTCAAATATTCACGATCTGAGGTCTGAGCGGTCCGACACCCTTCCAAGCAGACTAGAGCGCTCTGAACACACCACACACAGCAGGAATATCTGATAAGCACTATGTAACAAATTTTTATTTTTGTTTTGTTCCTGGGTACACAGTGTGTTTTCCTAACCTGTTACGCCTTAAATAAATAGAAAATAGCTGTTATTCCACAGAAACTTTGCTTCTGTGATCAGGACAATGATATTTTGAAATTTGTCTGTTTTCAAGAATATTCTCAATTCGCGTTCACTACTACTGAGTAGTCTTCTAGAATATTCTTTAACTGCTAGAACTGTCCAAAATTTTCTCGAAGTTTCCAGAATTATCTAGAAATTTCAAGAAACGTTTAGAACTTTCTAGAACGTAAAAAAAAAAATAAATAAAATCAAAGTTTGTGCTGAATGTAGTCATTTTTTCCATAGACTTTAGACATAAGCAGTTGAAATATAACACTTAGAAACCAGGAACAAAAATTGTGTTACACAGTGTTATCTTTAGAGCATCACGATAGTCGGGGCGTCCTTAAGATTGCTGGAAGGGGAGGACTGATCCGAAATCAGCATAATTATCTTGCAGTGTGAACCAGGCATTAGCTGTGCTCACTTATCCAAAAAAAAAAAAAAAAAATCACCTTAAAATGTTCAGAGTCAGAGAAAAATCAAAGTCCCAGAGCAACACTTTTATTTGCCGGCAAAGGAAGCAAATTCACAGAATCATCAAGAAACACCGGAACAGGTTTGAAACACAACGGTTTGCCTTAAATGGGTCAGTTTCTTGGTCTTTCTAAATTTAGCAAAACTTACTGATTTTATAGCACAGCCTCTTTTCAATCTCAGTCGAAAACAATGAAATGCCATCAGTTTGGAAAACAGCTTTTGTTACTCCTTCATTAAAAGGAGGTGATCCAGCAGTTTTAACTAACTACAGGTCAACATCAAATTTGTGTGTTTTTATCAAAAATCCTTTGTGAACAATTTAAATAGTTTTATACTTAAATGAGCTTCTCTCAAAACTACAATCAGGCTTTAGGAAATGCATTGCACCATTACTGCAGCCAAAAAGTGATTCATGAACAGGGTTGGGTAGGATTACTTTGAAATGTAATCCAAAAGTAATCAGAACAAGTAATCCAAATGTATGTACATACATACATGTAATCCACATGTATTCTTTCAAAGTAATTCTACCCAACCTTGTTAATGATATACTTGTTGCTCTTGATGGAAAGCAGCACTGTGCTTTGCTTTCTATTGATTTGTCAAAAGGCTTTTGACGCCGTGGACCATGCTTTGGACTGTCAGATCATGTATCATGGTTCACACATTATTTAAGTGACAGGACTCAGTGTATTAAGTGTGATGGTCTGTGTTCTGAATTTATGGGTGTCCACAAGGGAATGCTTCAGGGTTCAATATTGGGCCCCCTCTTCTTCATTATGTACATTAATGAATTAGGATGTTAACCCCCAAAACGTGAATCAGTTGCAAATCGTGACTTATCCGCAAACGGTGAATTGCAAAACATGAATACTGACAATGTCAGAAGGATCGTGAGGCCCTGCTGTCATGGTCTGTATTCATACTGAAAATCAAGATCAAACGAGTAGGTTTTATTACAATAGCAGTCTAAAATTGTGTATTTTATCATTATGCAGCAGGTTAGCACAGACTATAGTTGGATTTTAACGCATGTTATGGGAGCTACTGGGCAAAAGGACACAATAAAAATAAAACGAAAAATACCAAATATTACAAATTACAGCCAAAAAAATGAGTAGGGAGAAAAATATTCCAAAACATGGTCACAGAAGATACAAAATGTGGAATAAATTCATGATCAAAGACAAATGATGTAGAAAGATCGCGCATCGACAAAACACAAACATTGTGTAAATACACACACGACACCGCTGCTTGTGACTGACGTGACGTGCACATGATGCAGGTCGTGTGTTTCAGAGGTAAATCATAAGCATCCAACATGTTCTGTAATTGGGTCATGACCAGTTGAGCTCACAGATTAAAATATTCCAATTTGTAACATCAACCTCTTTATTAAGTAGTGGCATCCTGTTTCTGTGCACATTAAAGTTTACTCTGGAGTTAAACATGCAGTTTCTGGTGACACTGTCACAGTATTTTGGAGCTGGAGCAGCTCTTGTGGAACAATGGAGGACTCTACTGCATCACAGATAATGAGCTCCAGACACATTACAAAACGAGGAGGGAGATGAGACAGAGGAGGAGGAACAGCAGAGATATAAAACCAGGAGAGAAAGTGAAGGTAAAAGAGAAAATCAAACAGAGGGGAAGAGGGCAAATTATATGGAAGAACTGCAGAGTAATCACTTTCTCTCCACCACACGCTCACTCGCTCACTCACACTTCCTCTGGGTTCTGAACACAAATCATAAATCTGGACTATATTATCTTAATAGTACACATTCAAACCAAAATATAATATGAAAACCACACAAAAAACAGTGATGTTCAAACCAGACGGAGTGCCATAAAATCTTAATTAAGGGCCCCTTCACACATTTCAGTTTAATTTAAATTTATTTTCATTTATATCACACCAACAAAGTGAACATCAAATAACAAAGTTGACAAAGTCTATAACAAAGTCTAACCTTACTAACCCCTAGCACACAGGCAACAGTGGTAAGAAAAAACTCCCTTTGAGGAAGAAACCTCAAGCAGACCAGACTCAAAGGGGTGACCCTTTGCTTGGGCCATGCTGGCAACACAACTTACAAAACAGTTCACAAAATGAATATACAGGAAATGTTGCCGGTGCACAGGATATGAGGGTTACAGAAACAGAGACCACACCCATCTCTGGATGGAGCTGCACCTCAAACAAAGAGAAAAAACAGAATCAGGCATCACAAAGACAACAAACACAGTATAGTTTGTCAGCATTAAGCAACAAGAAAAACAGAAGAAATACTAAGGTGATCGCCGGCACAAGGCCTAAGCTTGACTAAAACACACAGACTTTAGATAAAGTTGAAGCCGCGCCCCCTCCGTTTCCTAATAAAATTCATTTAAAGAGTAAAAAGCATAGTAACATACTATGCTAGTATGCTAGCCATATGAAAGGGAAAATAAGTGCGTCTTACGTCTGGACTTGAAAGTCTCTACAGAATCTGACTGTTTTATTGACACAGGGAGATCATTCCACAGAACAGGGGCAAGATAAGAGAATGCTTTTACTTTTTATTCACCTTAGAGACAGTAAGTAGTCCTGCACCCTGACAATGCAAAGCCCGGGCTGGTACGTAGGGTTTAATTAGGTCAGCTAAATAGGGAGGTGCCAGTCCGTGAACAGTTTTATAGGCTAGTAGCAGAACCTTAAAATCTGATCTCACTTGGACAGGAAGCTAGTGAAGAGACGCCAAAATGGCTGTAATGTGGTCAAACTTTCTGCTTCCTGTCAAAAGTCTGACTGCAGCATTTTGAACCAATTGGAGAGCCCTAATACTGGACTGCAGTAAACCAAAAAATAGAACATTGCAGTAGTCCAATCTAGAAGAGATAAACGCATGAATCAGAGTCTCAGCGTCAGCCATTGACAGGATGGGACAAATCTTCGCTATATTTTGCAGGTGGAAGAAAGCAGTCCTCGTAATATCTCTAATGTGGAGGTCACACAAACATAACACGAAAGATGGAGAAACCGGAAGACAATCTGCAAACCACAAACTAAATGGGGAACCATGAAACATTCATGAGGAACGCACGTTCAGACAGGCATGCACAAAACTGCGGTGACAGTTTCGTGCACGCTCGTGTTCGCGTGCCTGAACACAGTGCGAGCACATGGAAAGTCATGCAAACAGCAGCGGAGGAAAAAAATTTAAAAACACCACAGTTTATAATACTGGTGTATATACTGGTGTAATACTGTCATGTCAACGACAATTTAAGTGATGGAAGTGACATCAGCCGGCTGGGTGGCTTCACACCGTGCCGCGCCCTGAGACGCTGGGCGGTCCTGTCGACACCTGTCGAGAGGGGGCTCAAATGAGCACGCGCAGGGCACTCTGTCTTTCAGCTGCTTGTGTGCATGAATGATTGTGGAGACAGGTGTATGAGGCATTTGAGGTGGCTCTGAATTTTCACGGATGGCATGCAATTCCCTCTTCATGCGCTAGTCGGCTTCAATCGTGTTACGTGTGAAGGGGCCTTAACCTTCACTTAATCCTCTGATCCTCTGATGATCTGATGAAGGCCCTTTCACACATTACACAAGTGAAGCCGACTGGCGCATGAAGAAGGAATCGCATGCTACTCTTAAAAAATCTGAGCCACCTCGAACACCTCATACAGCCGTCACCACAACCATTCGTGCCCACCAGTGGCCGAAACACAGCGAGTGCCCTGCGAGTGCCCATTCGACTCCTCTCGTCAGGTGTCGGCCAAATTCCAGGTGCCACCTACGAACATCCAACAGCACTCGCTGGACACTTAGAAAAGGCGGGGCTATTCGCACTGCCCGCACAAGAGTAGAGAGCAGCTGACTACTTTCGACCTGGCTGTGTGAACATGAGCAGAGTGTGCCATTGCCAAGCAGCAGACATGTAATGCAAGGCTCCCCCCAACATGTGGTGTGCGAGTGTTTCACCCTCCATCAACACATCAGGCATGCAAGTGTGACGCGCCCACAACACAGATGTTGTGAGGAGTGTGTCACCCCCCCCCCGCCCACACGCCATGATTGAACATTGTCAGGAGGCTGAAGTGGCTGCAGTGTAATCGCTGTCCAGCACGCCTGTCTGACCGTGTGTCCCTCCCGACAGCAGGTGGAATGTTATGTTTCATAGTTCCCCATTTCGTTTTTTGTTTGCGGTTTTTTGGCCGGTTTCTGCTTCTTTTGCCCAACGTGTTATGTGTGAAGGGGCCCTTAAGTTGTGATAGAGGAGATAATTGTGAATCTCTGCATTCGTGTTCACCGAGCCTAAGCACTTCTTAATAGGGATGAACATTTGCTAATTTAACTATTTTGATTAGTTTTTTAAGTTTGTATCTCGACAATGAAAATTCAAACTGATGAAACTGCAACTGATGAGCTCCAAAGTACAGAAAAAAGAGGATTCATAAGTAAAAATGTTCTGTGGCTGTAACTTTTGCTCTTAATAATTATAAACTGGTCTCACTCAACCGTGTTGATTTGCACTTCAATCATCGTTATTATTTTGGAAAAATGATCCACTAGCACACCAGAAATGGAGCATCCAGTCACTCAAGCAGGACCATCACTCATTTACACTTTACTGTGTTCCTTGTCAAATCTTTACCATATTGTCTATTCACATACACGAACTACCTGTATTTTAATCTTCAAGGTCACTTGAGGTCAAATCCAATGGTTTAATTTGAAAGCTTACACTTGGCTTCCTCTTCATAAATGTTAACAACAATGAAACTCCTCTGATAAATATTTGGAAATTTGCACCCTAGCTACGTATTTGCACTGGGACAAATTTTGTACCTTTTTCCATTCTAAGTTGTCTAAAATTTTATTCTAAAGCTACACGACCTTTCAAATTTCACAAAACTGACAAAATTTAGTTTCTGCTGAAATCTAAGCATTATAATGTCTGTTTATTCTTAAAACCTGTTGGAAAATTACAGCTCATTTTAATCGAGAGAACATATTTACCGGGGGGGGGGGGGGGGGTGTATTCCATAACAAATATTTTATTTTCCATTTAACACCATCTACAGGAGGACATGTGCCCATGCATGCATGAGGATTTGAACCTAATGGAAGTTACCTTTGACCTCGCGTGATGCACTACACGAGGCATGCATGCTAACATCTGTAAGATGTCTGCAAATCTCTTCATCTGGTTACATAAACAGCATTTTTAGATTTAAGTGTTTATTTCTTGCTAACATTCACAAAATATATGAGAAAGATAATAGAGTTATGTAGAAAGAAGCTGTTTCAGAGAGTGTTCTGTCATCTTGGTTTATTTTGTTTGAGCGAGCAGCTAGTCTCCACTCTGATTGGCTGTTGCCATGTGCTTCCCAGCAACCCTTGCACAAGTCAGGGGAAGTCCCCAAATTATCTATTATGTTGCTCTCATAGATTGTACGGGTCACTGCTATAAGTAGTTCAAGGCTGTCTTTTTTGTTTCAAATTTTCCCCTTGAGGGGAACTAATTACTTTTTTCTAGACAATACAAAATTTGATAATATTGGCAATGTCATATTAAAAATCCTCTAGTTATAGAGGTGTCAAAGAAAGCTCTTCTTATAACTTAAATCTTATGAAACCCAAAAACTGTATATTTTAAATGTTTTTTATCTAAGTCTTTTATGTATTTCCTCTAATTGATTATATCTTTTTTAGTAGCTGTAATTGTAATAATTGTAATCTCATGTAATCCAGCTACATGAGAATCAGCATGGCCAAGTTAGACACAGTAGTGACCTCTAAAAGTCATTCCACATCTCCACCGGGGTAAAGCAAGGATGCGTTCTGGCTCCATCACGTTTCCCCATCTTCTTCAGCATGATGCTTCAGCAAGCACTAGACACCAACGACGAAGACAGTGTCTACATCCGGTTTCGCACTGACGGTAGCTTGTTCAATTTGAGGCAATTGCAGGCTCATACCAAGACACTGGAGCAACTGATCCAAGAGCTGCTTTTTGCAGATGACACCACCCTTCTTGCCCATACAGAGGCTGCACTGCAGCGCATTACCTCCTGCTTCGCAGATGCTGCACAACTGTTTGGCCTGTAAATCAGCCTGAAGAAGACAGAAGTCCTGCACCAGCCAGCACCTCAGGAAGAATATCGGCCTCCTCATATCACCATTGGCCAGTCAGAGCTGAAGTCAGTCCTCCAGTTCAGCTATCTAGGGTGTACCATCTCTTCAGATGCCAAGATCGACAAGGAAGTTGAAAACAGATTGGCAAAAGGAAACAGTGTGTCCGGCAGGCTCTACAAGCGAGTGTGGAAAAACAAAGATCTGAAGAAAGGCACAAAGATCACTGTGTATCGCACAGTCGTACTCACCACACTCCTGTAGGGTTCAGAGTCATGGGTCACTTACTGTCATCACATACGAATACTTGAGCGTTTCCATTAGCGCTGTCTACGCTCCATCCTAAACATCCACTGGACCAACTTTGTCACAAACATCGAAGTCCTTGAACAAGTGGGAGCTCCCAGTATTGAGGCAATGCTCATGAAGACACAGCTTTGCCGGGCAGGGCTTGTCTCTCAAATGGAAGACCACCAACTGCCCAAGATCATCCTCTACGGAGAGCTCTCCACCGGACACAGTGACAGAGGAGCACCAAAGAAAAGATTCAAAGACTCCCTCAAGAAATCTCTGTTAGCATGCCACATCAGTCACCAACAGTGGTCAGCCCTTGCTGCCGACCGAGATGCTTCATGTCATACAGTCAACCAGTCACTGTCTTCCTTTGAGAACAATCACAAAACCGCCCTTGAGGAAAAGCGAAACAGAAGGAAAAACCGTGATGCCACAGCACTGTTTGGAGCTAAAACTAACTCTGATCCAGATCTTGGCTCCCTGGCTCCTTATCGTGGGGCTGTGGTATGGAACCTTGGTGTGCTGTTTGACGACTGTTTAAAATTTGAGAAACAAATTGACAGTGTGGTAAGAGCCAGTTTTTTTCCAGCTGAGACTCCTGTCAAAAATATAACCCTTTCTAAGCCAAAAGGACATTGAAAAGGCTATGCATGCTTTTATCAGCTCCCGGATTGACTATTGCAATGCACTTTATGTTGGTATCACTCAAGGCTCTCTAAACCGACTCCAACTGGTCCAGAATGCTGCTGCTCGCCTGTTGACCAACACCAGGAAGCATAGCCACATCACTCCTGTACTTTACTCCCTGCACTGGCTTCCAGTCTGTTTTAGAGTTGATTTTAAACTGTTAACGTTTGTTTTTAAAGCTGTAAATGGCATTGCACCTTCTTATTTATGTGACCTGTTAAAAACACACAACCCTGTCAGAGCACTTCGGTCTGCTGACCAAAACTTTCTGGAGGTTCCCAGGTCCAGGTCCAAACAATGGGGTGACCGTTCTTTTGCAGTAGCAGGTCCTAAGTTGTGGAATGCATTACCTCCTGAACTGGGGTCCATTAATAGCTTGCCTCTGTTTAAAGCTAAGTTAAAAACATACTTGTTCAGGGCAGCTTTTTGCACAAAATTGCTTTGACACTTTTTTGTCTATTTTTATTCTATTTTGGATGCTCTTATTGTGTTTTATTGTGTTTTTCGTACTGTTCTTTTTATTTTATCTCTAGCTGGTGCTATTGGAAAGCACTTTGGTTCAGTGAAAACTGTTGTAAAGTGCTATAGAAATAAAACTTGATTGATTGATTGATTGATTGACATTCCCCTACAACCGTTGTAGTCGAGTCTGTCTGTCGAGGATTGGCCTCATTAGCCACCAGCAAGCCTGCGCCAGACATGGACAGATCTTCGTTCGCGAAGTCAAACCAAGAAGGAGAATAAGTGTGGTTTGAAATAGCTTTAAAAAGAAATTTATCATTATCACTACTATTATTATGAGGGTAAACCTATGGGAAAGTCACTAGTTCTGTTGCTAGGGAGAATTATTTGAGTTACATTTGCTTGTATTTTTGTGATTCTTAATGCAGTTTTTAGGCAGTTGCTTTTTGTGCTTTACTATGGTTTTTGTGTAAATTATGTATTTTTTTATTTTATTTTGCTTGAGTAGTTACTCCAAGTAAACAATAGCTGAAAGAGAGAATGCATAAGAACATTTCTTTCTTTCTTTTTCCAGTCTTTGGTGTTATTTTTTTATTTGGGACTCGGACTCATGTTCAGATCACTTGGACTCAGATCGCAGTAACTCGGCCTCAGCTTGAGTGGATTTGACTACAACAAGCAGCTTATGGTCGAGTTAATAGATTTTACATTCATAGACAAACTTTCATTGATTGTTGCTGATGAATGAAAGTGGTTGTTAGTTACATGACTATGTCGTTAAATGTCAAGCTACAAAAAGTCGAACCTTCAAAGTCTGACGCTCTGGAATGAGAACACTTCAAAACCTCAAACATCGATGTGCATTCAGACACAAAATAACAGAGAATATGGATAAATGATAAAACTATAAAATGTAGAATTTGCATAAATTCTCTAAAAATGCAGAATTACCTTTTAAAGACAACTACACATGTGCTGCAGCTTGCACGTTGCCATGGGCAACTGGAGTGTGGGTTAAAGTTAAATGGGTCATGAGTATGGCAGAGCAGCATGCACAGCTGAGATAATGTGCAACTGTTTGTCACAGATTAACTACAAAGAACCAAAGAAATCTGTGTGATTAACGTACATTCAGTGCTGCACCTGAGGAAGCCAGTGATCCCATCGGATTCTGCACCCAGAAAGGTAAAAAGCAAAATGCTGTACAGTAGCCACAAACTGTAAAACAATGCACGGTTCAGCAAACCACATTAGAAAACACATCACAATTACAAATCAGACAACATATTTCATAAGTGACACAAATCAGTAAAAACATTCAAGCTTCAAAAGATGTTACACAAGCATGAACATGTTGAAAAAGAAATTTTAAAACATTTTAGCAAACCCGAAGAGACATTTCACAAAACACACACAAATCAGAAAAAAACATGAATGAAAATTTTCCAAAATTCAAAAATCATGACAACACATGAGCAAAAACTGCATATCAGAAAATGCATTTTACAACAAAATACAAAAAACTAGAAGCACTGGAAGAGCGCAAACCTCCGCCAAGGCCATAGGGTCACTGACGTCACATGGAATACCCTTTGGCAAAGAGACTTATTCCACGTTGTTTCCTGCATCTACTGTCATGTTTCAGATTCAGTGGTTAACCCTCTGGGGTCCGAGGGCATTTTTTGGACAGGTCACTAGCCTGGCATAAATGTTTTATTTTTGCTGTTAACAGCTCTCCCTGCATCCCACAATCAAGTTTTATGTCTCTTTTTTCAGGACAACCTGTACTTTCAAAATATATATGCTATAGTTGTGTTTTATAAGTGTAATAAAGGTTTACAATCAGAAATAAGAAAGGAAAAGTAAAGCGGAAATAATTTTCCACACACATTTATTCAAAACACACAGCAAACTATAATAAACTAGTAACACATCACTCCTAAAAACAATCTTTTGTGTGTCATGTGAAGTGAATCTGCCCTACGATTGGATTTTGGAAATTTTAAGATAGTAAAGCTTGGTCTCAGCCGTCGTATATGACGGTGTTGGCCCCAAAGGGTTAAACCCTTAGATCTTCAACAAATGTATTTAGAAAGAGAAACTGCATGGACTACACAAGTTTTTTTTTTCTAATAAGTTTATTCAATGAGGAGAAACAAATGTTAAATTATTGTTGTGTCGTAACTTAATTTTTGTTCAGCCTTTGTGACCCGTCTTCATGAAGTTAGATGCAAAAATGTTGAAATTGGCCCTATCCTGCAATGATAAAGAATCCTTACAAAAATTAATGGATCCGGATTGTGTTCCGGATCATTACCAAAATGTAATGACTTCTAAATTAGGCCAAGATACACCCCTGGTAAAAATTTCATTGAAATCTGTTGAGGATTGTTTGAGTAATCCTGCTAACAAACCAACAAACAAACGGACGCGACCAAAAACATAACCTCCTTGGTGGAGGTAATAAATAAAAATGAAAAGCACAAACAAAACCAAAAGGGCATTTACAAAATGCTTGAACAAATCTGAAAACACACTGACATATTGATGAATATGTTTCAGAAAACAAATCACAAGAGATAACATTTCTGACAGGGCAGAAACAAATCAATAAAACATATCAACAAAACCGAAAAGAAACACATTTTAAACAGTAGAAAGCAGCATTTTACATAAAGAAAATCAGAAAACACAAACAATACCAGAAGCACATTCACAAAATATAACAACATATCAGAAAACATATTAACACATTCACAAATACATTTCTCATAATATTAAAAAAATCTGAAAACAGCAACACATTTTAGACAAGACAGGAACAAAACAGCAAAATAATAAAATACTTACTCACAACATGCTTTAAATAATCCAGCAATCCTACATTTGGTAAACCGGTTACACAAACTGAAAACAGTGAAGTGAAAAGTGTAAAGTGAAAACTAAATCCACAAAACAAACAAACAAACAAACAAAAAAAGAATTTTATGAATATATACCAAACCCAAAACACTGAGAAATTTTGAAAACACATTCAGACATCATAAAGATTATATTTAAAAAGATTTTAACAAAAATGAAAACACAAAAAGAATTTTAAAGACATAAAAATAAATCAAGCTACATTTTAGAAAATACATTAAGACTAACGGTGAGCTGAACAGTGTGAGTGAGTTTGTCTGTACTGGATCAGTTTAAAAAACATCAAACACCTGGCATCTGTCCATTTCTACAAACATTGACTTTGGGTCAAATTAGTTTTTACTTGGTGAGACACAAGTGAGAACAGATATAATACTGATGTGGTAATGGAACAGCTACGACACCGCGGCCATGTGGTGCTTGAGTCAGCGAGCAGGTGCATCAGTGCAACTGTAAAAAGTGAAGGACATGCCCATGTACCACCTGACCACACATGGAAGACGGGATGGAGCAGTGGTCTGCATGGATGGTTATCAGTAAGGGCCCACGGCGGTTCCCTAGTGTGGTGGAAGGGATGTTGCCTGGAACCCACACTTGATATGAATTATTATTATTATTTTTGCTGTTATTATTATTATTATTGTTGTTGTTGTTGTTGTTATTGAACCATAAGCCATGTTTTGGCATGGGCATGCGCTCCACTGAGTTTTCTCATTGTTATTCTTTCAGATTGATATTAAAGTCGCCATTATGTCGACACCCTGATGAGAATACGCCGTAGAATTGCTGCTGCCAGCTTCACAAAGTCTTGCTGCCAAATCCACCAGCTTTGGGCCCCACACAGTATTCCAGCGTACTTTCAGGATTAACATGATTTTCACGCCAACTCGTACCCTAGACTTAGACCCTCTGACACTTGTGGCCGTAGATGCTTCGCTCGCTGACTGTGTCTCCATCACTCCTTCAGATTTATTTGTCATCTTCTCTTTGTCAACAGAGTGTGTTTTGAATGGAATTTATTAAACTGCATGTTTTTGAAAATAGGTGAAAAGTGTTAAAATGCTAAAAAGAGATTTCTATTAAAATTTTTAAACTTGGAATTGTGACTTGAATTTGAAGAGTGTGATATCAAAATAAATAAAATATAAATCTAATTCAAATCATACAACCCCAATTCCAATGAATTTGGGACATTAAAAAACAGAATACATTGACTTGAAAATCCTCTTCAACCTATATTCAGTTGAATACACCACAAAGACAAGCTATTTAATGTTCAAACTAATAAATTTTATTGTTTTTGTGCAAATATTTGCTCATTTTGAAATGGATGCCTGCAACATGTTTCAAAAAAGCTGGGACAGCGGTATATTTACCACTGTATTACATCACCTTTCCTTTTAACAACACTCAATAAGCATTTGGGAACTGAGGACACTAATTGTTGAAGCTTTGTAGGTGGAATTCTTTCCCATTCTTGCTTGATGTATGACTTCAGTTGTTCAACAGTCCGGGGTCTCTGTTGTCGTATTTTGCGCTTCATAATGCGTCACACATTTTCAATGGACGGCAGGTCTGGACTACAGGCAGGCCAGTCTAGTACATGGGTTAAAGCAATAAATTTTCATACGACTGAATTTTTTTCCTGGCAAAAATCAATGCCAGCAATTCCCTAAAATGTGGCATAATGGGGGCACACACTCTTTTTGTCCTCAATAAATACAATAAATACATTATACAGTATACAAATCTATTCTAAATAGCCTCTAAGGAGAGAGAGAGACAAAGCATAAAAACAATGCAAAACCTGAACATAAAGGTACATAAACGGGAGGTGGGGAGCGGTGTGTAGTTTTGATTCTGGGGGGTCTGGGGGATCTCCCAGACCCCCCAGAATCAAGAGCAAGTCAAATTTGGTGTATTGCGGTGAACTTTAATGGGTATGAAGCCCTCTGAAACAAAGAAAACTCATTTCAAACTGTGAAGTAAAAACACAGTACTGATTATGGGGGGTCTGGGGGATCTCTCCCAGAAATTTTGAAAACAGCAAGTCAAAATTTGTATATTCTGCTGAATTTTAATGGGTATGAAGCCCTCTGAAAGAAATAAAAATCACTTGAAACTGTGAAGTAAAAATACATTATTGATTATGGGGGGTCTGGGGGTGCTCCCCCAGAAATTTTGTCTTTTGTAGTATTTTGATCGGTTCTAATCCGGTAAATGTGCCAAAAGGATGCTGTGTTGCTGGCTGTACAGTCAATAAAATATAAAATTAGGGCCTAAAGCGATTGACAACATTGTTCTGCTGTGCACAAAGTAACACTATCACCCGTTTTGGAAACGCATGCACACTGAGAAACTCAGAACTGGCTTATTCACATTTAATTGGTACAATGCTCTCACTCATAAAACAAACTTGGTCTGCAACTAATAATTATGTTAGTAATTGATTAATCGGTCGACTATTTTATCGATTAATCATTTTTTGTTTTTGCTTTTTACTTACATGTGAGTTTTTCCATTATTTCAAGTTAGTTATTGTTAAAAGGCCTTTATCACGCAACATCAACGTTTGAGCTTGTAACAAAGTTATGTTATATTCTCGTCAAAAACATACCTGGAGTAGTGTTTTGTTTTATTTTGCACATACATACATCACTGACACACCAGAAAGAGATTTCCATCAGGTTTAACCCAATTATGAGCATTTTTAGATGCCTACAGAAAGTATCTCAACCCCTGACAACATATTACAGCAAGAGTCCACAAAAGTATTTTAAAGGCCTGACTAAAGTGTAATATGTGATCTTTAATAAGATATTTTCATGAAAAAAGACACAAATGTTCCGTTTACTGCACTTTATTTTTTTTTCTTGTGTAAAAACACAGCTTAGATGTGGTTTAACCGAAACAACTCACTCATCACTCATTTTCAACCACTTTTCTGGGTTCTGGGCTCGGGGGCAACAGCTCCAGCAGGGGACCCCAGACATCCCTTTCCTGTGCCACATTGACAACCTCTGACTGGGCGATCCCGAGGTGTTCTCAGGCCAGTGTGGACAGATAATCTTTCCACCTAGACCTGGGTCTTCCCCAGGGTCTCCTCCCAGATGGACGTGCTTGGAACACCTCCCTTGGGAGGTGCCCAGGAGGCATCCTTACCAGATGCCTGAACCACCTCAGCTGGCTCCTTTCAAAGTGAAGGAGCAGCGAACTCTACTCCGAGCTCCCCACAGATGACCAACACACATTGTCATTAATCGTAAATAAAACAGGGATGAAGTGGAGGTGTAAGAGTCACTAGGTATTCACAGGAAACACTTATTTATTTCTATATTTATGTTCATTGTTAGTTGGTTTTATATCTTCTGTTATGTTTTATCAGGTTCTTTTTTCTGTTTCTCTAAAGCTGCATTGTAGCATTATTAGTTATTATTACTATTACTGTTGTTGTTGCTATTATTATTATTAATATATAAATAAAATTAAATGTAACAAATATTACAATTTGTAATACATTTGTCTATTATGAAAACAAATGCTGAGCCTTTAATTATTATACAGAAAACAAGTGCACACAAACGTGTTGAGATGCCAACAGCTTAATGCTAACTTTAACATTGAAAATGCCATAGACATGCTAACACGTTAGCATCGGTCCCGTTTTTAGTTATAAAATACATCTATCAACTGTTTCAGAAGACCATAACAGGTCGGTTTAACATAAGTAAGGTAAATATTACTCACAGACATATGCTCTTTAGGGTTTTAGCAGGGAAAAAGTAAGATAATGTGAAATAAAACAAAGAACCAACAAAGAACTGGTTTGTACCAACTTCATTGGTACAAAGCAAAGCCACACCCTGCTCTACTTAGGGAAGGTCGGCAAATGTCCCCACGAAGACAGGGAGGAGAAGCACCGTGGCTCATGGCAAGCAGTAAACAGAGCGGAGAGAAGTGAAAATTCACACAGTCCCTTCCTCTGCGGTGTGGCGCCATCCACGCTGACATTGCTGCTGCTTTGATTAGCGTAGAATGGGATGATGCTTTGACAGTGAGAGTATCATATTTCAGCCCCAAAACACACATGACACCACGTGCGTGCGAATATGTGTGGTTAAATTTTCCAAGTGATAGAAATCCATCGTGGTGACAGAGAACTTTAACCCATGGTCTAGTACCCGCATTCTTACTACGAAGTCACGCTGTTGTAACACGTGCAGAATGTGGCTTGGCTTTGTCTTTCTGAAATAAGCAGGGACGTCCCTGAAAAAGACGTTGCTTAGATGGCAGCAGGTGTTGCTCCAAAACCTGGATGTACCTTTCAGCATTGATGGTGCCATCACAGATGTGTAACTTGCCAATGTCATGGGCACTAACACACCCCCATACCATCACAGATGCTGGCTTTTGACCTTTGCGCTGGTAACAATCTGGATGGTTTTTTTTTTCCTCTTTTGTGTTGAGGACACGACGTCCATGTTTTCCAAAAACACTTTGAAATGTGGACTCATCAGACCACAGCACACTTTTCCACTTTGCGACTGTCCATTTCAAATGAGCTCAGCCCAGAGAAGGCGGCGGCGTTTCTGGATGTTGTTGATGTATGGCTTTTGCTTTGCATGGTAGATTTTTAACTTGCACTTGTAGATGTAGTGACGAACTGTGTTAACTGACAATGGTTTTCTGAAGTGTTCCTGAGCACATGCGGTAAGATCCTTTACACGATGTCGGTTTTTAATGCAGTGCCGCCTGAGGGATCGAAGGTCACGGGCATTCAATATTGGTTTTCGGCCTTGCCGCTTACGTGTAGAAAGTTCTCCAGATTCTCTGAATCTTCTGATTATATTATTGACTGTAGATGGTGGAATCCCTTAATTCCTTGCAATTGAATGTTGAGAAACATTATTCTTAAACTGCTTATTCTTAAACATTTTTTTTCACACAGTTGCTCGCCCCATCTTTGCTTGTGAACAGGTGTGCCTTTTGGGGATGCTCCTTTTATACCCAATCATGACACTCACAATTAGTGTCCTCAGTTCCCAAACACTTATTGAGTGCTGTTAGAAGGAAAGGTGATGTAACACAGTGGTAAACATACCACTGTCCCAGCTTCTTTGAAACGTGTTGCAGGCATCCATTTCAAAATGAGCAAATATTTGCACAAAAACAAAAAAGTTTATCAGTTTGAACATTAAATATCTTGTCTTTGTGGTATATTCAATTGAATATAGGTCGCTTTGAGCGTCTGATGCAGATGGAAAAGCGCTACATAAATGCAGTCCATTTACCATTTGAAGAGGATTTGCATATCATTCTATTCAGTTTTTATTTACATTTCACACAACATCCCAACTTCATTGGAATTGGGGTTGTATATATATATATATATATATATATATATATATATATATATATATATATATATTGTCTATTGCCTATCTCGACTTTCAATGCTTACCAGTCCAGTAAGTATCAGTGAAATTGTGGAGAGCTGGACATGTCCAAACTTGTCCTCTGACACACCGAAATGGAGGTGTTGCTTTGTCTCGCTTCCAAAGTGAATCGGTCGTGACGCGCGAAGCCTCCGCGCGGCTTTCCATGACAAAATCTCTTGTTAAAAGTGAAATCTGCCGGAAAATGGCTGATGTCCAGCTCTTGTGATAACCAGAGAAAGAGCACATGACGGTCTCATATCCACAGAGCCATCCGTTTAGAAATGGTCCGGTGGCTTGTGCCGCGTCGTCTCAGCTCGGAGCGTGGTGCACCGAGCGTCCTTAAAGGGGTCCTTAAAGCTGTACTAACAGACCTTATTCTCTGTGAAGCCCGTAAAATGTTCACCGAAAGCCAGATAAATTTTTCGAATGGTTTCCAGGTGCCAGTCTCTAACAGCTTCTGAAAAAATTCTGATGGAAAAAAAGTCATTTTCATTCATTCATTCATTCACCACTCCTTCCCAAGGCGTGCTCACAGGCGAATGACGTCACCGACAGGCGTGGAAAAACTCACGCATGCGCACGAGGGTTCAAGCATGTCTGACGTAAAAACATATGAATGAAATCCATATAGTTTTTGAAAAAAATAAAAAGAACCGTTACTTTATTGACAGACCTCGTATAATTCAAATTCTTTGTTAAATAATTGGAAGATTGGCTTTTTATTGGAGAATTTACAGTACATTTATGGATATAGAATTTTCCAAGAATAAGAATCAAGCTCATGACAAATGCTTTTTCATGATTTACATTATATTTAAACACACCAAATATAATATGTTTGTATTTCAAATGGAAATCTCCATGTATTTTATTGCACAAAAATCTAGCACAATCTCTACACAAACGTTTTTGTGTAGGTGCAGGACCAAAATAAGTGGGGAACCGTTTCAGGCTGATCAGAACAAAACGAACAGTTAATGTCAATATCCTTTTTGAATTTAAGCATAAAATGTTTCAGAGGATAAGTTTTATGGAGAATTTTAAAGGAGATCTCTTTGATTTTATTTGTAACCAAATATGTTTGGGGGACTAACCAGATCTTTTCCCATGGAAGGTCAACAACAAATGTATTCCAGTATGAAATTACCATAGCCTTTGTTGCCATAGCTATCTGAAGTAACACACGTATTGCTCTCTTGTCATTCCTGCGAGATACAAAGCACATTTTCCCACAAGTAAGTTTTGCATGGATTGACATGGCTGCAGGAGAGACATTTCTGCATAACATCATCACTCCAGCTGGGATAGCTTTAGTAACCTCATTAAAATCCTTTAAGGAGACAGAAAATGAAAATTTTCTAATGAATTCTTGATGACTCAATAAGTGTCCATTGGCAGTGATTAGCTGTGAAACTGAAAAGATATTTCTGTCAAAGCAATTTTGTAGAAATAAACTTTTTTTCTGTTATGCAGAATATCTCCATTATTCCAGATATAATAATAGTGAGAAGAGAAATTGTGTTTGTAGACCAGTTTCCATGACAACAATGCTTGTTTATGGTATTCTGACAATTTCAGGGGTATTTTGTTTATTTGGTAGTTGCAGACTAGCAGGAAGGGGAGTCCACCAATTTGACTGAAGACATATTGAGGTATAAAATTCCATAAAGATGAATCATTTTTGAGAAAGTATTTTAACCAAGTGATTTTAAATGCAGAATTTAAGGTGGAGAACTCTAAAAAGTTAAGACCCCTATTCTTATAGGTATTAATAACAACAGATTTACGAATGTATAATGTGTATGTTTGTTCCATAAAAAAATTAAAAAGCATTTGATCAATTGTTTTTAATGTTTTAGAGTCCAAGTGAAGAAGCAGCATAGACTAATCTGGAGATTCCTTCAGCTTTGGATAGAAGGGCTCGACCGTTTAAAGACAGGTCTCTTTGCAGCCAGAGATTAAACTTTTTTGTGCTTTCCTAATTCTCGGTTCAGTGTTTAGACAGCATCTCTCTTGCTGATTTTTTGTTATGACCACACACAAATAATTGACCTTCCTATTTACTTGTATGTTATCAATAGACATCTCTCACAACGTTTTAAGGAAAATAACTCACATTTATTTAGGTTGAGGTGTAAACCTGATGCATTTGAAAAGGTGTCTATCAGACTGATTGCAGGCTTAACCTGCAATGTGTTTTTCAAAAAAATGGCTGTATCATCTGCCAATTGACTTAAAATGTTTCTCTCTGCAATAGAGATGCCTTCCAACCTACCAGATTTTATATGGTGACAAAACATTTGAGCTGTAATTAAGAATAAATAAACTGACACTGGACACCCTTGTCTGACCCCTCTTTCCAAGTTAAATCTCTGTGTTGTCCCGTCACTTAGCTTTACTGAACTGTTACCTCTAACGTAAAGCATTTTCAAAGCATCACGAAAGTAAGGCCCAAAACCAAACCTATGAAGACTGTGATAGATAAATGGATGTTCAACTGTATCGAAGGCTTTGAAAAAGTGCAATAATAAAATAAAGCTATCTTCTTTAATTAAAAAAGCGTAGTCTGTAAGATCGAGGATTAATCCGATGTTATTAAAAATATCACATGTCTATTTCTCATGATTTTCATCAATAATTGAGTCAAGGACCTTTTTAATTCTTTGAGCGTGTGTGTGTGTGTGTGTGTGTGTGTGTGTGTGTGTGTGTGTGTGTGTGTGTGTGTGTGTGTGTGTGTGTGTGTGTGTGTGTAATAGTTGCTGAGAGCAGCCTGAAGACTCAGTGATATCTGCGGGTTTACGGGAGGTGACGGACTTTCTAATTAAATCCATGCTGAGTTGTTGTACAAGCTTGGAAATTAACACAATGACCTCAGGAGTGTGTGTGTGTGTGTGTGTGTGTGTGTGTGTGTGTGTGTGTGTGTGTGTGTGTGTGTGTGTGTGTGTGTGTGTGTGTGTGAGAGAGAGAGATTGGGTGACTTGTTCCAACACGTGTGACCTGTGTTTGTTTGCGTCTTGTGGCTCTGAAGCCGACACAAACAAAATACACAATTATTGGATGAAACACTGTGGATAAATGATTTTCACCCCTTTTCCTAAAACAAAGTGGAACGTGACTTAATTCTCACAGTGTACAGAGTAATTAGGAGGGCACTCAGACAGCAGATATACTACACCCTATATACTACAGCTATACTAATGCCAAAGTGACAACAAAAAAGGCAAAAAAAAAAAAAGTAGACCAATCTCAACTACACTCAATTTATTTTTAACTGAGGTTACAAATTCTGCAGTTTTCATTCTATATTTTTGTAATTTGAAATCATTCAAGCCAGGAGGGGTCACTGTTGAGATCCAGTACATCGCTACAGTAGATATCATGGTATTTCTTCCCGTACATAAACAATGTCACTTGTTTCAGTGCTGTGTAGATCCTGCCGTCGGAAGCACAAATAACAGTAGCGTAGGGGGCCTGAGGCATGAGGCTTTTGGATTTTTATGCCCCAGAACTCTCTGTAGTGGAGCAGGAAATGGAAAAAAAAATGCAACTGGTGGTAGAAGCACCAAATTTGGCAAGGTGGTTCTCATGGTATTACTTATCATATTGGCCACTGATTGGCCAAGATGATGTCCACTTTCTAAAATGTGCTACTGAAAATTACTTCACTTCATCTTCTTCAACTGCTTACTCCAGTTAAGGGTTAAGGAAGGGGGGGGGGGAGTCTTTCGCAGCAGTCATAGGGTGTTGACGTGGGGTTCACCCTGGACAGGATGCCAGTCTGTTGTAGGGCCACATACAGACAAACAAACACCCACACGTACACCTACTGACAATTTACAGTTTCCAGTCCACCTAACCTGCGATGTGGGAGGAAGCCGGAGCACCCACAGGAATCCCCCACAAACACAGGGAAAAGATGCAAACTCCACACAGAAATGCCACAGGTGGGACTCGATCCCGTGACCTTCTTCCTGCAAAAACCATGCTAACCAGTAATCCACTGTGCTGCCAACCAAAAATAACTTTTGCACAGAAATGCCGATCATAATGGATCTGTTTTATCGTATCTACCATATTTTTTTTAAAGTATAAGTCGCACCTGTTCAAAAAATGCTTCTTGAAGAGGAAACCCCATATATAAATTGCACCAGAATATAAGTCACAGTCGAATAGAGTTTTTCCCAATTGTTAAAACACATTTCTTGAAACCTCCATACATTTTGTCAAAACCTTAAACAGAAATCCAAAAATTCAATCAACATTCACAAAACCCCAGACTCTTCTATCAAAACCAAATTATCACTTCAAAATTAGTTATCCTGTGATCAAAACCAAATACTGTGTTCAGATTATACACACAGCAAGCAAAAATATAGCTACCAAAGAGCATTCCTTAGGCAGTACATAAAATAACTTAGGACACAGCATCCAGGGCATGTTGGTAACTGGAAATGTTGACTGGAAATGTATTCAGTATACAATGTAGTTGAATGTGGTGAGTTTATCTCTAACTTGGCAACCTGTGCAGATAACATTCTAATTCTTGGTGACTTCAACATTCATATAAATAAGCCTTCTGACCCCCTCTGCATATCATTTATGGGCATTATGAATGTATTAGGATTCCAGCAATGCATTCAGGGACACACATTAATGGAAATACCCTGCAAAGGTGACCTGTGGCACACGCTCACACTTAGTGGCTCATTCAGTCATTATGAACACACACACAGCTGAGTGATAATTTCAGCACGCACACGCATGTGAGGTCAGTTGCGCTGGGAAGTGGAGGACAAGCACAGATGTGAATGCATGAGTGAGTGAGTGACCACACCATGCCTGCTTTCACACATATGAAATGAGTGTTGTGTGTGTAGGGGGGGGGGGGGGGGGGTGTTTTGGCTCCAGCTGAGCCGTTCCCCTGGCGGTTGGTCGGGCTGCCCCAGTGGCCCTGGTGGGTGCCCTTCCTGGCCCCTGGGCCCTTCTACTGTCCTTTTTCTCCTTGTTTCTCCTGGGGCCTTGCATCCTGGACCCCTTTCCATCGTGTTTCATGCAATCACCCGTATGGCTCCTGACATGCCGCAGTGGTCCACATCATATGGTAAGGCTCTGTGCTTCTGTCTTGGCCCAACACACCAGCCACAGTAGTGATCGGATATTTAGCTGTGATCTGGGTCTCTGTGTGTGGAAGGTTAGGTGTTAGTGGCCATCAACACAAGTCAGTTTTGGGTGGTCTCAAGGGGCTCAAGATTCTGGTCTCCTAGATTAGGGTATGGATCGTCACTAACTAGAGAACAGACTATTGCTGTCACTGCTTGTTCATGTGTGGTTGTTTGTCCTGGTATGTTGTATTGTTGGGGTTTCATCTCCTTGGTGTCTCACATTTTTCATCACCTCACAGTTATTACTGTCACCACCTGTCTTTCATTCTTGTCTGTTTTCATGTTGTTTTGGTGATAAAAGAAAAAAATATGGCGTAGGTCTGGTCCATAAGTGGGTTGTACTCCAGTGTTCAATACCGCCAGGGACTGTACAAAGGAAGGAACACAGCGCTTCCTCCCACTCCAGTCCCATGTTTGCCCATTTGGACATCCGGCAGTCTTCTGCACCTTTTATGGCCATCTGATGGCAGTCGGTGTCATCGACCTGTTGTCTGCATAAGCGTTGGATGTGATCGTGCAGGTGTGGGTGAGATAGTCTGCCGCGTTCCAACACTGCTGACCACGCCTCTTTCCCTCCCAGCTGCATCCGATTATGGCAATATTTGCCGTTTCATTCTGGTTCCTGCACATTCTTGCTGTGTGTGACGAGGGCTTTAATCAATCAAATAGGAGCATTACTCTTTTGATATGTCTTTTTCAGACTTCAGACTTCAGTCAACTTTATTGATCCCTAAAAGGGCAATTACGTTTACACTCTAATTACCTCAGACAAGGTACAAAGACCACTTTAACATATTAATGTTAAAGTGGTCAATCAACCAGATACATTAAGTAATATCATGTAGATCATCCAGCCCAGTCTATTTTTTTTTCATGCTTCCGTCACGAAATGAGTAACATTTTTGTGACAGGGGATTTTTTTAACTCACTATTCCTAACCCTACTCCTACCCCTGACCCTAACCTTAACCATAACCTAATCTTACTCTTTCCCCCCACCCTAACCATAACCACCCCGACCCCCCCACTTCACTTTTAATTTCGTGCAGCCGTCACGGAATGAATTAGAATGAATTTGTGCTGCCGTGATGAAAACGAGGCGCTTTTCGTCACAATATCACGAACCAATAGATTAATGTATATTTTGTGCTGCTGAATCATGACTTGCCATGAGACTGGGTTGAGATCATCTTGCAAAATTTGGTGCTAGTATCATCAATTGGTAATTTTGCTGTAAAATCTGTTATCTGCTCTTGGACTGCTTTATTTTAAATTTTTTTTGTTGTTGTTCTTTGCCTTTTGATGCAACTTGGGCAGGAAGGATGTTGAAGGGAAAAACAGCATTTTTGATCTTACTGGATCTGAAATGTTCAAATTTTTACATCACTGCCTTTTTGATCTCTTTCTCTTCATTGTTCTGTTTTCACGTCACTTCTCTGCTCTGAGAAAACTCCAGCTGGCTCTGTGATCGACTCGCCCACCTGTGGTGAGCTCCTTATTAAGCCACATGCTGTGATGATGATCACACGCCAGGTCTTGGCTCGCCTCGGCTCCCTGGGGATCTCCATGGCTCTCTCACACAGACGTGTACACGTGAACACGCATAGCGCTGGAGCGCTTATCCCGCTACGCTGTGATGGCGAAGCTTAACCAATGAACTGCTTAACTTGGTTATGCTGTTCCATCTAGGATTGCGCTCAGAATTCCTGCTGGTCAGGGAATTTGTGGACTATGACTCTGGTGAATGAATAGATAAATGAATGAAAAAAGTGTCCATCCTCTACAGGACATTCAAACAATAACTCAAACAAAACAATAAATGCAATCAAACATCTGGCGAGATTTGATGCACCAGATTCATCGTGAAAAAACCCAGCATTGTTTGGTTTATGTAACATCCCACAGATGCTGGAGGTTTAGTGGCTGCTGGATTGATTTTGGATAATCTGCAGCTGTGCCCATCAGTTAGAGACAGACAGTTTCTGCACATAACTCACTTAATAAGAGAAATAGAACTATTTTCTGCTTGTTTGACAGGAATTATGCTCTAAAACTCAAAGAAAATCATCACAGTTCCACACAAACAAGAAGAAACTATTTTGTTACAGAAGGAATAAAATGCTCAACACAGAGATTTACTACGTTGGTTTTGTAAAAACCCCCCTAAGTGAAAAAACCTGTACTATTATTTATTATACCCGGTTCTTATTGTAATAGTGTCCCTTTCAAAGTACAAAGTCAAACTATTTCTCAATTTAAATTTGTTCAAAGTGACATTGAAAAACAGGTCTGGATTCTGAAGAACTTCTCTCTCGCAGGAGATCAATCTGTTCAGAACCCTGAACAAAGTACAATTTCAGTTTATTTAAATTTCAATTTATTTTCATTTATATAGCACCAAATCACAACAGAGTTGACTCAAGGCGCTTCACACAAGTAAGGTCTAACCTTACCAACCCCCAGAGCAACCGTTAATAAGGAAAAACTCCCTCTGAGGAAGAAACCTCAAGCAGACCAGACTCAAAGGAGTGACCCTCTGCTTGGGCCATGCTACAGACATAAATTACAGAAACAATTCACAAAATGAAAACACAGGAAATGCTATTGGTGCACAGGACAGGGGGGTCTCCAGCACAAATACCATACCCATCTCTGGATGGAGAAAAAAACAGAATCAGGCATCAGAAAGACAAGAAATACAGTAGAATTTGTCAGCATTAAATAACAAGAAAAACAGGAAATACTAAGGTGATCGCCACTAGCCCTAAGCTTCACTAAAAGACCCAGAATTTAGGTAAAGTTGAGGCGGCGGCACGCTCCGTTTCCTAATAAAATGAATTAAAACAGTAAAAAGCGTGGAACTATACTATACCAGTATGCTAGACATACAAAAGGGAAAATAAGTGCGTCTTAAGTCCTGAACTTCTCCACAGAATCTGACTGTTTTATTGACACGGGGAGATCATTCCACAGAACAGGTGCACGATAAGAGAAAGCTCTATGACCCGCAGACTTTTTATTCACCCTAGGGACACAAAGTAGTCCTGTAGCCTGAGAACGCGAAGCGTGGGCTGGTACGTAAAGTTTAATTAGGTCAGCTAGGTAGGGAGGTGCCAGTCCATCAACAATTTTATAGACTAGGAGCAGAACCTTAAAATCTGATCTCACTGGGACAGGGAAGCCAGTGAAGCGATGCCAAAATGGCTGTAATGTGGTCAAACTTTCTGCCATAGTGGTGCCCAAATCCATTGCAAGCAGAAGATCATTCACCACTTTAGTGAGAGCCGTCTCTGTGGAATGATATTTTTTCTAAAAGCAGACTGCAGTGGCTCAAAGAGATTATTCTCAGTAAGATAGTCCACGAGCTGCCATGACACCACTTTTTCCAGAATTTTAGAGCAAAATGATAGATTTGATATTGGCCGATTGTTTTTCAATACACTAGGGTCAAGATTAGGTTTCTTAAGTAATGGTTTAATCACTGCAGATTTGAAACATTTAGGAACAGATCCAGAGGTTAAAGAAAGATTAATCATTTCCAGCCCAGTCGGCCCAAGAGTGGGCCACAGGTCCTTAAACAGTTTTGTTGGTATAGGATCAAATAAACAGGTTGTGCTTTTTGTTGATGTTATGAGTTTCATCAGCATGGCTAGAGAGATACTCTCAAATTCTGTAAATCTAGGTAATGATGTGGTGATGGCGCCCACCTCAATAGCATGGTGTAGTGGCTGGGTTGAGGCATGCTGGGATATGTTTAACCTAATGGCTTCTAATTTCTTCTCAAAGTAATTCAGGAAATCCTGTGCTGTAAAAGGAGAGTGAACTACAGGTGGCTGTCCATGAATAAGTGTTGCCATCGTGTCGAACAAGAACTTTGAGTTATGCTTGTTTTTGTTGATCAAATCAGAGTAATAGGTCCGCTTTGTAGCCAATAATGCATGCTTATAGTCTAAGGGCCCTGTCCCACTGGGGAGAGGATTAATTGCGCATGAATTGAGTATACAAATTACGGGCATTCGTTGTCGTCCGCAACAAAAATGGCCAAAAATGACAACTGTCCCAGTATGAATTACAGATATATTAATAATATATAGCGCATATACGAGGTCTATTAGAAAAGAAACCGACCTTTTTATTTTTTTCAAAAACTATATGGATTTGAATCACGTGCGATTACATCAGACAAGCTTGAACCCTTGTGCGCATGCGTGAGTTTTTTCACGCCTCTCGGCGTTATCAACGCAGGCCAACAGGTTATCAACACCTCCGTGTTAATAACCATTCGTAAAATTCAGGCGGCTTTCGATGGTTTTCAGTCGAGTGAGTATCCGAGAAATTGTTTAACAGCTGGGCATGTTCAAACTTGTCCCGTAAGGCTTCCAACGGAGGTGTTTCTCTGTGGCACCAGGCCATGAGTGGCTGGGTGCCGACGCGCAAATCCGTCCGCACGTCTTTCATTACAAAATCTCCTTTAACAGTGGAATGTCAGGATAAACTGCTGATACCGATCTCTTCTGAAACTTCTCTGTTCTCTCACGACGTCCTGGGTCAACATAGGCTTAAATTTGGAAGTTTTCAGCTTGAAACAGGCTGACGACGGCAGCTCGGAGCGCGGCGCGCCGTCCGGCTCCGTGGGTTGTCCTTAAAGCGACAGTAACACTACATAATCTCTCATTAGCCGTTAAAATTTTCACCGAAAACCAGCTGAATTTCTCGAAAGGTGTCCACTCGGATGTGCCTTACAGTTTCTGAAGAAATGTTGTTCAAGCAAAGCGGCAGTCTCTCAGCAAGTTTTCAGACAAAGGAATTCCGACGGGAGGGGTGGACCAGTGCTCACTCAAAGCCTGCCCACAGGCGAATGACGCAACCGACAGGCGTGAAAAAACTCTCGCATGCCCACGAGGGTTCAAGCTTGTCTGATGTAATCGCACGTGATTCAAATCCATATAGTTTTTGAAAAAAATAATAAGGTCGGATACTTTTCTAATAGACCTCGTATGATGAACAATCACGGTTATATAACGCATGTAGTGAGGAAACTGATCTGACACACTGACATTATCACAGCAGTATTACGGGTGTATTATGAATACATCGCGCACATGTTGCACGTGCACAGCATCTGTATTGCGGTCAAAAAAGAAGCGCACTCAGGCCGTCGGCATCACTATTCACACCAACAATACAGCCTCTGGACCATTTGCTGGACTTGGACAAGTTGATCACAGAGTTAATGTTCATTTTGTCATGCGAGGGTTAACTGTTCATGAGTTTGGGGAGCGGGAGGTTGAAGCCGCTCGGGTATGAGACAGTGTTTTTTTTTTTTTTTTTTGAGTGAGCTGTGGCTAAAACAGCAACTCTTCCTTTTGTTGGTGTTAAATAAAAGTCCTGGATTGCAGCAGCTACGTCTTTGTGGATCTACACAGCCGGACAGGCACTGACTGCCAGGTATGTCTCTTTCTGCCACACTTTGGGTTTACTTGACATCTTTGTTATGCATTCACAGATTGTCCGCAAATCAGCTGCAAAGCAGATGTAATAAAAGCGCTTTATTCGTGGCCAGTTTATCTGCATTCGCTACAACATATTTTATTTTGTGATGTGGACATGATGGGCACGCAATATATATGTTTTACATACTGTCCCAGTCCGCTGTCAAGCCGCAAATCCCCGTCAGTTGCGGATATCAGCGGTTAACGGCAGATATACAGTGCATAGAGTGAGTACGTATTGTGTATGAATTGAGTACGAGGTCGATTAGAAAAGTATCCGACCTTATTATTTTTTTCAAAATCCATATGGATTTGAATCACGTGTGATTGCGTTAGACAAGCTTGAACCCTTGTGCGCATGCGTGAGTTTTTCCACGCCTGTCGGTTGCGTCATTCGCCTGTGAGCAGGCTTTGAGTGAAGAGTGGTGCAGCCCCTCGTCGGATTTTCATTGTCAGGAAATGGCGGAATGATTTGGGCTTTTTTTTCCATCAGAATTTTTTCAGAAACTGTTAGAGACTGGCAGCTGGAAACCATTAGAAAAATTTATCTGGCTTTCGGTGAAAATGTTACGGGCTTGGTAGAGAATAAGGAGTGTTACTGTCACATTAAGGACGGCCCCCAGCGGCTGTGGGGCGCACCGCGCTCCGAAGCCGCCATCGACAGGATGAATGACCATTTCATTTCTAAACAGATGGCTGTCTGGATCCGTGACCATCGTGTACCATTTCTCTGGTTATCACAAGAGCTGGACATCAACCATTTTCCGGCAGATTTCACTTTTAACAAGAGATTTTGTCATGGAAAGCCGAGCGGAGGCTTTGCGCATCATGATGGATTCGCTACTGGAGCGAGACAAAACCACCTCCGTTTTGGTCTCACAGGACGGCTTTGAGATGGCGTTCAGACAGATGTCGGTGGTTTTTCCATCGAGTGATTATCCGAGAAATTGTGGATGTGCCTGGACATGCCAGAACATGTCCTGAGAGGCTTCTTCACAGCGTTGCTGTGCGCCATGTGGCACCGCCGCGAAGCGCGAAGCCTCCGCTCCTCTTTCCATGACAAAAACTCCTGTAACAGTGGAATGTGCCGTTCATTTCCAAACTGGACACTGTGTTTTATCCGGGACGTCATCTGACTAGCACAGGAATTGTGAAAAGACGTGGACATCAGCACTTTTTCGGCACAATGAGACAGACGTCCGCACGTCGCAGCTGTGCCGCATGGCGCACAGCAACGCCGTGATGAAGCCTCACGGGACATGTTCTGGCATTTCCGGGCACATCCACAATTTCTCGGATGTGCTCTTCTGAACTTTACACAGTTGTATACATTTCTTTTATTTCTGGTTAGCACTCTTCTGGTTGTTAAGGGTATCTACTCTGAACCTTATTTAACTACAGTCCTGTTGTGAATCGCTAACGGTTAGCTTTCGCTAGCAAGGTCGACTCCTCCCTCCCCCTGCCATTACTTTTATAGCTGCTTCTTTTTTTTTTTTATCTGTTTAATACTTCTGTTAGTTTTTCAGTGTAACTGCTGTGAATTGTAGGTCATTATTTTACTCCTGTGTAAATCTTAGGGGCAGCTAGCATTTTCGCTAGCTGCTCCTAAGATTTAGGATTTAGCTAGCGGCTAGCTTGTGTTAGCTAGTTCGACCCCCCCCCCCCCATTTTTTTAATACTTCTGTTAGTTTTTTAGTGTAACTGTTGTGAATTTTAGCTTAGTATTTTACTCTTGTGTTAATCTTAGGAGTGGTTTACTTGTAGGAGTTTTTTTTTTTTTTTGCTGTTCCTACAAGTGTAATACTTCTGCTACTTTTTCAGTGTAACTGCTGTGAATTTGTCTGTGTGAATCCTTTGTGAGCCTTAGGAGTGGATAGCTTATCCATTATTGGTTAGCTCGTGCTTGCTTGGATATACTCTTGAATTTCTTAGTGCACAAAGTACACTACTTTACCAACTTTACACCCTCCGTAAATCCTGTGTGATGTTGCAAGATATGATGACTCTCTTAGAGAGCCGTGTCCGTAAGTTAGAGCAGCTTCTTAGCTCAGTGGAGTTAGATGTTACAGGCACTCCAGATGAGGTTAGTATTGGGCCGGCTAGCAAGCTCATTAGCATTAGCCTAGAAACACCGGCTGTGGAGGATGGCTTTCGGACTGTGGCTAGGCGGAGGAAGCCCAGTAGGGCTTGTTGCCAGATTGTGGTACCCCGATCACACTCGCCACTGCAAACTGTGAATTGGTTCTCCCCTTTGGAATTGCCTGATGTGAATTCTCTGAGCCCACAAGTGACTTCCACTCCTGCCTGCAGGCCAAAACACCGGACTTTAGTGATAGTGGATTCTGTCACCCGCAAAGTCAGGTTACAGATGCCGGCTGACATTAAATGTATTCCTGGGGCCAGAGCTCCCGACACTGCATCCCATCTTAGGGTGCTGATGCTGCAGAAGGGAAGACAGACTAAGGAACATGACATGAGATCTAGTCACATAGTTATTCACGTCAGCATCAATGATATCAGAATGAAGCACTCAGTGGTCACAAAAATGGACACAGAGAGTACTTGTGACAAGAAAGAAGAAAGATGTGTTGGCATCGATTGATAGTCTCTGGTCCATTCCCCTCCCAGGGTACTGATGAGGCGTTTAGCAGGCTGATATCATTAAATAGGTGGCTGGCGCAATTTAATAGACAGCAAGGCTTTAGCTTTATTGATAACTGGCATTTGTTCTGGGGCTGCCATGGCTTGCTGATGCCGGATGGCCTCCACCCTACTGGGGAAGGTGCTGCCTTCTTGTCTGCAAATATAGATAGAGCTCTACAGGGAGGGGAACATTAGGAATTTACAGCAGGCCACGGAGCAGGTGATTACAGACCCTGCAAGGCTTATGACAAATGGGGGTGTGGAATCCATTAGCTTAGCAGGGAAATTAGTGCAGAAAATCTACTATGGTAATAGTGCAATTTATCTGCCAGGGAGGGAAATTCAACAAGTTGAGACTATGGCCTGCTTCCGTAGATGTATCCATAAAAATCATAATGGGATGTGCTTTGCAAACGTAATACCCATTACTACATTGGATGATGTTGAAATTGAGGATGGCCCAATGGTTGTTCCAGCAATAGCAAAGATTTTGTGTCTACTACCTATAATGCACATGGAATGTCTCAAACCTAAACCTACTTCTAGGCATCATATATATGCTACTCTGGAGCATATATTTACTCACGTCCCTTGTGATGCGAAGCAAGGCGGGAGTGTTGCTCTTATTTATAAGTCTAGGTTTAGCTTATTAGCTGTTGGGGGTCATAAATATAACTTGTTTGTGCATCTGATTCTCCGCTCTGCTCAGGATATTATGCATTGCCAAGGTCAGAAGTATAAAAATCAGCTGTATCACTTTGTCATTGTATATAGGTCTAAAAATAACTAACCAAGTTATCCAAGTGGTGTGTGGAGGATGTGTTTATGCCTTTAATGTTATATTCATCCCAAAACATCTTAGAACAGGAGTGGCAAAGTTCGGTCCTCGAGAGCTACTGTCCTGACACTCTTAGTTGTCTCCCTGCTCCAACACACCTGAATCCAATGAAAGGCTCATTAAAAGTCTGCTAACGAGTCTTTCAATGGATTCCGGTGTAAGAGTGTCAGGAAGGTAGCTCTCGAGGACAGAACTTGGCCACCCCTGCCTTAGAACAAATAGTGTCCCAAAATAATTAATGTGTTTAAATAGTTGAATCATTTTTGTCTGCCCTTCTGAACACATGACGTTTCTGTGAAATTACACACCCTAAATGGGTGCATTTTAATGACGTAAGTCCCCTTTAAAAAGTTAGAACAGAATGTCTGCGCTTCCTCTTCAGCCCCTCTTCATTCTCTTGTCAACTCTCTCGTCTCTCTCTCGTGGAGTGCCTGGCTTCCTTCTTCTCTTCTCTTAGTCTTTCGAAGTTTTAAGAGAACTTCCGATCTGAAATTTTCAAAACAATAGAGAATTGACAGAAAAGCGACTTTCCTTTTTCTGTAATTTTCCAGCGCTTTTAAAGTTGTATCTTTTTTTTTTCCCTAAATTCGCAACAACTTTTAATCTGGCTCCAACAAACTTTTTAAAAGCTACCAGAAACCATTTTCAACAAACACCTTCCACCTCTGGGGTCCAACGAGCTGACAACCTGACTGCAAGCAGCCATCCTGTCAGTAAAGCCAGCTGACACAAGCCTTTGGGATCACCCAGGGAGACCACTGAGTTAACCCCTGACCCAAGTGAGCATGCTGCACAACCTAAGTCAACAACACCTCTTCAACGGATCAGCAAAGTGACCTAGTTAAAGGTTCCAGAAAAAGGGTGTTGTTGCCATTGGATGAAAAGTGGCTTCCCAAGACTGATTGATTAATTTGAGACTGATAAATTAATGAATGTTTAAATTAAAGTACCTCTGCTTCAAATAGGTGGTGTCCCAAGTATTAGATTTATTTAACTAAATAATAATTATTAAACCCTAAAAATGTTAATTATTTTGGTGACCCATAAAATGAGGTCTTGGCCAATCTAATTCAATCTGGGAGTTTAACAGTACATTCACTACATTAAATTGGTGCCTTGGTGTGAGGTGCCATTCATCTCAAACAATCAAATTAATTAAATTTTGTTACATGTATTTGTCGTGTGCCCGTGTGAAAGAAATGTCATTTCACTACATTTTATTCTGGTGCCTGCGTGTGTGGCGGATTCGGAATTTTGTTACATTTTATTCTGGTCCCCCATTGCGAGGCATGTAATTTCACTACAGCCAACATCAAATCTATCATTTTGCTCTAAAATTTTGGAAAAAGAGGTGTCACGGCAGCTCGTGGACTATCTTACTGAGAACAATCTCTTTGAGCCACTGCAGTCTGCTTTTAGAAAATATCATTCCACAGAGACAGCTCTCACTAAAGAGGTGAATGATCTTCTGCTTACAATGGATTCGGACACCACTACAGTTCTGGTGCTGTTACATCCCAGTACTGCATTTTACACCGTGGATCATCATATTCTACTTGATAGGCTGAAAAATCATTTTGGGATTACTGGGAGTGCCCTTGCATGGCTGACATCATACCTGACACCGAGACCCTGATCCATGCGTTTATCTCTTCTAGATTGGACTACTGCAATGTGCTATTTTCTGGTTTACCGCAGTCTTGCATTAGGGCTCTCCAGTTGGTTCAAAATGCTGCAGCCGGACCTTTGACATGAAGCAGAAAGTTTGTCCACATTACACCCATTCTGGCATCCCTTCACTGGCTTCCTGTCCCAGTGAGACCAGATTTTAAGGTTCTGCTACTAAACTATAAAATTATTCATGGACTGGCACCTCCCTACCAAGCTGACCTAATTAAATCTTACGTACCGGCCCGGGCTTTACGTTCTCAGGGTGCAGGACTACTTTGTGTCCCTAGGGTGAATAAGAAGTCTGTGGGTCTCAAAGCTTTCTCTTATTGTGCCACTGTTCTGTGGAATGGTCTCCCTGCGTCAATAAAACAATCAGATTCTGTGGAGACTTTCAAGTCAAGACTTAAGACGCACTTCTTTTCCCTTTCATATGGCTAGCATACTGGTACTTGAAAATGAAATTCCTGTCCCAGTGAGATCAGATTTTAAGGTTATGCTACTCTTCTTTATCCCCTTAATGCCTGAATTTATATAGCTGTATATAAAAAATGTTTTGTGTGTGTTTTTGCCTTTAAGTAGATGGTAAATAATGTTGAAATTATTAATTACACTGTTGCACAAAAAATAAATAGTAATTTTGGTATTTTGGTAATAATTTATGTTATAATGTTATAATAATAATAATGGCATGTTGCAAATTTGCGACAACAGGTTACATATTTGAGTCAAATACTGTAGCATATATGCGACAATAGGCGTTAAGGGGTTAAAATTGTTCACGGACTGGCATCTGAAGTCTGCAGGTCATAGAGCTTTCTCTTATCGTGCCCCTGCTCTGTGGAATGATCTCCCTGCCTCAATAAAACAGTCAGTTTCTGTGGAGACTTTCAAGTCCACACTGAAAACGCGCTTACTTTCCCTTTCGTATGGCTAGCATACTGGTATAGTTTTGTTTGATGCTTTTTACTCTAATTCATTTTAATTGGAAACGGAGCATGCCACGGCCTCAACTTTACCTAAATTCTGAGTCTTTTAGTGAAGCTTAGGGGTAGTGGCCAGCGATCACTTCAGTATTTCTTCTGTTTTTCTTGTTATTTAATGCTGGCAAATTATACTGTACTTCTTGTTGTGTGGGCCGCTGAAGAGGAGGTACTGCTGGCCCACCACCACCAGAGGGCGCCCTGTCTGGAGTGCGGGCTCCAGGCACCAGAGGGCGCTGCCGCCTCACAGGAGCAGCCGGGGTGACAGCTGTCACTTATCGCCTACGACAGCTGTCACCAATCATCTGATCAGCAGTGGTATATCAGCAGGACGACATCTCCACCTCTTTGCCGAGATATCGCTCTACCTAGGAGGTACCGTACTCAGCCGACTGTGTTGTCTTTTTTTGACATTAACACTTTGTTACTTTTGTGCGTTAAATAGCAGACATTCTTCCGACGAGAGGTGGAGGTGGTTTTCCCGCCATACGGGTTGCTGGGTGCAAATGCACCCACATTTAACTGTTTTTGTTCCTCGCCACCAGTACCAGATCCGACACGCGGAGGCAGTGGCCACCTGGGAGTTCGGGACTTGGCGGCTCCAGTATTCCCGGGGTTCGGTGGCGGAGGAAATCGTGTGGTTCCGGTTCTGCTTTGGACAGACGTCTCTTATCTTCGAGCCTGCCCACGTGACACATTTTGTGAATTGACTTCTTTGTCTATTGTTGTAATCTGTTGTGTTTGTTGTGCTTATTCACAACAGTAAAGTGTTGATATTTGACGTCCTCCATTGTCCGTTCATTTGCACCCCCTGTTGTGGGTCCGTGTTCCTACACTTTCACAACAGGATATCTCGGCCAACGTCATGGACCCCGAGGGGCGTCAACCGGCTGTTGAACGGCCAATGGAAGAGCAGGGCACACAGGTGTCTGCAGGAGGAATGATCGGTGAGTTGCAGCGAATCCTCACCGCTTTTACGGCTCGGTTGGATCTAATGACCGAGCAGAACGTCCTCCTTAACCGCAGGGTGGAGGCTCTCGCCGCGCAGGTGGAAGCGCGCCCTCAGGGCGCTGCTGCGGCTCCCCCTCCTGTCGATCCTGTGCGCAACAGTGACGTTCCACAGGTCGTTCAACGACCCCTCCCACCTTCCCCTGAAGCATACATAAGCCCTCCAGAGCCGTACGGGGGTTGTGTGGAGACGTGCGCGGACTTTCTTATGCAGTGTTCGCTCGTCTTCGCACAACGTCCCGTCATGTACGCGACTGATGCTAGTAAGATAGCTTATGTGATTAATCTGCTTCGCGGTGAGGCACGCGCTTGGGCTACAGCGCTCTGGGAGCAAAATTCACGGCTCCTTCTGACATATGATGGGTTTGTGAGGGAGTTCAGAACAGTGTTCGATCACCCAAATAGAGGAGAGACCGCTTCAGCCGTGCTGCTGTCAATGAGACAGGGGCGCCGGAGCGCAGCTGTTTATGCAGTCGACTTCCGCATCGCGGCTGCGAGGTCCGGCTGGAATAGCACTGCCCTCCGTGCTGCCTTCGTAAACGGACTGTCGTTGGTCCCGAAGGAGCACCTGGTGGCCAAGGACGAACCGCGGGATTTACACAGGCTTATTGATCTTGTTATACGATTAGACAATCGGTTAGAAGAACGCCGTCGGGAACGAGACGAAGGGTGTGGCCGGGCACGCGCCGTCCCTCTCCCTTCCAGTTCCGGCCGAGTTCCGCCCTCCCCACGCTCCACGGCCTCTATGCTCCGTGTGGTTACAGCTCCCCCTGCTGATGAAGCTATGGACACGAGCAGGGCCACATTTAGGCCACCAGATAGACAGAGGAGGCTGGTCCGCGGAGCGTGCTTTGTTTGTGGCTCAATAGAGCATCAAGTGAGGAACTGCCCCGAGCGGTTAAACACCAACGCCCGCCCCTAGAAACTGGGCTAGGGGTGGGCCAAAACATTCACGTGGGACATACCCATATTGCCACACGACTCCCAGTTACAATCCTTTATGAGGATTTAACCCTGAAGGCCCCAGCACTGGTGGACACGGGCTCTGAAGGGAATCTGCTAGACAGCAGATGGGCCAGGGAGGCAGGGCTCCCTCTGGTGGCATTTACCTCGCCTGTGCAGGTGCGGGCACTAGATGGCTCCCTACTCCCTCTAATCACACATAAGACACCACCAGTAACTCTGGTGGTGTCAGGGAACCACCGGGAGGAGATCGAGTTTTTTGTGACTCCTGCCACCTCCCGTGTGATTTTCGGGTTCCCTTGGATGTTAAAACACAATCCCCGGATCGATTGGCCGTCCGGGGTAGTGGTTCAGTGGAGCGAGACCTGCCATCAGGTATGTTTAGGTTCCTCGGTTCTTCACGGCTCCCAGGCTAAGGAGGAGGTCAGAGTCCCGCCCAATCTTGGGACGGTGCCGGTGGAGTACCATGACCTTGTGGATGTGTTCAGTAAGGATCTGGCGCTCACCCTTCCCCCCCACCGTCCGTACGATTGTGCCATTGATTTGGTTCCAGGCGTTGAGTTCCCGTCCAGCAGGCTGTACAACCTCTCACGACCTGAGCGCGAATCAATGGAGACCTACATCCGGGACTCTTTAGCCGCCGGGTTGATCCGGAATTCCACCTCCCCGATGGGTGCAGGTTTCTTTTTTGTGGGTAAAAAAGACGGCGGACTTCGTCCATGCATTGATTATAGGGGGCTGAACGAAATCACGGTTCGTAATCGATACCCGTTGTCTTTGTTGGATTCAGTGTTCACGCCCCTGCATGGAGCCCAGATATTCACTAAGCTAGATCTTAGAAATGCGTATCACCTGGTTCGGATTCGGAAGGGAGACGAGTGGAAGACGGCATTTAACACCCCCTTAGGTCACTTTGAGTACCTGGTCATGCCGTTGGGCCTCACAAACGCCCCCGCGACGTTCCAAGCATTAGTTAATGATGTCTTGCGGGATTTCCTGCACCGATTCGTCTTCGTATATCTAGACGATATACTCATCTTTTCTCCGGATCCTGAGACTCATGTCCGGCATGTACGTCAGGTCCTGCAGCGGTTGTTGGAGAACCGGCTGTTTGTGAGGGCGAGAAGTGTGAGTTTCACCGCACCTCTTTGTCCTTCCTGGGGTTTATCATCTCCCCCAACTCCGTCGCTCCTGATCCGACCAAGGTTGCGGCGGTGAGAGACTGGCCCCAACCCACCAGCCGTAGGAAGCTGCAACAGTTCCTCGGCTTTGCAAATTTCTACAGGAGGTTCATTAAGGGCTACAGTCAGGTAGTTAGCCCCCTGACAGCCCTGACCTCTCCAAAAGTCCCCTTCACCTGGTCGGATTGGTGCGATGCCGCATTCAAGGAGTTGAAACGGCGCTTCTCGTCTGCGCCTGTTCTGGTGCAGCCCGATCCTAGTCGCCAGTTTGTGGTTGAAGTGGACGCCTCGGACTCAGGGATAGGAGCCGTGCTATCCCAGAGCGGAAAGGCCGATAAGGTCCTTCACCCGTGTGCCTATTTTTCCCGCAGGTTGACCCCGGCCGAACGGAACTATGACGTCGGCAATCGAGAACTCCTTGCGGTGAAAGAGGCTCTTGAAGAGTGGAGACATCTGTTGGAGGGAACGTACGTGCCATTCACGGTTTTCACTGACCACCGGAACCTGGAGTATATCAGGACCGCCAAGCGGCTGAACCCCAGGCAAGCCCGCTGGTCACTGTTCTTCGGCCGTTTTGACTTCCGGATCACCTACCGTCCCGGGACCAAAAACCAGAGATCGGATGCCTTGTCCCGGGTGCATGAAGACGAAGTCAAAACGGAGTTGTCGGATCCACCGGAACCTATCATCCCGGAGTCCGCTATCGTGGCCACCCTCACCTGGGACGTAGAGAAAACCGTCCGGGAGGCCCTGGCACGGAGCCCGGATCCCGGAACTGGGCCAAAGAACAAACTTTACGTCCCACCAGAGGCCAGGGCTGCAGTCCTGGACTTCTGTCACGGCTCCAATTTCTCCTGTCATCCAGGGGTGCGTAGGACCGTGGCAGTTGTCCGGCAGCGCTTCTGGTGGGCGTCCCTGGAGGCCGACGTCCGGGATTATATCCAGGCCTGCACCACCTGCGCCAGGGGCAAGGCTGACCACCGCAGGGCATCGGGACTGCTCCAGCCGCTGCCTGTGCCTCATCGCCCCTGGTCCCACATCGGCCTGGATTTTGTCACGGGCCTCCCGCCGTCCCAGGGCAACACCACCATCCTCACGATAGTGGACCGATTCTCCAAGGCGGCCCACTTCGTGGCCCTCCCGAAGCTCCCGACTGCCCAGGAGACAGCGGACCTCCTGGTCCACCACGTCGTCCGGCTGCATGGGATTCCAACAGACATCATCTCCGATCGCGGTCCCCAGTTCTCCTCACAACTCTGGAGGAGCTTCTGCCGGGAACTGGGGGCCACGGTGAGTCTCTCGTCCGGGTATCATCCTCAGACCAACGGGCAAGCAGAACGGGTCAATCAGGAGGTGGAACAGGCCCTGCGCTGCGTGACGGCCTGGAGTACCCATTTGGCCTGGATCGAGTATGCCCATAACAGCCAGGTGTCTTCAGCCACCGGCCTCTCCCCTTTTGAGGTGTGTCTGGGGTATCAGCCCCCTTTGTTTCCGGTGGTTGAGGGAGAGGTCGGTGTGCCCTCGGTCCAGGCCCACCTGCGGAAGTGCCGTCGGGTGTGGCGTGCCGCTCGTTCTGCTTTGCTAAAGGCCCGGACGAGGGCAAAAGCCCATGCAGACCGTCGGCGGACCCCGGCCCCTGCGTATCGGCCAGGGCAGGAGGTGTGGTTGTCCACAAAGGACATTCCCCTGAAAGTGGACTCCCCCAAACTACAGGACCGTTACATCGGTCCCTTCAGAATCCTTAAGGTCATCAGTCCAGCCGCAGTGAGGCTTCAGCTTCCGGCCTCACTGCAGATCCATCCTGTTTTCCATGTGTCCCGGATAAAGCCGCATCACACCTCACCCCTCTGTGCTCCGGGTCCGGCGCCGCCAGCCGGCTTGGACTGTGCGCCGGCTCTTGGATGTCCGTAGGATGGGCCGGGGCTTCCAGTATTTGGTGGACTGGGAGGGGTACGGACCCGAAGAACGCTCCTGGGTGAAGAGGAGCTTCATCCTGGACCCGGCCCTCCTGGCCGATTTCTACCGCCGCCACCCGGACAAGCCTGGTCGGGCGCCAGGAGGCGCCCGTTGAGGGGGGGGTCCTGTTGTGTGGGCCGCTGAAGAGGAGGTACTGCTGGCCCACCACCACCAGAGGGCGCCCTGTCTGGAGTGCGGGCTCCAGGCACCAGAGGGCGCTGCCGCCTCACAGGAGCAGCCGGGGTGACAGCTGTCACTTATCGCCTACAACAGCTGTCACCAATCATCTGATCAGCAGTGGTATATCAGCAGGACGACATCTCCACCTCTTTGCCAAGATATCGCTCTACCTAAGAGGTACCGTACTCAGCCGACTGTGTTGTCTTTTTTTGACATTAACACTTTGTTACTTTTGTGCGTTAAATAGCAGACATTCTTCCGACGAGAGGTGGAGGTGGTTTTCCCGCCATACGGGTTGCTGGGTGAAAACGCACCCACATTTAACTGTTTTTGTTCCTCACCAGCAGTACCAGATCCGACACGCGGAGGCAGTGGCCACCTGGGAGTTCGGGACTTGGCGGCTCCAGTATTCCCGGGGTTCGGTGGCGGAGGAAATCGTGTGGTTCCGGTTCTGCTTTGGACAGACGTCTCTTATCTTCGAGTCTGCCCACGTGACACATTTTGTGAATTGACTTCTTTGTCTATTGTTGTAATCTGTTGTGTTTGTTGTGCTTATTCACAACAGTAAAGTGTTGATATTTGACTTCCTCCATTGTCCGTTCATTTGCGCCCCCTGTTGTGGGTCCGTGTTCCTACACTTTCACAACATTTCTTGTCTTTCTGATGCCTGATTCCGTTTTTTCTCTCTGTTTAAGGTGCAGCTCCATCCAGAGATGGGAGTTGTATTTGTGCTGGTGACCCTCCTGTCCTATGCACCAACAGCATTTCCTGTATATTTGTTTTGTGAATTGTTCTGTGAATTGTTCTGTAATTTATGTCTGTAGCACTACCCAAGCAAAGGGTCACCCCTTTGAGTCTGGTCTGCTGGAGGTTTCTTCCTCAGAGGGAGTTTTTCCTTACCACTGTTGCTCTGGGGGTTAGTAAGGTTAGACCTTACTTGTGTGAAGTGCCTTGAGGCAACTCTGTTGTGATTTGGCGCCATATGAATGAAAATAAATTGAAAATTGAAATTGTTCCAGAGTAGTATATATAAGATGCCTAGAAGTAGGTTTAGGTTTGAGACATTCCACACGCGTTGTAGGTAGCAGACACAAAATCTTTGATATTGCTGGAACAAGCATTGGGCCATCCTCAATTTCAACTTCATCCAGTGTAGCAATGGGTATTAAGTTTGCAAAGCATATCCCTCTATAATTTTTATGGACACGTCTACGGAAGCAGGCCACAGTCTGAACTTGTTGAATTTCCCTCCCTGGCAGATAAACTGCAATATCACCATAGTGGATTTTCTGCACTAATTACCCTGCTAAGCTAATGGATTCCACACCCACATTTGTCATAAGCCTTGCAGGGTCTCTAATCACCTGCTCCATGGAGAACCAATTCACAGTCTGCAGTGGTGAGTATGATCGGGGTACCACAACCGGGCACCAAGCCCTGAGGGGCTTCCTCCGCCTAGCCACAGTTCGAAAGCCGTCCTCCACAGCCAGCGTTTCTAGGCTGATGCTAATGGGCATGCTAAATGGCCCAACACTAACCTCATCTGGAGTGCCCGTAACATCTAACTCCACTGAGCCAAGAAGCGGTTCTAAATTACAGACACAGCTCTCTAAGAGAGCCACCCTATCTTCCAACATCATGCAGGATTTACGGAGGGTGTAAGGTAGTGTACTTTGTGCACTGGAAAATTCAAGAGTATAGCCAAGCAAGCACAAGCTTACCAATAATGAATAAGCTAACCACTCCTAAAGCTCACACATGATTCACATAGATGTGAATAAATGAATTAAAATTCACAGCAGTTACACTGAAAAAGTAGCAGAAGTATCATCCTGTGTCCAACCATCCATGTAGACATCCGACCCTCCCCACCTCTTCAAGCATCTATCTGCTGCACCCAGTTGATCACTTGGCCTTCATCCGGCACTTGGATTAACACTGAGGCGCCTCTAATTTTTGCTTTTTTTCTGTACCTGTGCAGTATTTTGTTTAAATATTTATTTGCACACTTTGTGCGCCTGATAGTCGTCACGCTGTTGCTCACAGCAGCAGCTGCAGCAGGTTAACTGGAGCCGTGACGTCTCATGTTCTCCTGCTCGCCAAGAGATTTGTCTTCTTTTTTTTTTTCTATTTCTGGCAAAATAAGAGAAAAAAAATATTCACATTCAATCATAAACACACAAAATATGACACCATTCAGACAAATTTAATCAGTCTGATCTTCGCCTAAAGCTGCAAAACAAATTAACATTGACAAATGCTGGTAAGATAATGAGTGTTTGGGGGCAGGACTTGTTTGGAATCTGGTTGCAGACTTTTTCCACATGTTGTTTAACCATTTTCCAGCTATTTTTGCTCTCAGCTTCCCGCATTTATTGGGGTCTAATGTGGTCACTCCACAGCTCAGCTGGAACAGTTAAGTTTCACACATAACCGTGGGTGTGATGAACCAAAGACAATCGTTTTAGATCAGAGCCCTCTGCAGGGAAATTGTGTGTACTGGTAACATTGGTTTAGAAATTGATGACTGTATAAAAAAGTGGAACTCGTTGAAGGACAAATTGATGCAGAAAACGCCACTGTTCCTGCTGTAAATTGCAATAAGACGTCCACCAACGCAATGGAAGACTTTAACATAGTCATGTGCACGTGGATGTCATTGCATGGCCACAGAGTTATAGAGTTATAGAAACATAAATCAGGCTTTAGGATTTTAAGGTACCACTCCACAGCAGACTTAGAAAAAAGAATGATTCGTCCAAATGTCACCTTTTTAATGCACATAATGCCCAGCACTTATTTAAGGCAGGTGTTTATTTTTTGCAGATGAACTTTTGACGTGGTCATTAAATGAGGCAGGTCCCTGTACAAGCGCAGGTGTTTAATCAAGGAAAAACGTAAAGCCTCATTGGTGCTGGGGATTCCCTGTACATCGTTTGGTGCCTACTGACTGTAACTAATCACTTACTTATTATTTTGTCCATGTCAGGTCATGTTCTTTTAGGAGAGTTTTCCCTGCTTCCTTTAGGACGCCGTTATGCATCCCCGGTGTGTAGAACTAACCATTTTTTTAAAGTTGTTTATACCTTCGGCGATTGGACTTTTAAATGCTCCGTAGGTCTGCCATGTTTTTATTTATTTATTTATTCTTGCTATTCATTTTAACTTCTTAAGTCTGTTTTATTTGTTTTTTATTAGTTTTATTGTCGTTACATACTGTTATTTGTATTTTATTTTTTCTTAAATGAACTGCTCAAATGAAATTGCCCCTTGTGGGATTAATAAAGTTGTTGATTGATTGATTGATTGATTAATTGATACACACATATAGTGGACTGTGGCCATTTTATACATATGGCAGATTTCAATTTTAACAGACAAAATTCGCTGGTCCAACTGAATCCATTATATGCAGGATTTACTGTACATCATGACATGGATTAAAAAATAAAAATAAATGAATAGTTTATATAATGACAACATGAAAAGGCCTATTTCCTATTACATTTTAAATCATATTCTGTATTTTCTGGAGTACAAGTCACACCAAAGTATGTTTTGCACAAGAGTATAAATCACACCTTTTTTCTCTATTATCAGCTCTCTAATTTGGCATTTGTTTGTGTATTTTAGAAGTGTACTTTTTTATTATTGGCATTTATAATTTTATTATTAGGAGCAGATGTGGTGGCCAAGTGGTTAGTGCACTTAGTTTCAGTCCGTAAGGTTCTCGGTTCAAATCCCACCCCTACCACATTTTCTCCACTTAATGAAGAGTTGTGTCCGGCCTAAAACGTGTGCCAATTCAACATGCAGATCCACCTTGACTCTGCTGTGGCGACCCCGAGTGCAAACAAGGGAGCAGCCTAAGGGATTAATAGATTAATAGAGTTTCAGCTTCAGCTTTCAGGCTCCTCTCCTGTGGAACCAGCTCCCAATTCAGATCAGGGAGACAGACACCCTCTCTACTTTTAAGATTAGGCTTAAAACTTTCCTTTTTGCTAAAGCTTATAGTTAGGGCTGGATCAGGTGACCCTGAACCATCCCTTAGTTATGCTGCTATAGACTTAGACTGCTGGGGGGTTCCCATGATGCACTGAGTGTTTCTTTCTCTTTTTGCTCTGTATGCACCACTCTGCATTTAATCATTAGTGATTGATCTCTGCTCCCCTCCACAGCATGTCTTTTTCCTGGTTCTCTCCCTCAGCCCCAACCAGTCCCAGCAGAAGACTGCCCCTCCCTGAGCCTGGTTCTGCTGGAGGTTTCTTCCTGTTAAAAGAGAGTTTTTCCTTCCCACTGTTGCCAAGTGCTTGCTCACAGGGGGTCATTTTGACCGTTGGGGTTTTTCCGTAATTATTGTATGGCCTTGCCTTACAATATAAAGCGCCTTGGGGCAACTGTTTGTTGTGATTTGGCGCTATATAAATAAAATTGAATTGATTGAGAGTTTATTTTATTTAGTGCTTTGATTCCTGTGAAAGCTCTATGTTAATATTATTATTAATATTATTAACGGCAAATGTGTGATTTGGGCTATTAGTAAAAAAAAGTAGAAAAGGGGGTGTTCACAATAATAGTAGTGTGGCATTCAGTCAGTGAGTTCATCAATTTTGCGGAACAAACAGGTGTGAATCAGGTGTCCCCTATTTAAGGATGAAGCCAGCACCTGTTGAACATGCTTTTCTCTTTGAAATCCTGAGGAAAATCGGACGTTCAAGACATTGTTCAGAAGAACAGCGTAGTTTGATTAAAAAGTTGATTGGAGAGGGGAAAACGTATATGGAGGTGCAAAAAAAAAATAGGCTGTTCATCTACAATGATCTCCAAAAAAAAAAACAGAGACGCGTGGAAGAAAATGGAAAACAACCATCAAAATGGATAGAAGAATAACCAGAATGGCAAAGGCTCACCCATTGATCAGCTCCAGGAAGATCAAAGACAGTCTAGAGTTACAGTTAGAAGACGCCTGTGTGAAGTTAATTTATTTGCAAGAATCCCCCGCAAAGTCCCTCTGTTAAATAAAAGACATGTGCAGAAGAGGTTACAATTTGCCAAAGAACACATCAACTGGCCTAAAGAGAATTGGAGGAATATTTTGTGGACTGATGAGAGTAAAATTGTTCTTTTTGGGTCGAAGGGCCGCAGACAGTTTGTGAGACGACCCCCAAACTGAATTCAAGTCACAGTTCACAGTGAAGCATGGTGGTGCAAGTATCATGATATGGGCATGTTTCTCTTACTATGGTGCTGGGCCTATATATCGCATACCAGGTATCATGGATCAGTTTGGATATGTCAAAATACTTGAAGAGGTCATGTTGCCTTATGCTGAAGAGGACATGCCCTTGAAATGGGTGTTTCAACAGGACAATGACCCCAAGCACACTAGTAAACGAGCAAAATCTTGGTTCCAAACCTAAAAAATTAATGCCTCGCAGATGTGAAGAAATCATGAAAAACTGTGGGTATACAACTAAATACTAGTTTAGTGATTCACAGGATTGCTAAAAAAGCAGTTTGAACATAATAGTTTTGAGTTTGTAGTATCAACAGCAGATGATACTATTATTGTGAACACCCCCTTTTCTACCTTTTTTTTTTTTTTTTTTTTAACTAATAGCCCAATTTCATAGCCTTAAGAGTGTGCATATCATGAATGCTTGGTCTTGTTGGATTTGTGAGAATCTACTGGTACCTTGTTTCCCATGTAACAATAAGAAATATACTCAAAACCTTGATTAATCTTTTTAGTCACATAGCACCAGTGGTGGGCACACTTCCGATAATCCGATAACAGATAATTATCGAAGATAATGTTTTCTTTATCGGATTATCTTTTTAGATAACTTTAAAAACCATTATCGCACCAATTATCGTCCGATTAATCTTTGTCCGATAACTTTTAAACCGATAAACAAAATAAACAAAGCTGAACAGCGACAAGCATTTTTAAAATTAGTTTAGCATTCAACTGTTAAAAATCTTGTAACAGACGCACAGCTATAACCTTTGCAAATAGAAGAAAGCCGCTTGTATAAAAAGCATCTCAATCCTCTGCAAACAAAAGCGAAACAGCCTCAAAAGAAAAAAAAAAAACTTCTTTTAACACCATACCAATAGGCTGCCGATATCACCTAAGTCATCCAGAGGCATACGTTTTTAACTTATGGTTCAAATTTTAACCAAGCAAATTTTGAAAAAGTTATTTAAAATTACTGTCATGTCTGAGTTTTATTAAGTGAAAATATCAGATATATGTTTTAGTTTTAAAGTAATGTGCTAATTTTTAAGGTTTTGTGAGCACATCCTGTGACCCGCAATGCATTTTGGGTAGGATGATGTAATCTCAGTACATCACGACAGGACAAATGCATTTCAGACACTCTGTTCAGGCTCCACAGACAACAGCATTAAACTCTAGTGCCTAAAACTCTCTTGAATATATTCTCTGCGTTTATAGATGTTGGTTTTATTTGCGTTTGTCAAATTCCACGCATTTTAAATGTAGCAGACAGGGATTACTGTATCTGGAATTTTGTTTTCAAGGCCTCTACTGCCATCTAATGGTCAGTAGTGTTCACTAAGCGTGTGGGAACCAGTAGATAGCAGTGTTCTATTTATTTTGACCCCGGTTATGTCAGATGATTGTCAAATCAACTTTTTGGCTTTGCAAATGGCTTTTTTGTGTGCAGTGAATGTATACATTATACAAGTTTCACTTTTTTAATGGAATTACAACCTTATTTCTTTTTCAAATTCTCCCATTTTTTGCATCCAGCCTTATTTCCTTTAGAAATTTCCTTGACAAATAATATCAGTCTATTAGGACGTCAGGTTATGTGTTACACATATACATGTGTGTGTATATATTTTCCAACTTATTCCCATTGATGAAACTTTTCATTTTCTGCCTGAAAGCTTATTAGACGAGTGTGTTCAGGGCTCCGTTTGTTTACAAAATACACATTACAGACCTTGAAATCCAACAGCAGGGATTGATATTATTTATGAACATACAAATTAACGTGCTTACACTTTATCATGATTTTCTCCGTTGTGAGATATAAAAGTGTCTTATCATAGCGTTCGTGTGTATATGCATTATAACGCAGCGCACGAGCGACGTTACGATATTCTTCAGAACGACAACATACGAAACATGTATCCAGCAGCAGACACGCTGCTGTCATAGACAACTGCCTGTAAAGTTTTTTGGCAAGTTATAACTATCTAAACAGCGTAATTTGTAATGATCATAATAATCATTTGTGCGGCTCTTTCGGCGCCATGTTTGTTTTTTCAGAGACAGCAGTAAGCTCTTCCTACCCCTCCAAACGGAGGGATTTGTAGCCATTCGCCTTCCCCTCCGCCTCGCTCCAAAAAGAGGCACTTTTACCCAGAATCCTTTGTGATCTGTCTGTTTGTTACAAAACCTCAGAATTAGTGCATTATTCAACATTAAAAGATATATATGTTATATTTTAACTTTGTACAAATGACATAATTGACATTAATGGAGTTATTCTATCGGTATTAATGTTATTTATAATCAAAACCATAAGTCAGCATGACTTATGGACTTTTCAAGACCTGCGCCTGACCGGAGCGTTGTAATTGATAGAGAGTTGGTTTTATGGCTGCTCTTGGAATGCCTCTGTGCTGGGAGCTCTGTAGTAAATAAGAGCTTCCAGCAGGGGGCAGAATGCTGAAAGAAAAGTGTGGTCTCATTGTTGTGGTCTGTTTCTATTTTATTATTATAAGCTATTAAATTTGTTCTACTACTAGTTGTAGATGTGTCAGAAGTAACATTGGAATTTATCTGTAACTTCTGATACATTTTTGGGTGGTTTATTGTTTTATCTTTATCGAAGATAACTTTTCAGTTATCTCATTATCTGTTATCGAAGTTAATTTTTTGGTTATCTGTGCTCACCACTGCATAGCACTACTATTATTCTGAACACTACTGTAGGTCGCACTGGAGTATAAGTCGCAGCACCACCCAAAATAGCAAAAAACATACTCAGGAAAATATGGTACTCAAAAGTAAAATACATACACTCATATTTGAGGGTTTTTTCATTTTATTTGGAATCATTGGGCAAATGTTTAAGTATATGTTTATGTATATATGCATGGGTATACTTAAACATGTACGCATCTGAGTATAAAAAAATTACTCCCTGACTTCTGAAATATCCTGTTTTGTTTTGTTTTTAACAGTGGAATTTCTTTAAATTTAGTAAATAGATATAAATACAAGTAAAGTAGAATTTAAACTGTCACAACTGATTCCACCCTATCACTACCACCCGACACACACACACACACACACACACACACACACACACACACACACACACACACACACACACACACACACACACACACAAAACTCCTTCTGACCTCCTGGCAAGGCCACACCTCCAAAACAGTTGATTGGAATGCACAAGTTGCCTGTTTGCTCGGGGACAGAGTGAGAGAACATGATGGGATAACAAAAGCTTAATCCCTGAAATAAATGGTTAATTGTTGTTTCACAGCGGTTCCATAAACAGCCACCACTGCAAAGTGCAAATGGTGTGGGAGGTTCCTGCTTATAGTCCGGGAGCCCAATGGGGTTTCATTAGCAATTTTTACCCAAAAGGTTTGAGGTGAGCACTACATGTGGTGTTGCTTAGGGTCTTTAGAAACGGCATTCTTAAGCTCCGCAAATGTGGGATAAAGGAGGGGGAGCCACTGAAAGTAACCCCAAAATAGTTCTAAATTGGAAATTTGTGCCAAAATAAAATATTACTGTCTACTGAAAGGTATTGGTGTACTGATCCCAAAAATATAACTTAAGAAAACTTATTCAGCAGGAAAGGCCTCTTAAGAAGTCCCCCAATTAGCAGTAATTAAAGGGGTTAATTACACAATTTGAGCCCATCAATGAAACTTTGGCTAAAACATAGATCGGAGTGACCAAATGTTTTGGAGTACAGCTTCAATAACGTTCTGAGATGAGACTCCGAGCCTCAGGTTTTTAGAGAGGAGAGAGTGTGTTTGTGTGCACGCTCACTTTATTTATCCAACAGGCAAAACCAGGGCTGTTTGCAAAATGGAATGCACAGTACGAAATAAGAAACAGAGTATAATATGAAATGGTCAACATTGTTCTGTCATCACAGATGCATCATGTCATATTGCAGTTCTTTCAGCCAATAAAATGTGTTTTATTTGGCATCAGAAAATGCTACAAGGACACCTTATTAATCATAAAAACCAAATCAGAAAACTAATCTTGGGGAAAATTGTGACGGCACACAGTGCTGAGTGCACAACAATACAGAACCACCCTGGGTCCTGGACAATCCACAATCTCACCATAAAAGAACAACCAATTTAAAATAAATCACACTTGGAATCCTAATTGTTTCAGCTCTTTATGTTTATTCTGAGGAGTTTTTGCGATCCAGTTCCCAAGAAGCAGTGAACACCTTCTCTGACTGTTTCATAGCCCCCGTGTGAGGGGTCAGATGTCAGCAGTAACCCCCCCCCAACCTGGCACACACACTAAAAAAAGAGAATAGTTGAACCAACTTAAAACAAGCATTACAATTGGTAAAACCTGAATCAAGTAAAGTTATTTGAACTTAGGTTTGTAAGTTAGATCAACTCTAACTTACAGCGGTTGAGGACAATGACGGCCTCAGACATGTTGACATGCCACCCAGCGGGTCAGCAGGGCCAGTCTAATGAAGAACAGGTCCTGAATGTTAGCAAGCCACATGTGGCATAAACACTGCACAACCTCGAGAGTATCACTTTAATTCAACTATGCGTGAACAGGCAGCGACGGACAAACGTCATTAAGTTTGTGACCATTTAAATCAAATCAAATCAAATCAATTTTATTTATATAGCGCCAAATCACAACAACAGTTGCCCCAAGGCGCTTTATATTGTAAGGCAAAAGCCATACAATAATCACAGAAAAACCCCAACGGTCAAAACAACCCCCTATGAGCAAGCACTTGGCGACAGTGGGAAGGAAAAACTCCTTTTTAACAAGAAGAAACCTCCAGCAGAACCAGGCTCAGGGAGGGGCAGTCTTCTGCTGGGACTGGTTGGGGCTGAGGGGAGAGAATCAGGAAAAAGACATGCTGTGGAAGAGAGCAGAGATCAATCACTAATGATTAAATGCAGAGTGGTGCATACAGAGCAAAAAGAGAAAGAAACACTCAGTGCATCATGGGAACCCCCCAGCAGTCTAAGTCTATAGCAGCATAACTAAGGGATGGTTCAGGGTCACCTGCTCCAGCCCTAACTATAAGCTTTAGCAAAAAGGAAAGTTTTAAGCCTAATCTTAAAAGTAGAGAGGGTGTCTGTCTCCCTGATCTGAATTGGGAGCTGGTTCCACAGGAGAGGAGCCTGAAAGCTGAAGGCTCTGCCTCCCATTCTACTCTTAAAAACCCTAGGAACTACAAGTAAGCCTGCAGTCTGAGAGAGAAGCGCTCTATTGGGGTGATATGGTACAAAGAGGTCCCTAAGATAAGATCAATCAATCAATTCAATCAATTTTTTTATATAGCGCCAAATCACAACAAACAGTTGCCCCAAGGCGCTTTATATTGTAAGGCAAGGCCATACAATAATTACGGAAAAACCCCAACGGTCAAAATGACCCCCTGTGAGCAAGCACTTGGCAACAGTGGGAAGGAAAAACTCTCTTTTAACAGGAAGAAACCTCCAGCAGAACCAGGCTCAGGGAGGGGCAGTCTTCTGCTGGGACTGGTTGGGGCTGAGGGAGAGAACCAGGAAAAAGACATGCTGTGGAGGGGAGCAGAGATCAATCACTAATGATTAAATGCAGAGTGGTGCATACAGAGCAAAAAGAGAAAGAAACACTCAGTGCATCATGGGAACCCCCCAGCAGTCTAAGTCTATAGCAGCATAACTAAGGGATGGTTCAGGGTCACCTGATCCAGCCCTAACTATAAGCTTTAGCAAAAAGGAAAGTTTTAAGCCTAATCTTAAAAGTAGAGAGGGTGTCTGTCTCCCTGATCTGAATTGGGAGCTGGTTCCACAGGAGAGGAGCCTGAAAGCTGAAGCTGAAACTCTATTAATCTATTAATCCCTTAGGCTGCTCCCTTGTTTGCACTCGGGGTCGCCACAGCAGAGTCAAGGTGGATCTGCATGTTGAATTGGCACACGTTTTAGGCCGGACACAACTCTTCATTAAGTGGAGAAAATGTGGTAGGGGTGGGATTTGAACCGAGAACCTTACGGACTGAAACTAAGTGCACTAACCACTTGGCCACCACATCTGCTCCTAATAATAAAATTATAAATGCCAATAATAAAAAAGTACACTTCTAAAATACACAAACAAATGCCAAATTAGAGAGCTGATAATAGAGAAAAAAGGTGTGATTTATACTCTTGTGCAAAACATACTTTGGTGTGACTTGTACTCCAGAAAATACAGAATATGATTTAAAATGTAATAGGAAATAGGCCTTTTCATGTTGTCATTATATAAACTATTCATTTATTTTTATTTTTTAATCCATGTCATGATGTACAGTAAATCCTGCATATAATGGATTCAGTTGGACCAGCGAATTTTGTCTGTTAAAATTGAAATCTGCCATATGTATAAAATGGCCACAGTCCACTATATGTGTGTATCAATTAATCAATCAATCAATCAATCAACAACTTTATTAATCCCACAAGGGGCAATTTCATTTGAGCAGTTCATTTAAGAAAAAATAAAATACAAATAACAGTATGTAACGACAATAAAACTAATAAAAAACAAATAAAACAGACTTAAGAAGTTAAAATGAATAGCAAGGAAAAAGACATGCTGTGGAGGGGAGCAGAGATCGATCACTAATGATTAAATGCAGAGTGGTGCATACAGAGCAAAAAGAGAAAGAAACAGTGCATCATGGGAACCCCCCAGCAGTCTACGTCTATAGCAGCATAACTAAGGGATGGTTCAGGGTCACCTGATCCAGCCCTAACTATAAGCTTTAGCAAAAAGGAAAGTTTTAAGCCTAATCTTAAAAGTAGAGAGGGTGTCTGTCTCCCTGATCTGAATTGGGAGCTGGTTCCACAGGAGAGGAGCCTGAAAGCTGAAGGCTCTGCCTCCCATTCTACTCTTACAAACCCTAGGAACTACAAGTAAGCCTGCAGTCTGAGAGCGAAGCGCTCTATTGGGGTGATATGGTACTACGAGGTCCCTAAGATAAGATGGGACCTGATTATTCAAAACCTTATAAGTAAGAAGAAGAATTTTAAATTCTATTCTAGAATTAACAGGAAGCCAATGAAGAGAGGCCAATATGGGTGAGATATGTTCTCTCCTTCTAGTCCCAGTCAGTACTCTAGCTGCAGCATTTTGAATTAACTGAAGGCTTTTTAGGGAACTTTTAGGACAACCTGATAATAATGAATTACAATAGTCCAGCCTAGAGGAAATAAATGCATGAATTAGTTTTTCAGCATCACTCTGAGACAAGACCTTTCTGATTTTAGAGATATTGCGTAAATGCAAAAAAGCAGTCCTACATATTTGTTTAATATGCGCTTTGAATGACATATCCTGATCAAAAATGACTCCAAGATTTCTCACAGTATTACTAGAGGTCAGGGTAATGCCATCCAGAGTAAGGATCTGGTTAGACACCATGTTTCTAAGATTTGTGGGGCCAAGTACAATAACTTCAGTTTTATCTGAGTTTAAAAGCAGGAAATTAGAGGTCATCCATGTCTTTATGTCTGTAAGACAATCCTGCAGTTTAGCTAATTGGTGTGTGTCCTCTGGCTTCATGGATAGATAAAGCTGGGTATCATCTGCGTAACAATGAAAATTTAAGCAATGCCGTCTAATAATACTGCCTAAGGGAAGCATGTATAAAGTGAATAAAATTGGTCCTAGCACAGAACCTTGTGGAACTCCATAATTAACTTTAGTCTGTGAAGAAGATTCCCCATTTACATGAACAAATTGTAATCTATTAGATAAATATGATTCAAACCACCGCAGCGCAGTGCCTTTAATACCTATGGCATGCTCTAATCTCTGTAATAAAATTTTATGGTCAACAGTATCAAAACCAGCACTGAGGTCTAACAGAAGAAGCACAGAGATGAGTCCACTGTCCGAGGCCATAAGAAGATCATTTGTAACCTTCACTAATGCTGTTTCTGTACTATGATGAATTCTAAAACCTGACTGAAACTCTTCAAATAGACCATTCCTCTGCAGATGATCAGTTAGCTGTTTTACAACTACCCTTTCAAGAATTTTTGAGAGAAAAGGAAGGTTGGAGATTGGCCTATAATTAGCTAAGATAGCTGGGTCAAGTGATGGCTTTTTAAGTAATGGTTTAATTACTGCCACCTTAAAAGCCTGTGGTACATAGCCAACTAACAAAGATAGATTGATCATATTTAAGATCGAAGCATTAAATAATGGTAGGGCTTCCTTGAGCAGCCTGGTAGGAATGGGGTCTAATAAACATGTTGATGGTTTGGATGAAGTAACTAATGAAAATAACTCAGACAGAACAATCGGAGAGAAAGAGTCTAACCAAATACCGGCATCACTGAAAGCAGCCAAAGATAACGATACGTCTTTGGGATGGTTATGAGTAATTTTTTCTCTAATAGTTAAAATTTTGTTAGCAAAGAAACTCATGAAGTCATTACTAGTTAAAGTTAATGGAATACTGAGCTCAATAGAGCTCTGACTCTTTGTCAGCCTGGCTACAGTGCTGAAAAGAAACCTGGGGTTGTTCTTATTTTCTTCAATTAGTGATGAGTAGAAAGATGTCCTAGCTTTACGGAGGGCTTTTTTATAGAGCAACAGACTCTTTTTTCCAGGCTAAGTGAAGATCTTCTAAATTAGTGAGACGCCATTTCCTCTCCAACTTACGGGTTATCTGCTTTAAGCTACAAGTTTGTGAGTTATACCACGGAGTCAGGCACTTCTGATTTAAAGCTCTCTTTTTCAGAGGAGCTACAGCATCCAAAGTTGTCTTCAATGAGGATGTAAAACTATTGATGAGATACTCTATCTCACTTACAGAGTTTAGGTAACTACTCTGCACTGTGTTGGTATATGGCATTAGAGAACATAAAGAAGGAATCATATCCTTAAACCTAGTTACAGCGCTTTCTGAAAGACGTCTAGTGTAATGAAACTTATTCCCCACTGCTGGGTAGTCCATCAGAGTAAATGTAAATGTTATTAAGAAATGATCAGACAGAAGGGAGTTTTCAGGGAATACTGTTAAGTCTTCTATTTCCATACCATAAGTCAGAACAAGATCTAAGATATGATTAAAGTGGTGGGTGGACTCATTTACTTTTTGAGCAAAGCCAATAGAGTCTAATAATAGATTAAATGCAGTGTTGAGGCTGTCATTCTCAGCATCTGTGTGGATGTTAAAATCGCCCACTATAATTATCTTATCTGAGCTAAGCACTAAGTCAGACAAAAGGTCTGAAAATTCACAGAGAAACTCACAGTAACGACCAGGTGGACGATAGACAATAACAAATAAAACTGGTTTTTGGGACTTCCAATTTGGATGGACAAGACTAAGAGTCAAGCTTTCAAATGAATTAAAGCTCTGTCTGGGTTTTTGATTAATTAATAAGCTGGAATGGAAGATTGCTGCTAATCCTCCGCCCCGGCCCGTGCTACGAGCATTCTGACAGTTAGTGTGACTCGGGGGTGTTGACTCATTTAAACTAACATATTCATCCTGCTGTAACCAGGTTTCTGTAAGGCAGAATAAATCAATATGTTGATCAATTATTATATAATTTACCAACAGGGACTTAGAAGAGAGAGACCTAATGTTTAATAGACCACATTTAACTGTTTTAGTCTGTGGTGCAGTTGAAGGTGCTATATTATTTTTTCTTTTTGAATTTTTATGTTTAAATAGATTTTTGCTGGTTATTGGTAGTCTGGGAGCAGGCACCGTCTCTACGGGGATGGGGTAATGAGGGGATGGCAGGGGGAGAAAAGCTGCAGAGAGGTGTGTAAGACTACAACTCTGCTTCCTGGTCCCAACCCTGGATAGTCACGGTTTGGAGAATTTAAGAAAATTGGCCAGATTTCTAGAAATGACAGCTGCTCCATCCAAAGTGGGATGGATGCCGTCTCGCCTAACAAGACCAGGTTTTCCCCAGAAGCTTTGCCAATTATCTATGAAGCCCACCTCATTTTTTGGACACCAGTCAGACAGCCAGCAATTCAAGGAGAACATGCGGCTAAATATGTCACTCCCGGTCTGATTGGGGAGGGGCCCAGAGAAAACTACAGAGTCCGACATTGTTTTTGCAAAGTTACACACCGATTTAATGTTAATTTTAGTGACCTCCGATTGGCGTAACCGGGTGTCATTACTGCCGACGTGAATTACAATCTTACCAAATTTACGCTTAGCCTTAGTCAGCAGTTTCAAATTTCCTTCAATGTCGCCTGCTCTGGCCCCCGGAAGACAATTGACTATGGTTGCTGGTGTCGCTAACTTCACATTTCGCAAAACAGAGTCGCCAATAACGAGAGTTTGATCCTCAGCGGGTGTGTCGCCGAGTGGGGAAAAACGGTTAGAGATGTGAACGGGCTGGCGGTGTACACGGGGTTTCTGTTTAAAACTACGCTTCCTCCTCACAGTCACCCAGTCGGCCTGCTTTCCCGGCTGCTCGGGATCTGCCAGGGGGTAACTAACGGCGTCTAAGCTACCTTGGTCCGCACCGACTACAGGGGCCTGGCTAGCTGTAGAATTTTCCACGGTGCGGAGCCGAGTCTCCAATTCGCCCAGCCTGGCCTCCAAAGCTACGAATAAGCTACACTTATTACAAGTACCGTTACTGCTAAAGGAGGCCGAGGAATAACTAAACATTTCACACCCAGAGCAGAAAAGTGCGGGAGAGACAGGAGAAGCCGCCATGCTAAATCGGCTAAGAGCTAGTAGCTACGCTAAGCTAGTGGATTCCTAAAAACACGCAAAGTGAATAATGTGTAAATAATTTAGAGGTGATTCAGCAGAAGGAGTGCTTTAGTTAAGGCACGTAAAGATTACACTGGGAAACAAATCGTTATCTAGATAACTAGATCAATCTAACTGCGCAGATTAAACAGCTAACAGATACAGAAAAACACCGCTGTGCTCCGGAACAGGAAGTGATACAATACCGCAGTGAGAGCCAACCACCAGTAGAGGCAAGCAAGAGTCAAGTGCACCAAGTGCCTTGAATTGATCACAAGATGGGACCTGATTATTCAAAACCTTATAAGTATGAAGAAGAATTTTAAATTCTATTCTAGAATTAACAGGAAGCCAATGAAGAGAGGCCAATATGAGTGAAATACGCTCTCTCCTTCTAGTCCCCGTCAGTACTCTAGCTGCAGCATTTTGAATTAACTGAAGGCTTTTCAGGGAACTTTTAGGACAACCTGATAATAATGAATTACAATAGTCCAGCCTAGAGGAAATAAATGCATGAATTAGTTTTTCAGCATCACTCTGAGACAAGACCTTTCTAATTTTAGAGATATTGCGCAAATGTAAAAAAGCAGTCCTACATATTTGCTTAATATGCGCATTGAAGGACATATCCTGATCAAAAATGACTCCAAGATTTCTCACAGTATTACTAGAGGTCAGGGTAATACCATCCAGAGTAAGGATCAGGTTAGACACCATGTTTCTAAGATTTGTGGGGCCAAGTACAATAACTTCAGTTTTATCTGAATTTAAAAGCAGGAATTTAGAGGTCATCCATGTCTTTATGTCTGTAAGACATTCCTGCAGTTTAACTAATTGGTGTGTGTCCTCTGGCTTCATGGATAGATAAAACTGGGTATCATCTGCGTAACAATGAAAATTTACGCAATGCTTTCTAATAATACTGCCTAAGGGAAGCATGTATAAAGTGAATAAAATTGGTCCTAACACAGATCCTTGTGGAACTCCATAATTAACCTTAGTCTGTGAAGAAGACTCCCCATTTACATGAACAAATTGTAATCTATTAGATAAATATGATTCAAACCACCGCAGCGCAGTGCCTTTAATACCTATGGCATGCTCTAATCTCTGTAATAAAATTTTATGGTCAACAGTATCAAAAGCAGCACTGAGGTCTAACAGGACAAGAACAGAGATGAGTCCACTGTCTGAGGCCATCAGAAGATCATTTGTAAACTTCACTAATGCTTTTTCTGTACTATGATGAATTCTGAAACCTGACTGAAACTCTTCAAATAGACCATTCCTCTGCAGATGATCAGTTAGCTGTTTTACAACTACCCTTTCAAGAATTTTTGAGAGAAAAGGAAGGTTGGAGATTGGCCTATAATTAGCTAAGATAGCTGGGTCAAGTGATGGCTTTTTAAGTAATGGTTTAATTACTACCACCTTAAAAGCCTGTGGTACATAGCCATCTAATAAAGATAGTTTGATCATATTTAAGATTGAAGCATTAATTAATGGTAGGGCTTCCTTGAGCAGCCTGGTAGGAATGGGGTCTAATAGACATGTTGATGGTTTAGAGGAAGTGACTAATTAAATAACTCAGACAGAACAATTGGAGAGAAAGAGTCTAACCAAATACCAGCATTACTGAAAGCAGCCAAAGATAACGATATGTCTTTGGGGTGGTTATGAGTAATTTTTTCTCTAATAGTTAAAATTTTATTAACAAAGAAATTCATGAAGTCATTACTAGTTAAAGTTAAAGGAATACTCGGCTCAATAGAGCTCTGACTCTTTGTCATCCTGGCTACAGTGCTGAAAAGAAACCTGGGGTTGTTCTTATTTTCTTCAGTTAGTGATGAGTAGTAAGATGTCCTAGCTTTACGGAGGGCTTTTTTATAGAGCAACAGACTCTTTTTCCAGGCTAAGTGAAGCTCTTCTAAATTAGTGAGACGCCATTTCCTCTCCAACTTACGGGTTATCTGCTTTAAGCTGCGAGTTTGTGAGTTATACCACAGAGTCATGCACTTCTGATTTAAGGCTCTCTTTTTCAGAGGAGCTACAGCATCCAAGGTTGTCCTCAATGAGGATATAAAACTATTGACGAGATAATCTATCTCACTCACAGAGTTTAGGTAGCTACTCTGCACTGTGTTGGTAAATGGCATTGGAGAACATAACAAAGAAGGAATCATATCCTTAAACATAGTTACAGCACCTTCAGAAAGACTTCTACTGTAATGAAACTTATTCCCTACTGCTGGGTAGTCCATTAAAGTAAATGTAAATGTTATTAAGAAATGATCAGACAGAAGGGGGTTTTCAGGGAATACTGTTAAGTCTTCAATTTCCATACCATAAGTCAAAACAAGATCTAAAGTATGATTAAAGTGGTGGGTGGACTCATTTACATTTTGAGCAAAGCCAATTGAGTCTAATAATAGATTAAATGCAGTGTTGAGGCTGTCATTCTCAGCATCTATGTGGATGTTAAAATCACCCACTATAATTATCTTATCTGAGCTAAGCACTAAGTCAGACAAAAAGTCTGAAAATTCACAGAGATACTCACAGTAACGACCAGGTGGACGATAGATAACAACAAATAAAACTGGTTTTTGGGACTTCCAATTTGGATGGACAAGACTAAGAGTCAAGCTTTCAAATGAATTAAAGCTCTGTCTGGGTTTTTGATTAATTAATAAGCTGGAGTGGAAGATTGCTGCTAATCCTCCCCCTCGGCCTGTGCTACGAGCATTCTTAGTGTGACTCTGGGGTGTTGACTCACTAACATATTCATCCTGCTGTAACCAGGTTTCTGTAAGGCAGAATAAATCAATATGTTGATCAATTATTATATCATTTACTAACAGGGACTTAGAAGAGTCAGGACATCAAGAATAAAGCACACGCACCCTCTTCACAATGTCACAGTAACAGCAAAAGTAAACAGTCACAAATGAGATGTTAAATCACTAAATAATTATTGTTACTCTTGTTAAACCTGATGAGAACAGAGAGGTGGGTCATCTGGGGTCTGGATGTGCTTTTGCAAATAAACACTGTACTGATTGTTCCTAGAGTTCCTGAATTAAATGTCTTGTGTGTATCATGTTTTTTGGACAATATGTCACACAGGCCCATTTGTCGTATCTGCCCCAAAATGTGTCCTGAATATGAAAATAGCATAGAAAAGTCACTCCAGTCATATCTATTTTTGAAATGTGGTGTGTTTGCAAAATAAATCAGAGCATCATTTATTTGTAATGTAACTACTACGTTAGTGAGCAGAAATGAATGTGCCATTTTTCTTTTTTTACTACTGAACAGAAAAAAAAGATTCTGTTCAGAAGCAAATGCATGTTAATTTATCTGATTATGTAATTAAATGTTTAAGAATTTCTGTACTTTCTGGTTAGCCTTAGCTGTCCTCAGTATTGCTGTTTCTTGTAGTCCAACATCATCCAAACAAGTGCAGAGCAGTATGAAGGTTAGGTTAATTCCACTCTTTATTCGAGTATGGCCTTTCAGTTTGAGAACATGATTTATTCATTTCACTAGTTCTCTAAAACCCAGCTAGTTCTCCTGACTCAGATAGTCTTCTTTTTGTATTTGTTCTTTTTGTCTTACAGCAGTTGTCACCCAGCTTTATGGCTGTAAACTCTTTGTGCATCGTATCAGTTGCAAACACGGCTTGCTCTATGTCTGATTGCATTGTCCCTGACAAATAAATAAATGATATGAATTACTGCCATCTTTGGCTATGGAGTGTGAATCATAGTACCTCATTCAGATCAGTATACAAGAGCTTCTTCTGACATATGGAGACAGTGCCACCTTATGGCTGTAGATGATAGTGCAGCATATTTTATATATAGTGTAGTGAAATGAAAATCAGACAAATGGTTTTGTGGAAACAGATAGTGAGGGGTGCAGCTGTTTGGGCTGCGTTCAAGGGCTTTGGTTCACTGGAAGACACACACATGGTAACACGCAGCAGGTGAATCCACTGCTGGCCTCTCTGGAGAACATCTGATTCATTTACAATCCAATGGAGGTTTCATTTTCATTCACACAGATGCAGCACTGAGCCACACCAGCAGCACAAAACATGTGCACACAGGCTGGAATAAAAATGAGCAATATTCAAATCAAAAGGAAAATATTCACAGGATGTAGGGCGATGCTCTTTCCCACCTTCCCCCATCACTCCTTTTTGCTCTATCTCTGCGCTGCACCTTCATTCCTCTCTCCTTTTTTCCCTCTTAATTTTCTCTCCTCCCCTCTCCAGCTCCCTCTAATAATGACATAAAGCGAGCAGGTGGTGCCCTCTTGTGGTTGGATAAATCAGATTCTCTTGCAGTGTCTGACTCACTGACTGACACCGGTACAAGTATGAGAACTACTGCCAGTACTACTACTGTTACTGCATTGGCACGAGTGTAAAGTAGCCCAGTACTTTCATGCCAGTGTGAGATTTAACTCAAATTGTGAAGCGTTTTTAATTTTAGGAGTATTTCCTTTGAATAACACTTAATATTTTTACTCTACTACAGTAAAATTGATCAAGGTTTGAGGTAAATCATGCTCCATTGTTAATTTTCTTGTGCTGCCTTTGTCGCTGCCTTTAAGGGAGCCAGTCATGAAAAATATTTTTATCTACCTCTTACTGTTAAATATGTTTTAATGGAACAGCATAAAGCAGTCTAATGTGTTAGTCTACTAAGCTAGCTTAGTCAACTAAGGTTAGTCGCCCAACATTATCCATCTAATCTCCGTTTCACATCGATGGTTAAACATGTAGATTAGTGGTCCTACATTAGTCAACGATTTTCACGGTCATAACGTCCTCTCGTGCAACAGTTTTGTTTACTTCTAGGTTGGTCCGTCTGCTACAAACATGGCTGAGTTCGCCGCAGCAGAGAAGTGCTCCCGACCTCAGAGTCCATATAAATCTCCAATGGATTATTCCAGTCTTGGAACACCTGCTCCTGCAGTAAGTCTCTCCTTCCTTTTTTCCTCCGTCAAGTGGTGGCACATGGTAGCTGCCTTTTTTTTTGAGGTAAGACATTGATGTTTTGTCGACTAAAATAAGATTAGCTTCCCCTGTAACAGGTTAAAAATTTTAGTCGGGTAACGTGAAAGTTTGATCAACTAAGTGCGTTGTGCAACAACTAAGTCGACTGAGTTTAGTTCACTAAATAAGATTAGGCTGCTTTATGAAACCGGGCCCAGGAAACCAGACTCAAGTTAATCAACCTCTACGGCTCCTCACCAGTCCTCTGTCACTGGTGTCAAACATCATTGTGTTCTGTGTTTTACATGGAAATGTTCCTAAAGGACTTGCTATTTATATTTTGCGCAATTCAGCACTTCTGCCGACTTTAGTTCACTTTGCCTGTAGCAGCGATTATTATTCTCAGTGCGTCACTTTCACAAAAAAGCTTCAAAGCTTCATTCTTCTACATGAACAGTTCCACACAAAAACACCTCAAAGGTTTAAAACAAAAAAACATCAACGAGAACATCTGAAAACAATTAGGAACCTAAACGGATTAATTCCCCTGACCAAACAAGAAAATATGGACAAGCACGTGTCTCACTATCACACAAGTGCCCTTGAGCAAGGGGCATAACACCCAAATTGGTGTCAGCGTGCAGTTGAGTGCTTTAGGAGGAAGCACACTGACATCTGTGAATAAGATGCATTATTATAAAATCCTTTGAGGGTTTCACTCAGATGCAGAAGTCTTTCATCAACAGTTCATTTACTGTTTTAATTGACAAACCACTCCACAGCCCGGTCCTGTTGAACTGACGTGTTACATATGAAGTAGCCGCCTTAGGTCCTGGATGGCAACCATCCAGGCAGACAAGCAGTCCATTCCTACATCTCTTCAATAACCATCCATCGGCTACAGCCAGGTGAAACATGGGCAGTGGGGAAGATTCGGTTTAATGATGCCTTTCTGGGAGACAGAATGAGGATTTACTGTTCACTCACAGACCCAGAGCTCTGTGTTTGAACTGGAATAGAGACGCGGACTCAGAGAATGCTCGACACTCAGCACTGTTTCCAGAGGCTGAGCGGACAAACTGCTGTCTGTCAACAAATGGCTCCGTTCCCACATGATGATCCTTTGTTATATTTCTTGTTGAAAAGCACCCGAAGATGCAAGAACATTTTAGCATCTATACGTTTGGCACATCCACGGTCACAGCGTTCTCTGGTGGCTCCACTTGGTGTTCACATCACAAACAAACCACACAGACGTGTGTGCAAAGCGGTATCACGGGTTAGTGGTTTGCCGCCGAGGTCTAATGGCACATTACTCTCAGAATAAATGAGCCAAATCTCTGAAGAGAAAGTGCACCAGAGTTTGTTTCAACAGGAACCAGACCTTCAGGTTTGAAAGCAAAATCTGGTGGAAACCTCATAAATATATGACTACAAACAAGTCGCTACATTTTTATTCTCTAATTATTATTAAATTATTTTATTCTCAAATTATAACTATATTATCTTCAGACATTTAAAACCTCAGGAGTACTTTACTCACAGCCCCCTGACTGTAGTGTAATTCTACAGTAACAGAATTACAATCAGAATTTTTTTTTTTTTATGTAAGCCAAATTTTGTTCTAAGTGTAACTCCTTTAGTGTCGAATTGCCCTCTCTCACATGTACAGCAAAAATAAAAAGACATTCATTTATATAGAGCTCAAGTGATCGCAATTTAATTGTAGGTAATAACCATAGAAGATGCAAGATGCTGCAATTACAAATGCGATATCACACATTTCATGTCAGTTGTGTGTGGTTGTTTGCACACAAAGTGACTTTTCCAGGAATCATAATTAGAAAACCCTTTATTCACCAAGTATCCTCAAAAAGAATACAAGGTATTTGACTCCGGTTTTGAAATGTATTCTCTCTGTACAAGCCTGTATTAATAAACACTAAATAATTCACAAATAAAAGACAGAGTTCAAATAACTAAAAATAAACTTCAGCAAAGAAAAAAAAAAAAGAACATAGGAGAAATAAACAAACAGACTGAAGTTGTACAAGAGGAATATATATTTATGGCAGGTTAAATTGTTAAACTGTTCAAAATGTTCTTTTCCAGGATTTACCTACAAATGGATTACCTGAAATCCTGAAGATTTAGAGTCTCCAGTGAGTCTCGTAACACCCTGTGACAAATCTAGAGGGGGTTGCATCCAAGATGGTTCAGTGTTTTGTTCAGAGGTTGGAAAGACACTCTCTTGCTAATCCATCATATGACTGTCACTGTCCAGAACATTTCCAGAGTTTAAAATTTAAATAGCATATTAACCTTCTGGGGTCCAAAGTCATTTTCTCAAAGTTTATATAATTTCAATATAATTTCAAAACAATCTCAGCTTTCAGAATGCGAGACATATATTTGTGTAAATCTTTGGGCATAAGGTATAATTTGGCTAGCGTCCCAGAGCTCCCAAGTCTCACTCATTCAGAGTCAGACGTGCTTTAAATGGTCCTGTCACGTTTCACACACTCAGCATGAGACCCAATATGTCGTCGCGCTGTCATGCTAATGCATGACATTCTCCAACATTCCACCAGTATCACCTACAAGACAAGATTCTGTGGAAAATAACTCCTCAACTTGAGAGCTCTGGAGTCCTGAAAATATGAAATGCATTTTTAGGAATTCCTCAAATCTTAAATGAATAAACATTTTTATTCATATGGATAAACTCTTTCGGTATTAGAAATGGTTTTACACCATTACACAAAAGTAGTGTAATATATGAAAAAGTTTAAAACTATGTGATAAACTTTACAAAAAAAAAAAAAAAATCAAATATGTACCATGCAGTGCAGCAGCGCCACCTGCTGGGAATAATATGACAGCTATCTGGAACATTTCAAACAGTATGCTTGTAAAATAATATATCTAACCTGTCTGCTGCTCTTGTCATAAATCTTCAAAATTCTGCGATAAACCTGTGACTGATGACACTTCATTGTGACATAGACAAGCGGTTTCTGAATATTTATTGTTTATATAACCCAATTAACCACAGATATAGCGCCTTAAATTTGGAAATGCATCATTTTCAATAAGTAGAAAGTTCAACACGTTTGATACTTTGACAGTTTGTGCAGCTGTTGACGGATAATTGAACAACCGGATCGATTTCATGACCTTTCATTTAAGCTGCTCTGCGTCCTCACCTCCTCCTCATTCCCTTCCCTCGTCTCCTCCCTGCAGCAGCTCTGAGCAGCAGAAATGCATATTTCTAACATAATGTGCATTGCTAAAACAATGGGCTCCTCTTAATCCTCTTAATTTATTCCCATTATTCCCTGAGGACAGAATTTGACTCCCTGTGAAATACACACACACACACACACACACACACACACACACACACACACACACACACACACACACACACACACACACACACACACACACACACACTTCATTAACCTGTGGAGAAGTTCTCAGTGCAAAGGAAGCTTTCCGCTCCATTAACCAGTGTCATTACTGCGACTACCTGGATTGTAAATGGGAATATGTATGTGCTCCACTTCACACAGACAAACTGGGAAGAATTGAAATAAGTAATGTGATTAGACGAGGAAGCGCTGCAATATCATATTAGTCCCTCTACGTCTGCAGGAAATAAAACATTCAACAGCATTTTAAAAATCTGCTGATATCATTACAAACCTCGTTAGGAAATTAAGGTAAGGATGTGGATGTGGACCATGAAGCCAACATTACAGACATGGTCAGTGGAGCCCAAGTAATGGTTTTATAACGGATTTCATTACGAACTGGCTCGAAAATCTGCTGAAAGTCAACAAAATGAACCTTTTTCTTTTTCTTTATCTATCTCGTGCAGAAAAAAAATTAGCCCTAATCACAAACAGCCACTTATCAACCTTTTCCATTTACATGAAAAAAGTAAAAAAAATAAATAAATAAAAACGACCACTTCCTGCACCTGTCTCTCTTTCTCTCACCCTCTTTCCATTCTTGTCATTAATTTTGTTGACTATTTCCTCAGCCTGGCCTTTTTTTTCTGGATTCCTCTTTTTGGTGTGACACACAAACACACACAGACCAGCAAACACAAAAAGATGCACAAGCACACACTGATCCTGGTTGACAGAAGAACCCAGTTTGAGAACCCGTCAGAGGCCAAAGCACTCTGTCACTGTCAAGACTGAAAAACAGTTTCACCCTGTGGAAGATAAACCGGAGCCGGCAGAAAGACGGAGACACTCCTCAGAATAAGAACACACAGTAAGTTTCAAAGTAAGTGTCACAGAACTGCAAGGAATGGTGAAGAGATGTCAGCATCTGAGTGCAACATTTGTTAATGTGCAGTATCCACATTATCCACAGAAATATCCACAGTTTTGTACATACTTTTCTCTTTTGTGTGTGTGTGTGTGTGTGTGTGTGTGTGTGTGTGTGTGTGTGTGTGTGTGTGTGTGTGTGTGTGTGTATAACAAATCACAAAAATCATGGTTTGAACTGGATCACCCTTTTACTCCTTTTCTAAATCGGGGGGCGGGCCAAGAATATCCCAACATTCAATGAGTGAGAGGTGGGGCTCAACCCTGGACAGGCTGCCAGTCTATTGCAGGGCCACATATAGACGGACAAACGCATTCACACGCTCACCTCTGGTCAATGTAGTCACCAATTCACCTGACCTGCATGTTTTTGCCAGAGCACCCGGAGGAACCCACGCAAGCACGGGGAGGACTTAAGGACCAATGAAAACAAGGAACATTTTGCTTGTGTTCCTGAGAACAAGGTGTCCACTGTTAACTGTTGCTTTAAATTGCAATAGCCTTTGTCAAGATTATGAAATATAGAAAGAAAATGGATGGATGTTTTGAAAGATTTGTTTAAATTTAGAATTTAATTTTATCATTTAAACTTTTATCATTGCATCCATTTTTAGTTTGAAGTTAGGTGTATGGTTGCGCGTCGTGAGTACTTGTTCACGGAAATATGGGGCTGCATGTCAGGTAAAGGCACTGGGGAGATGGCTGTCATTACATCATCAATAAATGCACAAGTTTATGTTGATATTTTGGACAATTGAAAGGATGTTTGGGGATGATGAAATCATTTTTCAAGATGATAATGCATCTTGCCATAGAGCAAAAACTGCAAAAACATTCCTTGCAAAAAGACACATAGGGTCAATGTCAATGAGCAGATCTGATTTGATGTAGGTGTTAATTTGGGGGATGAAAATTTACAGGGTGATTCCATAATTTTTTCCTCAGAATTGAGTGATTCCATATTTTTTTCCTCTGCTTGGTCTAAAAAAGTAACCGTTACTGACTGACACAATCTTTTTTCTTGATTTCTTATAGTGTTTCTTCAAGCCAGAAAGTTGCCATTTGAAATGACTTTAGTTTTGTGTCATGTCTGTGATCTGCTTTTTTTCTACATAATTAAACAACTGAATGAACATCCTCTGAGGCCGGTGATTCCATACTTTTGACAGGGGTTGTATATGACTACAAACAAGTCGCTACATTTTTATTCTCTAATTATTATTAAATTATTTTATTCTCAAATTATAACTATATTATCTTCAGACATTTAAAACCTCAGGAGTACTTTACTCACAGCCTCCTGACTGTAGTGTAATTCTACAGTAACAAAATTACAATCAGAATTTTTTTTTTTTTATGTAAGCTAAATATGGCCAAATTTTGTTCTAAGTGTAACTCCTTTAGTGTAGAATTGCCCTCTCTCACATGTACAGCAAAAATAAAAAGACATTCATTTATATGGAGCTCAAGTGATCGCAATTTAATTGTAGGTAATAACCATAGAAGATGCAAGATGCTGCAATTACAAATGCGATATCACACATTTCATGTCAGTTGTGTGTGGTTGTTTGCACACAAAGTACTTGTTCACGGAAATATTTTGGACGATTAAGGATTACGAGTAAGGATTGTGGATATTTGCTGTTAAGATCGGACACTGATTAAACCTCTGTGTGTAAATTTGGGTGTCATTTTATGCTGCTTGGTGAGCAGAAGCTAAAGGTTAGCTATCGGTTAGCCGCTAACTCAGTCTTCTCGTCGTCATGCCACCGAAACAAACCCCATTAACGGAGGAAAATGAGGACATTAGAAAGGCATTTGACTTTCTCTCACATGACGTTTGTGACATTAAGTCTAAACAAGACAAGATTTTGCAACTTGTGGAAGAAGTCGCAAAACTACGGGCGCAAGTCGAGGAGAGGGACAGGAAGATTGCAGCACTGGAGCAAAGAGTGGATGACTTGGAGCAATATTCAAGAATAAATTCAATTTTTTTTTTCCAATTTATTTTCATTTATATAGCGCCAAATCACAACAGAGTTGCCTCAAAGCGCTTACACAGGTAAGGTCTAACCTTACCAACCCCCAGAGCAACAGTGGTAAGGAAAAACTCCCTCTGAGGAAGAAACCTCAAGCAGACCAGACTCAAAGGGGTGACCCTCTGCTTGGACCATGCTACAAAACATAAATTACAGAACAATTCACAGAACAATTCACGGACGAATATACAAGAAATGCAATTGGCGCACAGGACAGGAGGATCGCGAACACGAACACAACTCCCATCTCTGGATGGAGCTGCACCTTAAACAGAGAGAAAAAACAGAATCAGGCATCAGAAAGACAAGAAATACTGTATAATTTGATAGCATTAAACAACAAGAAAAACAGAGAAATACTAAGGTGATCGCCGGCCACTAGCCCTAAACTTCATTAAAAGCCCCAGAATTTAGGTAAAATTGAGGCCGCGGCCCACTCCAATTACTAATAAAATGAATTAAAAGAGTAAAAAGCATAAAACAAAACTGTACCAGTATGCTAGCCATATGAAAGGGAAAATAAGTGCGTCTTAAGTCTGGACTTGAAAGTCTCCACAGAATCTGTTTTATTGATGCAGGGAGATCATTCCACAGAACAGGGGCAAGATAAGAGAAAGCTCTGTGACCTGCAGAGTTCTTATTCACCTTAGGGACACAAAGTAGTCCTGCACCCTGAGAACGTAAAACCCCTGGCCGGGACCTATGGTTTAATTAGGTCAGCTAGGTAGGAGGGTGCCAGTCCATGAATAAATTTTATAGGTTCGTAGCAGAACCTTAAAATCTGATCTCACTGGGACAGGAAGCCAGTGAAAGGATGCCAAAATGGGTGTAATATGGTTGAACTTTCTGCTTCGTGTCAAAAGTCTGGCTGCAGCATTTTGAACCAATTGGAGACCCCTAATGCTAGACTGCAGTAAACCAGAAAATAGAACATTGCAGTAGTCCAGTGTAGAAGAGATAAATGCATGGATCAGGGTCTCAGCATCAGCCATAGACAGGATGGGACGAAGCTTCGCTATATTTCGCAGGTGGAAGAAAGCAGTCCTAGTAATATTTCTAATTTGGAGGCCAAAGGACAACGAAGGATCAAAAATTACCCCAAGGTTCCTCACTTTGTAAGTGTGATGTATGACACACGAGCCGAGGCTGAGCGTTAACTGGTCAAATTGACGCCGATGTCTCACTGGACCAAGAACCATCATTTCAGTCTTATCAGAGTTTAAAAGTAGGAAGTTTCTAGACATCCATCTTCTCACTGCTGCAAGCCAATCTTCTAAGGATTTTATGTGAACGAGATTACCAGCAGTTATTGGCATGTATAACTGAGTATCATCTGCATAGCAGTGAAAGGTAATCCCAAAATGCCGCAATATGTGTCCAAGGGGTGCTATATAAAGGGAGAAAAGCAGGGGGCCTAAGACAGACCCATGTGGAACCCCAAATTTCATGTCACTAAGGTTAGAGGTAGTGTTACTGTACAAAACAGTGAGAACAACTGGTATGACGTCAGCCATGCAAGGGCACTCCCAGTAATTCCAAAATGATTTTCCAGCCTATCAAGTAGAATATGATGATCCACTGTATCAAATGCAGCACTGAGATCTAACAGCAACAGAACCGTAGTGGTGTCCGAATCCAATGTAAGCAGAAGATGATTCACCACTTTAGTGAGAGCCGTCTCTGTGGAATGATATTTTCTAAAAGCAGACTGCAGTGGCTCAAAGAGATTATTCTCAGTAAGATAGTGTACGAGCTGCCGTGACACCACTTTTTCCAGAATTTTAGAGAAAAATTATAGATTTGATATCGGCTGATAGTTTGTCAATACACTAGGGTCAAGATTAGGTTTCTTAAGTAATGGTTTAATCACTGCAGATATGAAACATTTAGGAACAGATCCAGAAGTTAAAGAAAGATTAATAATTTCCAGCACAGTCGGCCCAAGAGTGGGCCACAGGTCCTTAAACAGTTTTGTTGGTATAGGATCAAATAAACAGGTTGTGCTTTTTGTTGACATTACGAGTTTTGTCAGCATGCCTAGTGAGATACTGTCAAATTCTGTAAATCTAGGTAATACCTCAGTAGTGGCGCCCACATCAATAGCAGGGTGTAGTGGCTGGATTAAGGCATGCCGGGATATGTTTAACCTGATGTCTTCTATTTTCTTCCCAAAGTAATCCAGGAAATCTTGTGCTGTAAAAGGAGAGTGAACTACGAAACTGTAAACTTAATAAGTGAGTGATCAGACACCACTGATATAAGAGGCATGATGTCAATATTCGTGACAGCAATGCCACATGCGAGAACTAGATCCAGGGTATTTCCACTAATGTGCGTTGAATCCCGAATGCATTGCCGAAATCCTAATGCATCCACAATTTCCATAAACGATTTGCAGAGGGGAACAGAAGGCTTATTTATATGAATGTTAAATTCACCAATGATCAGAATGTTATCTACACTAGTTGACAAGTTAGAGATGAATACACCAAATTCATCTAAGAATTCAGAATATGGGCCAGGAGGCCTATATACAGTGACAAAGTAATACGACTGATTTTTATTCTTCTGACTTTGGCAATGTGTAATATCCTGAGCAGAGCAGAGAATCAGATGCTCAAGTGAGTAATATTTGTAACCCCCAACAGCTAATAAGCTAAACCTAGATTTATAAATAAGAGCAACACCCCCGCCTTGCTTCGCATCACGAGGGATGTGACTAAATGTATATGCTGGTGGGCAGGCCTCATTTAAGGGGAGGACAGCTGTAGGTTTAAGTCAGGTTTCACATAGCCCAATCATATCTAAGTGATGATCAATAATTAGATCACTGATCAACAATGATTTTGAGGACAGTGATCTTATGTTAATGAGATCCAGTCTAAGAACCTCAGTGGGGTTGACAGTTGAACTGTTTGGGTTTAGGGGTGGTTCCAGAGTGGCATATATAAGATGCCTAGAAGTAGGTTTGGGTTTAAGACATTCCACGCGCGTTGTAGGTAGCAGACACGAAATCTTTGCTATTGCTGGAACAACCACTGGGACATCCTCAATTTCAACATCATCCAATATAGTAATGGGTATTAAGTTTGGAAAGCATATCCCTCTATGATTTTTATGGACACGACTAAGGAAGCAGGCCACAGTCTCAACTTGATGAAATTCCCTCCCTGGCAAATAAACTGCACTATCACCATAGTGGATTTTCTGCACTAAATTTCCCGCTAAGCTAATGGATTCCACCCCCACATTTGTCATAAGCCTTGCAGGGTCTCTAATCACCTGCTCCGTGGCCTGGCCAATAAATGATGTTATTGTGACAGGGTTGAAGTTAAAACCCCGGTCATCCGCGTATGCTGTGACCGCAGACAGCGAGGACAGAGCCGGCGAGCTGGAGATGAGCTCCATGGAACAACAAGTGGCAGCTTTTCTCGCAACCAGAGACATTAATCTGGACGTGGATACCATCGAGGCTTGCCACCCTCTGCCAGCTAGGGACAACAACACGCCAGCTGTGATCTTGAGGTTTGTAAACAGGAAAAGCAAAATTGCACTAATGAAACAAGGGAAAAAGCTAAAGGACACGAATGTTTACTTGAATGACCACTTAACAAAAAGGAATGCGGACACTGCTAAGAAAGCCAGATATTTACAGAAACAAAACAAAATACAGAACACATGGGTTATGAACTGCAAAGTATACATTAAACTTAAAGGTACACCTGAGGAAGCCAAGGTACTCATCATCAAAGACATAGAAGAACTAAAAAAATACGAATGAGGACAAAACATAACTGTATTGCACCGATATAATGACATCCAACAATAATTCTTCTATCATGGAAGAAAATGATGTAGGGATACAACAAAGGATTCTGGACTATGGACACTTGGAACTGAAATAATTTGAGTACACTGATTATAGGGCATTAGATTTGGAAGATGAATTAGATCCTGATAACAACCTGTTTTTATTATCCAACCCAATAGATTGCAAATATTTATCTGAAGATGATTATAACTATTTTGTTGACTCCAAAGGGAAACTCTCAATTATTCATTTCAATAGTAGGAGCATGTATAGTAACTTCATCCACATCAAAGAATATTTACAACAATTTACCCAGCCATTTCACATTATTGCGATTTCAGAAACATGGTTTAATGAGGATAAAGGCATAGATTTCGAGTTAGAAGGTTATAGCTTGAACTATGTAAACAGAGGAAATAAAATGGGAGGTGGAGTTGCTATATATGTCCATAATAACATTAAATTTAAAGTAATAGGAAATATGACAATGACAATATATGACACATTAGAATGCATAACAATAGAGATACTCAATGCAAAAAAGAAAAATATTATTGTAAGTTGCTTATACAGGTCACCTGGTTCAAGTCTGGAATTTTTTACAGAGTGGGTGGAAAAAACTTTTTCCACAATAGGTAACAAAAAAATATTTATCTGTGGAGATTTCAATATTGATTTGATGAACCCATTAATCACAAACCAACCGATGACTCTATCAATAGGATGCACAGTATGTGTTTTTATCCAGCTATCACTAAACCTAGTAGAATTACACCTCATAGTGCTACTCTCATTGACAACATTTTCACAAATGACATGGAGTCTACAAGTATCAGCGGCCTAATGATCTGTGACATATCTGACCACCTGCCTGTCTTTATAGTATATAATGACAACTGTAATCACCATAAAACACCCCAAAAACCCATATACAAACGAATAAAAAATGACAATGCTATCAACTCACTATATCATAACCTGCTAGAACAAGATTGGTATACACTATATAGGGAAAGAAATGTGGATTCAGCATTTGATAATTTTTTAGAAATCTTTACTTCAGTATATAATAAAAACTACCCAATTTGTCAAATTATTAAAAACAATATAGCCATAAAAGGTCCATGGATAACCAAGCGGTTACGTAATGCTTGTAAAAAGAAAAATAATTTATATAGACAGTTTATTAGTTTAAGGACTGAGGAATCTGAACATAAATATAAAATTTATAAAAAATAAACTGACTGATATCATGAGAACTAGCAAAAAACTATATTATAACAATTTATTACATAACAATAGGAATAACACTAAAAAGGTTTGGGGAATATTGAATACTGTTATTAAGGGTTGTAAAAGTAATAAGTCATATCCACACTATTTTACTGATAAGAATTTTGATAACTATAATATGAATGACATTGTAAATAGTTTTAACAATTTTTTTGTAAATGTTGGACCAGACTTGGCTGATAAAATTCCTAAGTGCAAATAAAATCAGCTTGACAATTCACCCATAGAAAATAATTCAAAGACAATGTTTCTGTCTGGAGTAACCGAGGCTGAACTAATAGATACTGTTAATAAGTGTAATCATCAATCATCTACTGATTGTTATGATATAGATATGACTGTAATAAAAAGAATTATCCAGAGTATTTCTAATCCTTTAACATATATATGCAATCTATCATTCCAAACAGGAACATTTCCAAACAAAATGAAAATTGCAAAAATAATACCATTGTATAAAAATGGAAACAAACACATCTTCACTAACTACAGACCAGTCTCTCTAATCCCTCAGTTTTCAAAAATATTAGAGAAACTCTTTAACAACAGATTAGAGAAATTTATAGATAAACACAACATAATTAATGAAAGTCAGTATGGCTTTAGGTCAGCCAGGTCAACATCAATGGCCATAATTGATGCGGTTGAAGAAATCACGAATAAATTAGACAAGAAGAAATATGCAGCTGGAATATTTATTGATCTCAAAAAGCCTTTGATACTCTTAATCATGGAATTTTATAGTATAGATATAGATATAGTATAGATATAGTACAGTATAGATACTGTGTCAGAAATAAAATTCTTAGGAATAACTATAGACAGCAAATTAACCTGGAAAGCACACATCAGACACATACAAAGTAAAGTTTCTAAAAGTGTCTCAGTTATTAACAAGGTTAAATACTTCTTAGATTATAATGCATTGTATTTACTGTATTGTTCATTAGTTTTGCCCTACCTAACCTACTGCATTGAAATTTGGGGCAACAACTATAAAAGTTCACTACATCCCCTCTTTATACTCCAGAAACGTGCTATTAGAGTTATACACAAAGTAGGATTTTATGAGCACACTCATAATCTATTCCTGCAGTCTAAGTTGTTAAAACTATATGAATTAGTCGATTTTTATATGGCCCAACTTCTGTACAAAGCAAATAAAAATATCCTGCCTATTAATATTCAAAAGCTATTCTCACAAAGAGAAGGGGGTTATAGCCTGAGGGGCTGTAGTAACTTTAAGATTCAGCCAGTAAGAACTACGAGGAAAAGTTTGTGTGTGTCTGTGTGTGGGGTTAAACTCTGGAACCTCTGGGGCAGCAACTTAAGCAATGTACAAATATTCATTACTTCAAATCAAAGTATAAGGAAATGATTTGGTCACAATACAGGGCTGTTGGTTAGGAGGGTCATGATTATATATTAAAAATAAAATTAGAACATTTTCTGGAATGTAAAACAATATACATAACTGCCTATATTATAGTGTGTTGTTGACTATATAGGTTTTTGTGGTTGTGCTGCTGCTGGCTCACCATCTTTCACTGCAGGTGAGGAGCCAGAGTCTGAACAACACCGGTGACTCAGTCAATACAACTACAAACATGACGGTGGCTAGCTACTTCACAACGCCCAGTTTCACCGCTGCAGTGAACACAGTCGAAGACAAATAAAGGTTTTCCAAAGAGTGAGGCCTTCACGCTGCTGCTCCCAGTTGCACTCGTGCCCACTGTGGTACCTGGCGATGGCATTGGCACACATCACCAAGTGGCTTAATGAAATATCTATTTATATTATAAAGTAATATGAATATAACACAGATTAGATTGATAACCAACATGTTTGTTTGTGTGTTTGCCCTTCTGTGGTGTTGTGAGCCATCTGTCATGCTGCTGGTTCTGTTCTGTCTTAGTATCCATGACCATCCAAATCTCTATATTCACACCTGGCAGGTCTCTAGGGATGGTACTCCAGGGTAGCCCCCTGCCTTGAGAGACCATCTCACCGTCAGACCTGCCATTTTAATGCACCAACATCAAACTTTAGCAGGACCAGTGGGTAGTAACATCTTGGGATAACCTCAGGATATTACCTCACTAAGGTCCTGTGTTTTTAATTGCACCTCATATGACTCCATGCTTTAGCAGGTCCTCACCAAGGACCTGTGTTTTTAATTGCACCTCATACGACCTCATAATGCGCCTCATACAACCCCATGCTTTATTTAGCAGGTCCTCACCAAGGACCTGTGGTTTTAATTGCACCTCATACGACCCCATGCTTTAGCAGGTCCTCACCAAGGACCTGTGGTTTTAATTGCACATCATAGGACCCCATGCTTTAGCAGGTCCTCACCAAGGACCTGTGGTTTTAATGCACTCATCTCAAGCGCCTCCAACTAAGCAGGGTAAACAACATCAGTAATAATAATCATCATAATAAATCCAACGATATGTGTTCCATGTGTGTCTTGTCTGGTCCTCTGTTGTGTGTTATTTTGTCTATACTGTCCAGTGTGTAATTGTTATTCACTCCTGTGTTATATTACTATGGTATTGTATTATGTTACATTTATATTTATATGTGTATGCCCATGTGTGTATATATATATATATATATATATATATATATATATATATATATATATATACTCAAAAATATAAACGCAACACTTTTGGTTTTGCTCCCATTTTGTATGAGATGAACTCAAATATCTAAAACTTTTTCCACATACACTGTAAATCCGAAAAAGTTCAGTAAACTCAAAATTTTAATGGCAAAAAAATTACGACATAATTTTTGAGTTAATGTTCTAAAATTTTTAAGTCATGTCCAACTTATAAGTTACAAGTTCAAGAGACCCATACAACCTTATTTTTATAAGTTTACTGAGCTTATTGCATATGCTTTTTTTCCCCCAATTTAAACTTAAAACCTTAAAGTTCAGCTTGCTTATTACATTGACTTTTTGTCAGTTTTAAACTTAAATTTTAAAGTTTGGTTAACATGTAACATTAATTTCTTCTGTCACATTCAACCTAGAATTTTAAAGTTATCCTGACTTACTGCATTTCATTTTTTTCTGAAAATTTCAACCAATAGTTTTATGTTATATTAGCATATCATATTTACTTTTACAGAACTTTTGACTTAAAATCTATACACTTGCACAAAACATCCAAATAATATAATCAGGTCAGCTTTCAACACAAGACCCAAGGCCAAATATTCAAAGCAATGGCATTTATTATTCAAACAATTCAAAACAATATTCAAACAATTCAAACATTTATTATTCAAACAATTCAAAACAATATTCAAACAATTCAAACCTTTAGGCTATTATTCAAACAAATTGTTTTTCACTCAAAATGGCTGCTGTACATGACACACGTCTTTGAATACTGAAGCAAAAGAAAAGTCAATAGGCAAACATACAGCTACATAATGTGTCTGTAAATATGATTGAACCAGACATCAGCGCCACAAGTCCCATAAGACAAAACGGAATATTCGCCTTAAATTATACGCCATGGCTCAAACTTTAAAGTAAAACTGCATCCATCCAAAAGTAATGCCTGATCTAAATCGAAATCAGTCAGTAAACACAAATACATGCACAACACGAGCTGGTCTGTCTGCCCGCACACCGACAGGCCAACAACACAACAAACCGCCTCTTTTCAGTCTGTCCACATATTGAAATAATGTAATGAATATGCTTAAAAGTGAACACGTATTAACTTTTGTCTGGGTTGAACATTCTAAACGCTGTCATAATTAACATAGCTATTAATTGTGTTTTTATAAGCTGTATTGACAATACATGTGTGACAGTTTAACACCAACTCAAGCTGGAAGCTAATGTTTGAACGATGCATACAACAGCAGCTGTATAACTGTGCAATAGCTGCCATATGGTCCAACTAGTCGATTAGTCGCAAAAATAATCGTTGACTAGTCGTAGAGAAGCTTGACTCTTCAACTGGACTGCGTTGCTTGATGCGAGGACATTTCGCTTCTAATCACAGAAGCTTCCTCAGGTAAATTTCTTGCTCTGGTAGTCTGATTTCTGTCTTGACTCTTGTAGAGAAGAAGGCAGACGTAACTTTAAGCTGGAGTTTTAAACATAACCAGACCCCTCCTGTCGAGAGGCTAGTGACTAACAAAAGCTCTAATTAGCACCTATTGTGCTGTAGTGAAACTGTCCTAATGAGACTGATGTTTAAAACTCCAGCTTAAAGTTACGTCTGCCTTCTTCTCTACAAGAGTCAAGACAGAAGTCAGACTACCAGAGCAAGAAGTTTAGCTGAGGAAGCTTCTGTGATTAGAAGCGAAACGCCCTCGCATCAAGCAACCCAGTCCAGTTGAAGATTCAAGCTTCTCTATGATGGAAACCACCTGGACAACTGAGAGCCTACACAGAAATGTTGAATAGTCGACTATCAAAATAGTCGTTTGTAGCAGCTCTATCAGGCACTATCCCCTGTCAGTGCTTGTCCCTCCCCTCTTGAATCAATCAGGAACTTTGCCTCTTGTCATTTTGCATGCTTACACACTCTTATGAAAAAAAAAATTGTAAAATTTATAGCTAAAATTTGCTAAAAGCTACAATCATAGAAGAAAAAGAACACTGGCAACTTGCAGCACCATAGTGAACAACCTGATTTGCAACATTTAACACTGGTCTTCAAAAAGATAATTTTTCAAATATGCCAGACGTGGTTTTGAGAGCAGTGTTGCTCTCCAGACAAATCACAATGTTTTGCACAAATGTGAATGTGTTCAAGAGTTGCTTTGGGTATTCAATGTTTAATATGTACAGTAAACCAATTAACAACATATACGCCTTTGGGAGAGTAGAACACTCGTGCATCACAATGTTTCCTTCCACTATAATTGAGACTTTGCCTGGTTGGAAGACTTCTGGAGACTCGACGAGTAGAGCCAGAGGGAGATTGGACACATCAGGTTCACCATTTTGCATTTAAAATTAGAACAAATTGTGCAAGTAATAACATAATGCAATGGGCTAAATCACAGTCAGAGATGAGGAAAAGGAAAGTAATCTAAAGACCCACTCTTCCTGTCATTTTATGTATTAATAAAATTACCTATGTCAATCAATCAAAAATGTATTTATATAGCACTGTTCACAGATTAAAGATCGCCAAAGTGCTTTATATCAAAAGACAATCAAAACAGACATAAAAACAACATAGTACAAAAACAGAAAGACAACAAATTTGATCAGTGCAAATCAGGCTGCTGCAACCACCGTTGCGCTGCCACTACTCTCTTCTTCAAGAAAAGTTCAGAAAGCTAAAGCAAGGCAGAGCATGCTTAATATACAATATATGATATCAACATGGGTGAAAAAAGGTATACAGGTCATGTGAGGATATATATATATATATATATATATAAACGTTACATTTATGGTGCGGGCGACGAGGGTTTGTCCTCTGCTTCAAGCAGCCATGTGTATCAAAAATTTGAGTTAGTATGACTGTCCAGGTTTACAGTGTACACAATATCACCATTTCCCTCAAATATTGGTCACAAACCAGTCTAAATCTGTGATAGTGAGCACTTCTCCTTTGCTGAGATAATCCATCCCACCTCACTGTGCCTGTGCAAACACTGCAGAGCTGTCTTGTAATAATGTTATTATTATTAATATTATTATTTTTGCAGTTGTTTTGTTTTTAAACTTCATTTGTAAAAAAAAAAAAAAAAAAAAAGCCATTTACAAAGCAAAAAAGTTGATTTGACAATCATCTGACAAAATCTGGTCAAAATAAATAGAACACTGCCATCTACTGGTTTCCAGACACTGCCATGAACACTACTGGCCAGTAGATGCTAGATGGCAGTAGAGGCCTTCAAAACAAATTCTAGCTAATCCCTGTCTGCTCACATTTAAAATGCATGGAATTTAACAAATGCAATTAAAAAAATCAACGTCTATAAATGCAGAGAATATATTCAAGAGAGTTTAATGCTGTTGTCCGTGCCTGAACAGTGTCTGAAATGCATTTGTCCTGTCGTGACTTACTGAGATTACATCATCCTACCCAAAATGCACTGTGGGGCAGAGCATGTGCTCACAAAACCTTAAAAATTAGCACATCACTTTAAAACTAAAACATATATCTGATATTTTTACTTGATGAAACTTCAGATATGACAGTAATTTTAAATAACTTGTCCAAAATTAGTTTGGTTAAAATTTGAACCATAAGTTAAAAATGTATGCCTCTGGATGACTTAGGTCATATTGCCAGCATATCGGTATGGTGTTAAAGGAAATGTTTTTTTTTTCTTTTTCTCTTTTGGGCTGGTTTTCCTTTGTTTGCAGAGGATTGAGATGCTTTTTATACAAGTAGTTCTCTTCTGTTTGCAAAGGTTATAACTGTGTGTCTGTTACAAAGCTTTTAACAGGTGGGTGTGTGTATGGAATTGTGGGTGGGAGTCAATAAGCTTGTCTTCATCCCACTTCTTTCCAAGTTGATTCTGTTTGTTATGTTAATTCATTCATGCCTTTTTGTCTTTATTAATTTCTTTTCACCATTTTATGAACAGTGTCAAGTGTGTACATAAAACTGTACTATTTTTTATATTGTTTATATTATTGTTTATATGTTATGTTGACTTGGAATAAACAAACAAAACCAAGTGCATCATTTTCAGTCACTGATTTTGAAGGAACTCAAAAGTATTCAGATTGCATTGTCAGTAATTTGCATTCAGTAACTGATTACAATGAAAAATCATCTTAACATGAAATCTACCAAACGTCTGAATATCCTGTCAACTTAGAGTCACCAACTCGCTGAACCTCCATGTTTCACCTGGAAGGATGACACGCAAAAACTCCACACAGAAAGGAGGAGGAGGGATTAGAACTGAGGACCTTCTGACTGTGAGGCTGGAGGTTTTAAAAGTCCTCAAAATGTTTGAGTTGAACTTTTCTGATCTGACACTGCAGGTATGTGAAGCTCTTGACAGAGTGTTGCAGAGTCCCATCGTCTCTGGAGCACAGTGGTTCCGCTTTGAGTGGCCAGTTGTAAACAACAAAAAACTAAACAAAAATGGTGTCACCACTCATCACACACGAGGAAAAGAAATGGAAACCAGCATGACGTGGTCACTCAAACACAAGTTAATGTGTATACTCATTTTTTTTTTTATTAAAAAAATGTAATCAAATCCCAGGACAAATCACACCCAGGATACGTGGCATCCATATTCAACTTCCAGAAGTTTTAATTTCCCGATAACTGTGAGGACACAACAAATCTCTGTGTGACACCATTTTAGTGTGCGAGAGGAACCACTCCATGTGTGCAAAGGATCATGGAACGCTGAAATCATTTATAGAGCAACAGATTTACTGAGTGTTGGAATGAATGAATGAATGAATGAATGTCATTATACAAATCAGGAGGGAAAAAAATTCAAATCCTTTGCTGATGAGTTTCCCACAGACGGCGCAGAGGACATAAAAACTCCAGCTCCTATTTCAGTTTGGAACCCGGGGACGGAAAAAATAAAAACATCTTTGACCATGAAAAGCAATTTTTTCCTCTTCAAAATAAATAAATAAATAAAAGCCAAGAACATGAACAATATGCAGCAGATATCAACATGACTTTGTGTTGCGTTGCTCAGTGCGTATTAACTGTACATAAGATGAAAAAATACCAAATGAAAAGAGAAGGAAATGAAATTCATTAAAGTTGCTCAGACTGAGGAAATGAAAACGTTGGCGGATTCATCAGCAAGAACGCGCAGAAGTCAGTGCACGCGTTCAAAGTCGAGACAACAGAAAGCCGTCCAGCAGAAATCTGGACCGTGTTCTGTTTAACCCCAAAACTGATCCATACTAAGGGACATCTGCAAAGCCACCACAGCCCAAAGAGAAACCTCATACGACAGAGAGGCAGAACGGAATATTAGAATATTGAACAATTTTATTATTTTCCTGTCTGAATGTCAATCAGCATTATTGTAAGAAGTTGGTCTTCTCCACACACACTTACACCAACGCTGGATAGGTTTTTGCATTCTGTCAGGGAAGAAATCATGCATTTTCTCTCTGCATCAGTGGTGCACAACTGCTTGCATCTCTGCATCATCGGTGTAATGGGTGTTCTCTCAGAAAAAAGGAAAAAGTCAGAGGGTGTGTAAAAATCACTCAGAATGCAAAAGATGCAGAACCACACCCTACTTTTTCTGGGTCTGGCTCAAAACCTCTCAGTCACCTTCATACCTGTACTTTGTATCACATGGATGTCGTGCTGATGTTTTTGTCCGGCGCAGATATCAGAACAGAAACGGCATCAAGATTCTATCTTGTTTCCAGAGAAACACATTTGTTTTTACCACACTAAAAAATTACCTGCTGCCTCAACGAGAAAAAGTGATGTAACAATTTGCAAAGTTTTGAAGTTATTTCAACTTAACTAAAGAAGTCTTTGTGGCATTCATTCAGTTGCAAGTTGAAATAACTGAGTTGAAATAACTTCTAAAATCTGCGCAAATTGTTACATCAATTTTTTGAGTTGAGACAGCATTTCCTTTTTTACAGTGCAGGAAATTCTCTCCTAAACAAGATGCTCACATCCTTATGAATGCTAAGCTAACCCTATGTAGTAAAAGAGCTCATGGTGAAATTCTACTGCACCTGCATTAATGGTAAATGTCCACCAGGTGGAGATATTGCTCCATTTCAAGAACCTTGAGTACTATTTGCCGTGGGGCACAATGACAAACCTGTTATAGAAGTAGAGAGTGAAACTGTAATCATGTCTGCACTCATGAGGACACCAACATCCACATCAAAATTTACAGGATGAACTTTAAAGACTCTATAGCCAAACATCTGCAGCATGCACACTGGCAGCAGCTTCAGGCATACACCAATAACATTATCAATGCATCTATCTGCACTTTGACTTGAACGCCATCACGACTGGTTTCAGTATTTTTGCAGTAGCTGGCCCCAGACTGTGGAACAAGCTATCTCTTGATTTACACACTATTCCTGACCTAGCACTTTTTAAATTTAAGTTAAAGACTTATTTATACTGACTTTTAACACCTAGTGGGGATGTGACATGTTCTGTTTTTATGTGCCGTTTTTACTTTGTTGTATGTGTGTTTTATTTTTATGAACCTGTGTTTTTACTGTAAACACTTTGGACACCATTTGGCTGCACTAAAGCACTTTATAAATAAATGTTGACTGATTAATTGATCGAGAATTTACACAGAAAATAAACGACTGAGTGGTAAGTGAGATCTAGCTCCAGACAGATGGACGCACACATGTGGTTCTAATACTTCTTACATGGGTCAGCTGCTCAGTACACCATGTTGCCCACATTAGCGTCTAAACATATAGATCATCTATAGATGCACAATAGATGCATATGACAGTATACGCTGAAATTTACCAGAAGGAAGCCGTGTGTCCAACCGAGGAGACAGATTTCAAAGAGACGCCACAAACAGGATTGAAATGGGACTCTGGAAACATCAGCACAGACACCCAGGCTTCATCCAACACGATCATACATAGTTCTACAACGCACAGACTGTCAGCGTGGTGACAAATGCTAATAAAGCTCAATTATTTCAATGTTACGCTGCCTTTTATGGGCTATAAATGAAACATTCCACATTCCACAGCATCTTACAGCAGCTGCACCAAAGAGAGTTGCACCGTGGACCTCAGACTAAACAGAAGCTGGTCACAAATGTCTAAAACATATCGACTGTATAACAGACAAATTAAAAATTCCACTACGGCAGCTAAAATGGAGGTTTTGCGCTGCTGACTCCGTTATGTCTTACAGCTGGTGAAGGCAAAGTCAACAAAATGCAGACACAAAGGGGAACCCTGAGAAAGGAGAGAAAGCTGCACCGTGAGCAGATCAAAGAAACAATCCAACAATTCTGACAAATGCAAAGATCATTATTTTGTCATCCATTCCCTCTGGATTCTGTATTTTATCCATCTACAGTTTCTAACATAAAAAGACAATGCTGCTTTTTTTAATGATCTGATGCATCAAAGCTCACCAGCTTTGATTTTGTCTTTATTATATGCACTTATAATTTGGAGACATACATGATTATGACATGTGATGAGATACGTATGTTAGACAATTCACTTACTGTATTTTACATGGTATAAGTCATGGCTTTTCCAAAACTCCACCATAAAGCAGTAAAACTAGTGAGGCAGCAGACAGAATTTACACTCTGCAGTTTCTCCAGTCACATCCACTGAAGCTGATAGTTCTTCAGAGTTTTCATGGGCGTCTTGGTGGCTTCCCTCACTCCTCACTTTTTGAAAACTGCCTATTTCAAACAGATTCTGCACACACTACTGTACTGTTTGTATCTTAATGATTGATGGAAAGTTCTGTTTGTTTGCTTGTGTGTTAGTTAGTGTGTTAGCAAGATAACTCAGAAAGTAATAACCAAATGTCAGTGAAATTTGGTTAGTAGACAGATCATGTTCTGGGAAATAATTCTGGAGGTGATCCAAAGCATACTCTGGAACTGAGATGCAGAAGAATGTTTGGCACACAGCAAGATGTATTTCAAAAGTTTGTCAGAGGATGTTGATGAAGTCTGGTGAGCAGGTGGAAAATAGAAAGGATTGCATTTTGAATTTTGTACGTAATATACAGTTTGTGAACCCTTCAAGCTTTTACATATTTGATATTTTTGCAGGACATCAAAAAACAAAACAAAAACTCAGGCTTTTTATATTAAAATTTCTAAAAAAAAAAAAAAAAAAATTACAATGAATCTTGATGAGAAATAAAAATCCAAAAGTCAAAATGATGGTGTGAATAAGTAAGTGCAGTCTTTAGTATAACACATATAAACCAACACTTTTACATCCAGTCTTCTAAAGACGAGTCAGGGGATGAACACATGAACATCTCCAAGTCACTGAATATATTTTGGACTTTATTTAGATCAGATATGAAGAAATACAAACAGTGTGCTACTCTACAGTAAATCTGTGTGGAGTTCTCAAAAACTAAGGCACTGTGCAAGAAGGAGATAAGTGAGGAAAGTCACCAAGACCCCCAGACGACTCTGAAGAAGTTACAGGCTTCTGTGGCTGCAACTGGAGAAATTGTGCAAAGTGCAAGTTTTGCATTTTTCATCACCAGTGATACAGCTGCACAGTGGAGCAGAGAAGAATTTTCTTTCAATAAAACAGATCAAATCTTGACTTGCATCACCGATGTGCCTTCTGGGGAACTGAAGCTGAACTTTCAAGTTTTTTTTTTATCATTCTCTATACCACTTCACCATGAAGCTCAATAATTGTATAACTCTTACAAAGTCAGCTAATGGGCTAAAATTTGTTTGCATGTTTATTACATCATATTTGGGGGGGGAGCAGTGCTTCTTATTAAAGTAGGCCTCTACTGGTGGTTGGTTCTCACTGCGGTATTGTATCACTTCCTGTTCCGGAGCACAGCGGTGTTTTTCTGTATCTGTTAGCTGTTTAATCTGCGCAGTTAGATTGATCTAGTTATCTAGATTACGATTTGTTTCCCAGTGTAATCTTTACGTGCCTTAACTAAAGCACTCCTTCTGCTGAATCACCTCTACATTATTTACACATTATTCACTTTGCGTGTTTTTAGGAATCCGCTAGCTTAGCGTAGCTACTAGCTCTTAGCCGGTTTAGCATGGCGGCTTCTCCTGTCTCTCCCGCACTTTTCTGCTCTGGGGGTCTCTAACCGTTTTTCCCCACTCGACGACACAACCGCAGAGGATCAAACTCTGGTTATTGGTGACTCTGTTTTACGAAATGTGAAGTTAGCGACACCAGCAACCATAGTCAATTGTCTTCCGGGGGCCAGAGCAGGCGACATTGAAGGAAATTTGAAATTGCTGGCTAAGGCTAAGCGTAAATTTGGTAAGATTGTAATTCACATCGGCAGTAATGACACCCGGTTACGCCAATCGGAGGTCACTAAAATTAACATTAAATCGGTGTGTAACTTTGCAAAAACAATGTCGGACTCTGTAGTTTTCTCTGGGCCCCTCCCCAATCAGACCGGGAGGGACATGTTTAGCCGCATGTTCTCCTTGAATTGCTGGCTGTCTGAGTGGTGTCCAAAAAATGAGGTGGGCTTCATAGATAATTGGCAAAGCTTCTGGGGAAAACCTGGTCTTGTTAGGAGAGATGGCATCCATCCCACTTTGGATGGAGCAGCTCTCATTTCTAGAAATCTGGCCAATTTTCTTAAATCCTCCAAACCGTGACTATCCAGGGTTGGGACCAGGAAGCAGAGTTGTAGTCTTACACACCTCTCTGCAGCTTCTCTCCCCCTGCCATCCCCTCATTACCCCATCCCCGTAGAGATGGTGCCTGCTCCCAGACTACCAATAACCAGCAAAAATCTATTTAAGCATAAAAAATAATATAGCACCTTCAACTGCACCACAGACTAAAACAGTTAAATGTGGTCTATTAAACATTAGGTCTCTCTCTTCTAAGTCCCTGTTGGTAAATGATATAATAATTGATCAACATATTGATTTATTCTGCCTTACAGAAACCTGGTTACAGCAGGATGAATATGTTAGTTTAAATAAGTCAACACCCCCGAGTCACACTAACTGTCAGAATGCTCGTAGCACGGGCCGGGGCGGAGGATTAGCAGCAATCTTCCATTCCAGCTTATTAATTAATCAAAAACCCAGACAGAGCTTTAATTCATTTGAAAGCTTGACTCTTAGTCTTGTCCATCCAAATTGGAAGTCCCAAAAACCAGTTTTATTTGTTATCTATCGTCCACCTGGTCGTTACTGTGAGTTTCTCTGTGAATTTTCAGACCTTTTGTCTGACTTAGTGCTTAGCTCAGATAAGATAATTATAGTGGGCGATTTTAACATCCACACAGATGCTGAGAATGACAGCCTCAACACTGCATTTAATCTATTATTAGACTCTATTGGCTTTGCTCAAAAAGTAAATGAGTCCACCCACCACTTTAATCATATCTTAGATTTTGTTCTGACTTATGGTATGGAAATAGAAGACTTAACAGTATTCCCTGAAAACTCCCTTCTGTCTGATCATTTCTTAATAACATTTACATTTACTCTGATGGACTACCCAGCAGTGGGGAATAAGTTTCATTACACTAGAAGTCTTTCAGAAAGCGCTGTAACTAGGTTTAAGGATATGATTCCTTCTTTATGTTCTCTAATACCATATACCAACACAGTGCAGAGTAGCTACCTAAACTCTGTAAGTGAGATAGAGTATCTCGTCAATAGTTTTACATCCTCATTGAAGACAACTTTGGATGCTGTAGCTCCTCTAAAAAAGAGAGCTTTAAATCAGAAGTGCCTGACTCCGTGGTATAACTCACAAACTCGTAGCTTAAAGCAGATAACCCGTACGTTGGAGAGGAAATGGCGTCTCACTAATTTAGAAGATCTTCACTTAGCCTGGAAAAAGAGTCTGTTGCTCTATAAAAAAAGCCCTCCGTAAAGCTAGGACATCTTTCTACTCATCACTAATTGAAGAAAATAAGAACAACCCCAGGTTTCTTTTCAGCACTCTAGCCAGGCTGACAAAGAGTCAGAGCTCTATTGAGCTAAGTATTCCATTAACTTTAACTAGTAATGACTTCATGACTTTCTTTGCTAACAAAATTTTAACTATTAGAGAAAAAATTACTTATAACCATCCCAAAGACGTATCGTTATTAGTTGGCTATGTACCACAGGCTTTTAAGGTGGCAGTAATTAAACCATTACTTAAAAAGCCATCACTTGACCCTTGGTTAGACTCTTTCTCTCCGATTGTTCTGTCTGAGTTATTACATTAGTTACTTCATCCAAACCATCAACATGTTTATTAGACCCCATTCCTACCAGGCTGCTCAAGGAAGCCCTACCATTATTTAATGCTTCGATCTTAAATATGATCAATCTATCTTTGTTAGTTGGCTATGTACCACAGTCTTTTAAGGTGGCAGTAATTAAACCATTACTTAAAAAGCCATCACTTGACCCAGCTATCTTAGCTAATTATAGGCCAATCTCCAACCTTCCTTTTCTCTCAAAAATTCTTGAAAGGGTAGTTGTAAAACAGCTAACTGATCATCTGCAGAGGAATGGTCTATTTGAAGAGTTTCAGTCAGGTTTTAGAATTAATCATAGTACAGAAACAGCATTAGTGAAGGTTACAAATGATCTTCTTATGGCCTCGGACAGTGGACTCATCTCTGTGCTTGTTCTGTTAGACCTCAGTGCTGCTTTTGATACTGTTGACCATAAAATTTTATTACAGAGATTAGAGCATGCCATAGGTATTAAAGGCACTGTGCTGCGGTGGTTTGAATCATATTTGTCTAATAGATTACAATTTGTTCATGTAAATGGGGAATCTTCTTCACAGACTAAAGTTAATTATGGAGTTCCACAAGGTTCTGTGCTAGGACCAATTTTATTCACTTTATACATGCTTCCCTTAGGCAGTATTATTAGACGGTATTGCTTAAATTTTCATTGTTACGCAGATGATACCCAGCTTTATCTATCCATGAAGCCAGAGGACACACACCAATTAGCTAAACTGCAGGATTGTCTTACAGACATAAAGACATGGATGACCTCTAATTTCCTGCTTTTAAACTCAGATAAAACTGAAGTTATTGTACTTGGCCCCACAAATCTTAGAAACATGGTGTCTAACCAGATCCTTACTCTGGATGGCATTACCCTGACCTCTAGTAATACTGTGAGAAATCTTGGAGTCATTTTTGATCAGGATATGTCATTCAAAGCGCATATTAAACAAATATGTAGGACTGCTTTTTTGCATTTACGCAATATCTCTAAAATCAGAAAGGTCTTGTCTCAGAGTGATGCTGAAAAACTAATTCATGCATTTATTTCCTCTAGGCTGGACTATTGTAATTCATTATTATCAGGTTGTCCTAAAAGTTCCCTAAAAAGCCTTCAGTTAATTCAAAATGCTGCAGCTAGAGTACTGACGGGGACTAGAAGGAGAGAGCATATCTCACCCATATTGGCCTCTCTTCATTGGCTTCCTGTTAATTCTAGAATAGAATTTAAAATTCTTCTTCTTACTTATAAGGTTTTGAATAATCAGGGGACCTCGTAGTACCATATCACCCCAATAGAGCGCTTCGCTCTCAGACTGCAGGCTTACTTGTAGTTCCTAGGGTTTGTAAGAGTAGAATGGGAGGCAGAGCCTTCAGCTTTCAGGCTCCTCTCCTGTGGAACCAGCTCCCAATTCAGATCAGGGAGACAGACACCTTTTAAGATTAGGCTTAAAACTTTCCTTTTTGCTAAAGCTTATAGTTAGGGCTGGATCAGGTGACCCTGAACCATCCCTTAGTTATGCTGCTATAGACGTAGACTGCTGGGGGGTTCCCATGATGCACTGTTTCTTTCTCTTTTTGCTCTGTATGCACCACTCTGCATTTAATCATTAGTGATCGATCTCTGCTCCCCTCCACAGCATGTCTTTTTCCTGGTTCTCTCCCTCAGCCCCAACCAGTCCCAGCAGAAGACTGCCCCTCCCTGAGCCTGGTTCTGCTGGAGGTTTCTTCCTATTAAAAGGGAGTTTTTCCTTCCCACTGTAGCCAAGTGCTTGCTCACAGGGGGTCGTTTTGACCGTTGGGGTTTTACATAATTATTGTATGGCCTTGCCTTACAATATAAAGCGCCTTGGGGCAACTGTTTGTTGTGATTTGCCGCTATATAAAAAAATTGATTGATTGATTGATTATTACCTCAGTACCTGTGGATTAAGGACCGAACATCGTGAAACTACAGATAGCAGTTAAAAATTATAACACCATTAGCATCTAATGGCCCAGTCACATGGCATACGACACTTCCTGAACAAAGGAGAAAAAAGTAAAAAAGTCACAAATCATTGAGAAAAGGTGGACGAATGAGCTTCTGACTTTTCCCATCATGGAATAGCCTGCGAATCAAGAGCGCAAAAGAGGAACAAAATGAAACTGAAGCTAACGTTGATGTCCACGCATTAAACAAAACACACCTGGAGCCATAGCTGGAGCAACGTGTGTCTGCATCCTGCTCTGCCTTCCAGCTGCAAAGAGAAGTGCACGATCCGACCCACTATGGAGACCTGTGTGCACGTCGGTGGATCCACCTGCTCTGGTTCCTCATCCAGAACAAAAGAGGGATCATTTCCTCATCAGAATCCTCACTATCTGGTTCAGACTGATGACACACTGCGTGCTCCATCTTGCTCCAATTAAAAACAAACAAACAAACAAACAAAAAAAAAACGCTGGTGTGCTGTGGTGGCTGCTGTGCATTACTAAGCCAGTTATTAATATTGACTGATAACAGAAAACAGTCAAAAGGGGAAATGAATATAAGCGTAAAGATGACTGAATATATCAGAGCAGTAAATTGATCAGTCCGTGTGAACGCCGTGCATTGACTCCACATTTGCGGTTATTTCAACCAGCTGCAGCTGATCCACAACGTGAATTCTGCCTTCCAGAACAGCTCTTTATATAATCATCTGAATCATCTACCTGTTGCCACATGTACAGAAGGGCTGGATTGTCATTCCTACACTCATATTGTTATATTTAATAAAAAATAATAAGCGCACGCAGGAGGTGATCGCTGCTGCCGCTCCTGCTGATGCTGCGATCAAGTACCCTCGGGAAATTACACAACTTTTTTGTTGTTTCAAATTCAGCAGTTGCTTGTGGCAGGAGCATGGTTTTCATTTTATTTTTGGTAAAATAAATCATTGTATCCACACAAAAGATTAATTCTGGCCCATATAAGGTTGCTGAGTCCAGTGAAGCAGACATCCCCACCCAGATTAAAAAAAAATAATAATAATCCAAGCAAACAGGCTGAGTTTGTCCTGTAATTTCCGATGGTACATGAACAGCAGCAGTAGCACTCAGAAACGGTTCTGCACTGTATGAAAACATTCAGCTGGTCGAACAAAGTCAAACTAAACGCTAATGTTACAAAAAACTAAGCAAGCGATTAAAAAAACCCTGTCAAGAACAACAGCAAAATGAAATATGGACGCATTGAGGTTTTCTGTGGCATTCGTTCAAATTTTTCGACAGTTTAAAAATCCAGACGAAGTGACCACTGCAGGAATGAAGCTGCGCGAAGTTTAAACGATGCCAGCAAAAGTCAACGAAAGTCCACATTTCTTGTTTCGTTTGGGCTTTGTTCTGTTCCTTCGTTAAGTGCCGTGTGACCAGGCCTTTAAATTACATCACACAATAAATATAATATATAACATAATACATATTTAAATGATATCACTGGCTTTGATCTCACATGCATTATGAACTAAGGTGTTTTCATTTCTTCCTTATGTTGTCGTACAAAAATGACACCACTCATGGCCAGTAGTTACATGTTAGTCTCACACGTATTTGTATCCTGTGAATTTTGGACAGAATGAGTTCCTGCGACGTGTTTAACAAGAGTCATCAGGAGATGACACATCCCCCCCCCGTCCCCACAAATCAGTAAAAACAAAGTGTTGGGGGACCACCCAAGTACACCTTGATGCCGAATATGAATGAAATTGGTCAACTGGTTCTTGAGATATTGGGCTGACAAGGATGGATGGACATGCTGATTATAATCCATTTTTACGAGCCTTTTCTGTTTGTTTGCTTGTTTTATTTTGTCACATATCTCAGTTTTCCCTTTCACTAAAAAGGATGTCTTCACAGAATATCTGGGAAACTGGATTTCGAGTCCAACGGAGTGACTACAGTGATGACATGGAGCTGCACGGACAAGCTTTCGCTTTATCGGAAAGCTATAAAATCGGGGGGAGTTTGAGAACACAGCGACCAGTGTTCATCCTGGTTAAAACGAACTACTTTAACAGTCAGCGGGATTGTAAAGAGAGAGGGAGGAGATAGAGAGATAGAGAGGGTGGAGGAATAAAAGAGAAAGAGTGAGTCAGCTTAAGAGTGCAAAGAGAGAGAAGAATAAGAGAAAGAAGAGCGAAGCATAAAATCAATGGATATAAGAAGGTCTATTTCTGCTGCAGCGTTAATCACTGCTCCGGCGCACACACGCGCGCTCACAGGGGAATTTTAATTACATCCTGCCGTGTGGCGACGCGCTCAATCACTGAACCATTTAACAAATCCACAAAACCACATCCCAAAGCTGACGCATTATGTTGCTATGCCGACCCAGAAGGTATCCCTCAGCACCTGAATCCAGGACACCATTGAATCGCCCCGGGTCCTGAAACTTTAACCGTGGACAAAAATCCAGAAAGTCCTCCGATCCACAGCACCGTGTGTAGTTCGTCTGTTGATATGGTCAAATACACTCACTAAGCAGATTATCTTAGTTTCTGACACTTTAATACTCTTAGATACTCTACTGCAACTGTCCAGTTACTTTGACTGGATCATCTGATACCCGTCTGTTACTCCACTAACCGCCTTATTTCAGTCTCTATTACTCTTCAGTAAGTGGGGGGGAGGTGAGACGTGCCCTTTGATCCACCTCTCAGTTGAAACTGGATTATGCTTTTGGGAGATATGCTGCTGACAGACAAACAAACAAACAAGTGTAAATGACAACATAACGTCCTCGCCTGAGGTACAAATCATCAGTGGCAGCCATGTGAGCCTGAAGCTGAATGAATCAGAGGACTTCAACAACCCCCACAGACAAACTGCTCCACTGTGCAACTCAATGAACACACTCCCTCTCCCTCTCAGTCTTTCCCTCTCTGTCTCTCACTCTCTCAGTCTCTCCCTCTCTCTCTCTTCCTCTGCTTTTCTCTGTTTGCTTCCCTCTCTCTTTTCCTCTCTCTGCCTACCTATTTTCCTATCTCTCCCTCCCTCTCCCTCTCTGTATCTCCCTCCTTCCCTATCTCTCTCTTCCTTCCTCCTTCCTTCTGTCTCCCTCTTTCCCTCTCTCTGTCTCCCTTCCTCCCTCTCTCTGTCTCCCTTCCTCCACTTCTCTCTCTCTTTACCTCCCATCCCCTCTCTTTTTCTCTCTGCCCCACTCTCTCCCTCACTCTCTCTGCGTCCCTCTATCCCTCCCTCTTTTCCTGTCCCTCCCCCACTCTGGCTCCATCCGTTCCTTTTTGCCTTCCTATCTCCCTCCCTCTTTTCCCTCTTCTCTGTCTCCCTCTTTTCCTCTCTCTCTCCCTCCCTCTGCCTTCTTCCATCTCTCTCTCTCTCTGCATCCCTCGCTCTGGCTCCCTCCGTCCCTCTATTTGCATCCCTCCCTCTTTTCCTATCTATGCCTCCTTCCCTCTCTCTGCCTCCCTTCCTCCCTCTTTTCCTCTCTCTCCCCCCCTCTTTGCCTCCCTCTTTTCCTCTCTATTCCTCCTTCACTCTCTTTACCTCCCTCCCTCTTTTCCTGTCCCTCCCTCACTCTGGCTCCATCCGTTCCTCTTTGCCTTCCTATCTCCCTCCCTCTTTTCCTATCTCTGCCTTCTTCCATCTCTCTCTCTCTCTGCATCCCTCGCTCTGGCTCCCTCCGTCCCTCTATTTGCATCCCTCCCTCTTTTCCTATCTATGCCTCCTTCCCTCTCTCTGCCTCCCTTCCTCCCTCTTTTCCTCTCTCTCCCCCCCTCTTTGCCTCCCTCTTTTCCTCTCTATTCCTCCTTCACTCTCTTTACCTCCCTCCCTCTTTTCCTGTCCCTCCCTCACTCTGGCTCCATCCGTTCCTCTTTGCCTTCCTATCTCCCTCCCTCTTTTCCTATCTCTGCCTTCTTCCATCTCTCTCTCTCTCTGCATCCCACGCTCTGGCTCCCTCCGTCCCTCTATTTGCATCCCTCCCTCTTTTCCTATCTATGCCTCCTTCCCTCTCTCTGCCTCCCTTCCTCCCTCTTTTCCTCTCTCTCCCCCCCTCTTTGCCTCCCTCTTTTCCTCTCTATTCCTCCTTCACTCTCTTTACCTCCCTCCCTCTTTTCCTGTCCCTCCCTCACTCTGGCTCCATCCATTCCTCTTTGCCTTCCTATCTCCCTCCCTCTTTTCCTATCTCTGCCTTCTTCCATCTCTCTCTCTCTGCACCCCTTCCTCCCTTCTGCATTTTCTCTCTCTGTCTCCCTCACTCTGGCTCCCTCCCTCCCCCTATTTGCATCCCTCTCTCTTTTCCTATCTCTGCCTCCTTCCCTCTCTGTGTGTATCCCTCCCTCCCTCTCTGCCTCCCTTCCTCCCTCTGTTCCTCTCTCTCCCTCCCTCTTTTCCTCTCTGTTCCTCCTTCACTCTCTTTACCTCTCTCCATCTTTTCTTGTCTCTATTTCCCTTCCTCCCTCTCTCTCTGCCTCCCTTTTCCTCTCTCTCTGCCTCCCTCTTTTCCTCTCTCTCTCCCTTCCTCTTTGCCTCCCTCTGCCTCCATCTTTTCCTCTCTCCCTCCCTCTTTACCTCTCTCTCCCTCCCTCCTTCACTCTCTCTGCCTCCCTCTTTTCCTCTCTCTGCCTCCCTCTTTTCCTCTCTCTCTCTCTCCCTCCCTCTGTCTCCCTCTTTTCCTCTCTCTCTCCCTCCCTCGCTCTCTCTGCCTCCCTCTTTTCCTCTCTGCCTCCCTCTTTTCCTCTCTCCCTCCCTCTTTTCCTCTCTCTGTCTCCCTTTTTTCCTCTCTCTCTCCCTCTTTTCCTCTCTATCCCTCCCTCTTTGCCTCTCTCTGCCTCCCTCTTTTCCTCTCTCTGCCTCCCTATTTTCTCTTCTCTCCCTCCCTCACTCTCTCTGCCTCCTTCTTTTCCTCTCTCTCCCTCCCTCTGCCTCTCTCTCCATCCCTCTTTGCCTCTCTCTGTCTCCCTCTTTTCCTCTCTCTCCCTTCCTCTTTTCCTCTCTCTGTCTCCCTCTTTTCCTCTCTCTGCCTCCCTCTTTTCTTCTCTCTCTCCCTCCCTCACTCTCTCTACCTCCCTCTTTTCCTCTCTCTGTCTCCCTCTTTTCCTCTTTCTCCCTCCTTTGCTCTCTCTGCCTCCCTCTATTCCTCTCTCTGTCTTCCTCTTTTCCTCTCTCTCTCCCTCCCTCCTTTGCTCTCTCTGCCTCCCTCTTTTCCTCTCTCTGGCTTCCTCTTTTCCTCTCTCTCTCCCTCCTTTGCTCTCTCTGCCTCCCTCTTTTCCTCTCTCTGCCTCCCTCTTTTCCTCTCTCTCTCCCTCCCTCCCTCTCCCTCTCTCCCTCCCTCCCCTGTGATGTGCAGCATTGCCCTGAGCGCTGACAGATGCACACACTGGTTTATTGAAGACGATACCAGACCAGGTTCAACAAGAACAACACACTCTGCCTTCAGCCTTTTGTCTTTCTCTCTCTCTCTCTCATCCATCCTTCATTCCTTCTCTCTCACTTCTCTGAAACTGTGTAGAGCAACAAATCTTTCCATCCCTCGCACTCTTCCTCCTTCCACACAAAAACTGAGGACATTTCAAATTCATTTAAAATATTCCCCTTTTTTCTCTTCCCCCGTTTCTGCCCTGCACAGCCTGTCCATTCATCTATTCCTCCTCCTCCTGCTCTCTTTACATTTTCATTTCCTCCTCCTTTTGTGTGCCTGCATTTATCCAGCTCTTGCTGCAGCGTTTTTTTTTATTATTATTTTTGCACCTCCATCCTTCTTTCTCCTCCTCCAAACTATTTGGCTTCATTTTCCTCTTCCTCTCTCTTTTTGTCTCTCTGCTTTTGATTTCTGATTTGCTTCATCCCTCTGTCCTTCTCTGCATTAACATGAAATGAATACTTTCTTTTTTCTTGCCCTCTGTTTTCCGTGACTTTGGGCTATTTCAGTGTATCTGCATTTTTGCTTCCATCTTTTCACCTTTTTTCCATCCATCCATTTCTCCATCTGCTCCAAAACATACAACAGCCCTGGGGCATCTGGATCAGCAATACCCACTGACTGCAAAAAAAAAAAAAAAAAAATCTTTAATAATGCAACAGACACGTTTACTGACTGACTGTGCGTATGTGACGTAGGTCACACGGTGCTGACACGAAGCATTGCATAATTAGTCCATCACTCATTCACCTCATTCATGCACACAAACATTAATGCATGAAGACCAGTGAGTGTTGTCACACATGCCGAATGCTGTTTGCACACTATTGATTATTTATAGGTCCATTTTTCAAGCAGCATGTGTCTTTGTGAATATAAAGCAAAGTCATTAGCATAACGTCTGTCCAAATTGCATGGAAACAGATTGGCATCATTATCCAGATGTGCACAAAATGCCACTTGTTGACTGATTGTCATGTCCTATGTATGAATTTCAAGACAGTGGCCACAGTGTTGATCTAGAAGCTGTGAATTGGCAAACCCCTCACGATTTCTGGGTAAAAGCCACATGAGACAAATTGTAGGTCATCTGGTGCCTAGCAGGTACCTTTTTGTGGTCCGGTGCAGGTTGTGCCAACATAGTAAATATGAGGTAGTTTTTTTTTCTGTGTTACCAACTCTTTAGTTTGACGGTTTCTCCCTCTCCCGCTCTCTGTCTGTCACTCTGTCTCAGCCTTCATTGGAATTGGGTTTGCACAAATGAAAAATCCAAAACTTAACTTAGCTGCTTCACCTCAGGGAGAGTCGGTGACTCTGCTCTGCTCACACGTTTCGACACGTTGTACAAAGATTTTCAATTTCAATTTATTTTCATTTATATAGCGCCAAATCACAACAGAGTTGCTTCAAGGCGCTTAACACAAGTAAGTTCTAACCTTACTAACCCCCAGAGCAACAGTGGTAAGGAAAAACTCCCTCTGAGGAAGAAACCTCAAGCAGACCACTACAGTGCAGTGAATACTACAGTGCAGTGAATTCTACAGTACAGTGAATACTACAGTACACTGAATTCTACAGTGAGTGAATACCACAGTACACTAAATACTACAGTACAGTGAATTCTACATTTCAGTGAATACTACAGTACACTGAATACAGAACAATTCACAAAACAAATATACAAGAAAAGATCTGTTAACTTGTCATAAAACATATCAGTCCAAATGGCAGCGTGCTCAGTTCCATCACATCCCAGCTCTTAAAGGGGACAACAGATAATGTCTAATGTCAGTTTTATGTCCAAATCATGCCCATGACTAATTAAGTGACTAAATGCAACAAATTTGCATTTGTGCTGTACACACCCTTTAAATAGCAAGGTGGACTTAGACATACCCCAAATTCACTTGCACTCTGTTCATTAGACTGTGCTCTATAGCTGGTCAAGATAGGTCTAGGAGACAGTGAGCTAGACTACATTTTCCTGCATATACCCTTTATTTGAGTGGTTGGAGAATAAATATTCTTCACTCTACTATTTAAAAGTTCACAGAAAGACCCAGAATCCACTTCTGGGTCCTAATCTACATCAAAATGTAAGTTTTGTTCCCCTCTTGATAAGACAGTTCATTCCCTGACCTTTCATAGCCCTAATCTAAATGATCAGTACTAGGGCTGATTCTTGTATTTTAGAATAGATTGAAATGGGCCACAACAAAGTAATAGGGAGAACAAGTTCGAAAACTCTGAAAAAAAACTGGTATTTGGGGAGAAATGACCATGTGGGTGTCCTGGAGTTGTGGGCAGTGATCCTGCACCTGCTGGATGGCTTCTGGACTGCTCCATCTGCACTGCGCAATGGTATACATACAGAACAAGATATCTGTCCACCACAGCTCTCTCCCTCCAGAGACAAGACCAAAGGCTTAGGACAGAGGCTTCAGACTTTCAGTCTAAGAAGTACCAATTTCAAGGTGAAAATCAGTCTAGACTGTACTGTTGAAAAATACTTTCCTTCAGCCACATCACCCCTATATAATTTAAAAGGACCCTGGACTATGTTTTTCAGATTATTTCCCCCAAAATTCTCAAATCAAAGGCTAATGATTCAACAGATTATAGTCAAATTTGTTGGCTGTGATCCTGAGAAAGTATATTTTATTCATCATATCATATTTCACAAACACTATGGCTAAGGAAACCTAATAAAATAATTAGTTGTTGTTACATGGTAGAATTTATATATAGTTCATTCATTTAATTTAATGCATTTACTAAAATATACATTTAAAGTAGTTTATTTTGGGATTTTTTTGTAAAAGTACACGTATTCATGGGGATTGCCCTAGTATTTACCTAATCTAGTTATTTCAACCAATCCCACAAAATGTGGTTGTTTAAAGTCGTAACATAATATACTACTGATTGTAAAAGTTTGTTACAATTAATTTTCCCATTTAACGAACCAGGTTTTGTGGGATTGAGATTGGTTGACAGGACCCATTTAATTAAATATAGTGTTTCATTTCTTTGAAGAATTGAGTCCGTAGGTTCCAGGGCCTGTTGGTCTCGGTGCTTGTCTCAGGATTTTGCAGCATCAAGGGCATGAGAGTCTTCGATTCTCCCTGGACTCCAATGCAGATTACTTCTCAAGCCAAGGCCAGCATGCGTTTCCCGCTGGGTGAGCTGAGACAATGTAGACTGTGTCTTGTCCAAGGACATAGACAAGTTGCATAAGTGGGATTCGAACCCAGGTCTACATGGATGAGATTTATTGTCATTGTCATTACCAGTGCAACAACAACGAAATTATGTCCACACTCACATTTCCACAGACAAACAGCAATTAATCCACAATTATTACTTGTTTACCGTAATAATGGCACACATCAGAATTAAGACAACACATATACATTTGACATTGTTTATGTGCACTAAACTTGAAACAGTCCGTTTTCCAAATTGAGGCAATGTGAGTGTGTGGTAGCTGCTGCAACAGGAGTCGCGCCGCTGCTAGCCTGGGGGGAATGGGGACCTGCTGCAGCTAAAACCACACAGCCCCCAGAGGGGAAAGGGGTGGCGTGAGCGGTGGCCGGGATGGGGTGTGTGATGGGGGCAGGAGGGGAGGTAGGAGGGAAAGTGGAGCATGCTTCAGTCTTTGTCCATGTGTGAGTCTGTCTGTCCTTGTGTACTGGAGTAAGAGAGATAAGGAGGCAGCCAATCTTCTCAAGGCAGTATAAATTCTTCTGGAGGAAAAACAATGGGCATTTTATCCTTGAAAGGCGTGTTTGTGGTTGAGCAGTGAAAAACACTTTTCCAGCTTCACATGAACAAACCAAATCCCAATTATGAAAATTCCCCAGCCTCTGAAATCTTCACCTTCTCCTGCAAGGCTCGCATTTGCTCTGAGATGATATACAATTTGCGTCTGAGTTCAAGGGTTAACACAGTCTGAGAATGCATCGCCTTACCCAACTCATTAATCATGACGGACAAGCGAGGGGTCGTGGTTTTGGTGGCAGCCATCTTGCCAATCTTCCAGTAGGTCAGGGCAGCACATAAGCCAATAAGTACCAGCCCTCCTACTATTAATCCAAATATGAATAAATCATCGACGTCCCCCACAGAGAAAGGTGCAAAGCATGCGACCTGCCATGTCTCCCAGGCGTCGAGAACATAGCCCACAGGGTAAGTTCCATCTGGGCATGCAGGGTCCCCCGGCCCTGATCTTCTTGTATAAAAAATGGTGCCAATAACGTTCAGAGACAAGCTGATCAATTCCATGATTAATGATTAATGCAATATAGCTTGAAGAATTCACAGCCTGGTGAAGTAGGGACTTTGAAGGTTAGAGCAGAGATAGAGGAGAGAGGAGGAGATACGACCACCCTTGCCAGACTCCCAAGTAATTGCTTGCGATACATATTAGCAGGCCAGCTCCTTATCCTTTCAACTACCTGCATTACAACAGTCTTGTGCACTGCTACAGACAGTAGGCTCCACACACGTCTGGATGCAAAAACTAACAGAATGTTCAGGAAAAGTTCAGGAAAAAGTATCCATCAACTTTTTCCTGTACAGTCTTGAGCTCACTGGATCAAGTGTCACACTTGAAGCAGGTGCACAGCCGAGCTGACAGAAAGTCCACAGCATGGTAAAATAAAAACTACTGTAACCCCAACTTTTTCCAAGCTTGTCAGGGCCACTGAAGGTAGGACTAATGTGTTGCTCTGGAAAGGGTTATAAATAACATTATTATTCTCCTCAAACCGGACACTGTACATATCTTCAACTTTTTGAAAAAAATTGTTATAAACATAGACTGTCTTTGCTCCATTTTTTCCTTTTTAAAAATGTCAAAAAATATTTTTTAATTCATTATTTACTGTTCATATTGCAATTTAATATAACAGCCAAGTATTTTTACTTTGACATATTATGCCAAACCTGGTTTGTTTTCTTTGCCACAAAGTAATATTTGTTTTTGGTTTTTGGTTGTTTTGTTTTTTTGTTTCTTTGTTTTTTTGCTGATCAGAAAAACAATCCAATCCGCAGCTTAAAAGCCACATTTGATCCAAACCTTGGCTGTTATGATCAATGACACCCCTAATGGTAACTCTCAGCTTCAGCCCAAACTGTGAGTAAAACAGGAAGTGCAGCACAACTTCCACCTTTTCCCTGATTTTAAATAAATAAATCAAAAAGAACAATCACCTGAAATGTAAAATTACTGTTCTGGTGGTTTTAGTGTCGAAAGGATTAGCAGTGAGAAAAAAAACAGCTAATATTTATCTCTTTCCCTCCGTCTCCTCATCCCTCTCTCTTCCTCCGATGGTGTGTCCCCGGTGCAGGGATTGGCTCCGTTATTCGGCCTCGTATCGATCTCCTTTACTGTACGTGGTCCTCGTGAATTTCAATGCCGTGAACATGGTTTGTGTTTGTTGATAAGTCTCTCTCACTCACCCTCTGTATCCCTCCTTCTTCCCCTCCATCACTTCATTCACTCAACCCTGAACTCCTACAATGAGATTGAACTTTGCCAGGTTATTTTAACTTTCACGCATTTCAAGTGCTACAAAACCCCTCGGCTCTTTTTTAATTTCTCTTTTTCCATCCTTTGCTCACTCGCTATGATGAAAGTCTGTCTGGAGGGAAAAGTGTTGTTCTGTCTCTCTCTTTTAGCTGATTTTCCATCTCACTCTGGCCATACGTTCTACAGTATTATTGAGGTTACAGTCTGTTTGGTGGGTTCCAATTTAATACAGGATAAGTCACAACCCCCCCCCCATGCTCTTCGTCCCTTTTGCTCAGTCTCTGTCTCCTGCTAGAGTGATCAAAGACTTATTTCCCAGGATGCATTTATCAGACACGCTTTGCAGTGAGCAAACCTACTGGGAGTAGAACTACCAACCCGGGCTGCATTAGTGCTTTGCTCTGTGATTTAAGTTATAAAATGGGAAAATTTTAAAAAACTGACAGCTGAGGCCTTTTTCCTAGTCATCTGATATGATGGACTGTATCGCCACATTGGAATGCAACCCTCCCAACTCAAGCATCCGCCCCCCCCCCCCCCCTTTTTAATAAAAGTTGGTTAAACCCCACCCTAAAAAAATTGTATTTCATGACCAAGCACATCACAAAATGCACAATGTTCTTCTACTCGCTACCTGTGGCAACGTCATCAGTGTGCGCTGGTAGTCGTCACATGGCAAGGACACTGACTTTAGAGTTTACAGGGCTGTACACAGGGAGGAACAGATCCAGCACTAAACCTATGAGTTATTTATAATTTATTCTTTTTTTTTGCGATTAAACCAGACATTGCGTGCAGAAGACCCTGGGCATTCCGATGTGCGAGTACAGAAATGGGTGTGTACAGGGTGGATGGAAGCGTCATAATTTGCTGCCTTGTCAGCAGACTGATGTGTCATGTCAGTCTTTCAGGCCTTGTTCAGACTGCCAGTATAAATCCAATTTACGAGGTCTATTAGAAAAGTATCCGACCTTATTATTTTTTTCAAAAACCATATGGATTTGATTCATATGTTTTTACGTCAGCCAAGCTTGAACCTTCGTGCGCATGCGTGAGTTTTTCCATGCCTGTCGGTTGCGTCATTCGCCTGTGGGCAGGCTTTGAGTGAGCACTGGTCCACCCCTCTCGTCATTGTTTCATTGCGAGGAAATGGCGGAATGATTTGGGCTTTTTTTCCATCAGAATTTTTTCAGAAACTGTTAGAGACAGGCAGCTGGAAACCATTCGAAAAATGTATCTGGCTTTCGGTGAAAATTTTCCGGGCTTCACAGAGAATAAGGAGTGTTACTACAGCTTTAAGGACTGCCCACAATGGCGCACGGCGCGCCGCGCTCCGAGCCGCCATCGAGAGGCAGAAAACACCACATCATTTCTAAAGGGATGGCTGTGTGGAGCTGGGACCGTCGTGAGCAATTTCTCTGGTTATCACAAGAGCTGGACATCAGCCATTTTCCGGCAGATTTCACTTTTAACAAGAGATTTTGTCATGGAAAGCCGCGCGGAGGCTTTGCGCATCAGGACCGATTCGCTGATCGAGCAAGACAAAGGAACACCTCCGTTTCGGAGTGCCAGGGGACAAATTGGGACATGCCTATCTCGGCTTTCAATGCTTACCAGCCCAGTGAGTATAAGAGAAATTGTGGAGAGCTGGGCGCCATTGTGGGGCGTCCTTAAAGCTGTAGTAACAGTCCTTATTCTCTGTGAAGCCCGTAAAAGTTTCACCGAAAGCCAGATAAATTTTTCGAATGGTTTCCAGCTGCTTGTCTCTAACAGTTTCTGAAAAATTCTGATGGAAAAAAAGCCCAAATCATTCCGCCATTTCCTCGCAATGAAACAACGACGAGAGGGGTGGACCACTCCTCCCACAAGGCGTGCTCACAGGTGAATGACGCAACCGACAGGCGTGGAAAAACTCACGCATGCGCAGGAAGGTTCAAGCTTGGCTGACGTAAAAACATATGAATCAAATCCATATGGTTTTTGAAAAAAATAATAACGTCGGATACTTTTCTAAGAGACCTCGTAAGTGTGTGTCCAATGTCAATCTGATTCCATGTTGCAAGTCTGAAAAGTCAAAAGTCGTACAAAATCCAGTTTTTCAAAATTTGTTTCAAGCCTAATTCAAAGGTAGTTAGAAAATGCAATTCAAATCACATTTTTTCTAAATCCACTTTGGTCCTAATTGCTCAAATCCAATTTGAGGTGTATATTGCTAATGTCTGTCATTCTGGTGGAGAACACAAGCAACAAAGGGATGTGTTGTTACCATATATGGGTTCTCTCTGGGAACCTCTCTCTCTCTGTGGAGGATGTCCTCCTGGCTGTAGGCAAACAGGTTGGACATGAGAACTTAACGCTGGCATCTAGGATGAACAGAGCCATGGTGGTTTTTCTGTTAGAGGAGCATTTCTCTGCTCAGTTTGTTGAAAGTGGGGCTTATCTGATCGATTCTTACCTGCAGACTTCTCCTCTCTATCCTCCGTCCACGAAAATCATTATTTCCGGGGTTCCTCCATTTGTTTCGAACGAGGCTCTCAGTTGGGACCTCCAGACGGTCAGGAAGTTCATTCAACAGTTCTTTCAGAGTCATGGCTCCAATATCAGTGCTGGAGTGGTGGTTTTGTTTTCTCCTTGTTTTTACATCATTGTTTTATCCACCACTGAGATTGTGCAGGGTCAGATTCTGTTGGTCAGGGCTCAGGTTGAGGGGTTGACTGTAGGGTTCACCAATGTTTATGCACATAATGAGGGCTCAGAGCGGGTGGGGTGTATAATAAATGTTATTGTGCTGTTTTGCACCTGTCTTAACGTAACCCTGAGAATGTATTTGTTGTTTAATTTTGTTTTAGCACTCTGGGGTCAGTCTGAACTGGGAGCGAAGAGCTGGATGTACTTGTTATTATTACACTGATAGCACGACTTTGTTTTCGTAGCCACTAACGACTGGGAGTGAAGCATGCTGGGATCATTCTGAACTGGGAGTGAAGAACTGCTTTTATTATATCTTTGAAATAACTTTCAGATGCCTGTTGATTAAAGAAATTATGTGCGCCAGGGAGGTTGAGTTGGCCACTCACCCTCCCTTCGCGGACACACTAGAAAAGAGGGAGTAGAACCATGCTTCAACAGAGTCTGCTGCGGGTTAACGTACGAACGCCCAGCCGGTTGACAGGCGCACTCTGCTGAAGGTGTTGGCTCTCCACCTTAAAGGCGTCACGGTAAGAGAAAAATGCGCTGCAACCACTTGTGTTTGATGTAACTGCTTTTGTGGGGAATAAATATACGCCTTTTTATTCTAGCAAAATGCAGTCTGTGTGATCATTTCTGTGTGCCGATCTGACCGAACCTTGTGTTTCAAAACATTTTTGGCGTTGTCGGCAGGATACGGTTACGCTCAGACTACACACAGAAATGTCTTGCTTTAGATTGGGAAAGAGAGATGCGGAGGTGGCATCTCAGCAGGAGTCTTGCTTTAGATTGGGAAAGAGAGATGCGGAGGTGGCATCTCAGCAGGAAGAAGTGGTCCCGGGGTGGGATGGGATCACTTTTAAGGAAATAGGCCAGCTTCTACGGCGACGTGGGGGACGCCCTGGGCCGTGGACTGGAGCGATTCCCACCGCGACTCCGCCAGTTTTATGTGAAATGTTAAAACGGGTGGAGGTTAAAGAGAAAGCTCCGTTGGGAGGTATTCATGAAATGATGTGGATTTGTGCAGAAGCCTGGAAAGAGCGGGTTTTAACTTTAGATACAGTCCGCTCATCAGAATGTGCTAAATCACAAAAGGTGACAAGATTAGAACAACAAGTGAAGCAATTGGAAATTCAAGCCGAAGAAATAGACGGTGTACCAACTTCCTTCTTGGCTGAAAAATGTAAACAAAAAGGATTGAAAGTGACTTGTGTGTCAGGGATGCGCCCTGATATGTTTGAATTGGCCTCATTGTTGAAAGAAATTGTGCAGGGAGAAAAGAAAGGAATGAAACCTAGTGCCCCTCCCCTACAGGAGGAGGAGGAGGAGGACTCTGATGATGATCAGCTGCAAATAGCTGCAGTCCGGAAAGGAAAGAAAGACAAAAAGAAGGGGAAAAATAAAGAAAGGCGTTCTTGGAGCTTTGACCCTTGCGAGGAAGATTAGGATGATGGTCAAACTCTTGTGGCCCGCCGAGAATTAAAACAATGGTTCACAAGTGATATTAGACCCCATGTGTGATTGGAAATATTTTGGAAAAAATCAGTTCAAGTCACCTCGGCTTTAGTGGACACAGGAGCGGAGGCCTCATTGATTCATGGAAATCCAGAGAAAATGAAGGGACCTATAGTTCCCTTAACTGGATTAGGCGGACAATTGGTGTATGGAAAAAATATATCGATACCGCTTAAAATTGGAAATATGCCAATTAAAGTGTACACTGTAATAGTGACTCCAATTAATGAATGGATAATTGGCATGGATATTTTAGCTGGAATGACTTTGCATTTAGAACAGGGTAAATTTCAATTTGGGATAGCAAACGTAAGAATGATTCTGGTGGGAAAAGTAAAAATGAAACCTTTTCCCATTCCAGAGGCTACATGTGTGATTAATCAGAAACAATATTGTATTCCTGGAGGACAAGCAGAAATTACTGCAACCATAAAAGACTACTTGGAGGCAGGAGTTTTGAAACCAGTGACAACAAAATGGAATAATCCATTGTGGCCAGTCCGTAAATCGGATGGTACATGGAGAATGACTGTAGACTTTAGAGGTCTAAATAAACATACACCGGCTTTGACTTCAGCTGTACCTGATGCTGTGAGTATAATTGAACGAGTGCAACATCATAGTGGTACGTGGTATGCTGTTATAGATTTGGCCAATGCATTCTTTACCATACCAATCCCAGAGGATAGGATGGAACAGTTTGCATTTACGTGGGAAGGACGGCAATATACATTCACAAGATTGCCACAAGGATATTTACACAGTCCCACTATTTGTCATAGAGTGGTGGCGGAGCATTTGGAACAGTTCCAGGTTCCAATGAGAATGATGATCTCACATTACATTGATGACATTATGCTTCAAGGAGATTCAGAAGCAGAAGTAGTGGAATATCTACCGAAATTAGTGACTCATATGAAATCATTTGGCTGGGAAATTAATCCAGCAAAGATTCAGGGATCAGCTCAAACAGTGAAATTCTTAGGAATAGTTTGGAATAAAGGAGAGAGGGAAATCACACAAAAAGCTAAAGAGAGAATAGCTAACTTTCCAGTACCTCACAGTAAGACAGATGCACAACGATATATTGGTTTATTTGGATTTTGGAGACATCATATTCCACATTTAGGACAGATTTTGCAGCCTTTATATCGATGCACTAGAAAAAAAAAGAAGAGTTTGTATGGGGAGAGGAACAACAATGCTCATTTGATATGGCAAAGGAAGCCATACAACAAGCTGTGTCCTTAGGAAAAATGCAATCAGGACCAGTAGAACTTCAAGTGTCTGCTCTAAATGATTATGCTAATTGGAGCTTATGGCAAAAACAAAACAGGATACGAAAACCTTTAGGATTCTGGTCGAGAAAACTCCCGGACGCAGGTATGCGTTATACACCTTTTGAAAAACAGCTTTTAGCATGCTATTGGGCGTTGATTGAAACTGAATCACAAACGGTGGGACATGAAGTAATGATGAGGACACAGATACCTATTCTCTCATGGGTGATGAGTAATCCCACCACTCACCGAATAGGGACAGCTCAGGAGGCTAGTGTGATAAAATGGAAATGGTATGTGTCAGAGCGTGTAAAACCAGGTGAAAAAGGGGTGTCATTGCTGCATGAACAAGTAGCTGATGCTCCTGAGGAAGATGAGGAACCTTTTGAAGTTCAACCATTGGAGGAATTTCCTGTTAAAGCAGGAAAAAGGTGGGATGATTTGTCAGATGATGAGAAAAGTCGAGCATGGTTCACTGATGGTTCCTGTCAATATCAAGCAGGAAAAAGGCGATGGAAAGCAGGAGCTTTTAATCCACAATTAGGTCAGTCTCTGGAAGAATTAGGAGAAGGAAAAAGCAGTCAGTGGGCGGAGTTGAAGGCCGTGCATATGGTGGTCATGCAGGGAGGACCACAGGGCCTCCATATTTATACAGACTCATGGTCAGTGACCCAAGGACTACTTACCTGGATGCCTACATGGCATGCCACTAATTGGAAAATACATTCTAAAGAAGTTTGGGGAAGAGAATTGTGGGAAGACATTTGGGAAAAGGCTAAAACAATTCCTATTACTGTGACGCATGTAGATGCACACACTAATGGACAAGACTCAGAAGCTTTATATAATAAAGCTGCAGATCAATTAGTAAAAGTAATGATTGAATTAAGACAATCCAGCCCAGGATTGGCTAGATGGGCTCATGTCAAAGCAGGACATTGGGGGGTTCAAGGTACCCTAAAATGGGCCAGAGATCGAGGTATTGATCTAAAATTGGATGATGTGAAAACAGCAATCACTGAGTGTGAACAATGTCAACACCACCGGAAGGGTGTACCTCAACATTTGCATGGGCAGTTAAATCGTGGAAAAAGTCCTGGTCAAATTTGGCAGTTAGATTTTATTGGACCACTGCCCATGTCTAAGGGATGTAGACATGCATGCACTGCTGTAGATACATTTTCTGGGGTCTTGGTAGTGCATCCATGTAAATTTGCAAATCAAATGGCCACACTTAAGTGTTTAAAAATAATACAGCAGTATTATGGTTTGCCAGTACAGATTCAAACTGAAAATGGCACTCACTTTACAGGAAATAAAGTGAAAGAGTGGGCCAAAGAACATCATGTTGAATGGATTTATCATATTCCCTATTACCCGCAAGCGGCGGGGTTAATAGAGCGAATGAACGGGCTTCTTAAAGAGACCCTACGGAAGCTGTCAAAAGATCGCACTATGCGACAATGGAAACAGGATTTGACCACTGCTGTGGATCAGCTGAACAATCGACCTTTAGGGTCAGGATCCACACCCTTGATAAGAATGATTTCAGGAGAAATGATAGAGCATACTACAGAAAGCATCAAAATGTGGAAAATTGATCCACAAGCAGAATTACCTGTCAGAGCAACTCCAGGCTCAGCAGGACTAGACTTAAGAACATTGACTACTGTCACATTGGTACCTGATAAAATTCAAGTGGTAAAAACAGGGCTAGGCCTACAGTGTCCGAAGGGCACATATGGGCACGTCCTGCCACGCAGTGGTCTATCACTCAAAGGGCTAACTATTCAAGCCGGAGTGATAGATGCAGATTATCAAGGTGAGATTGGAGTGGTTTGTAGATTGTTTGGAGAACAACCCCTGATATTGAACAAAGGGGACAAAATTGCTCAATTAATAATTAAACCCTGTGAAATGGGGTTGGTACAGGAGATACCAAAACCCATAGTAATAACTACACGAGGAACACAAGGTTTTGGTTCCTCAGATCAAGCAGGTGCCAAAGTTTGGGTGAAACAACCTAACGGACCGCCTAAGGCGGCAGAAATTATAGCTCAAGGGAATGATGCAACTGTTAGTATACTCTATCAGGGTGAAGAAAAATGGATAAATGTGCCTGTATCAAAGTGTTATGTAAGAGAAGACTAATAGTTGTCATTCTACCCGTAGTTACACTTGTGTTGTCTAGGCTCGGATTGATGCCCTGCTGGGAGTTGCTGATCGGGCGATCGAGGACCACAAGAGGCGGGCGTCGCTATGGCAACCAGTGGAAGCCCCGGGATTGGAGGTGTCGGCTGCTGGGTCATACTCCTCCTTGTAGGTGGTGCCATGGTCTCCGGTTGTTGGGGAATGACGGAAGGACATCAAGTGAGAGAAGTCCAACCACGAGTGGAGCTCGTCTGGAGAAATCTCACTAAAACAAGTCAACAGGACAATTTTACTTGTGCCACAAGCAACAGTGAAGACAAAGGTATATTGGCAAGTTACCTTTCCAAAAATTCCAATTTGCAGAAGACGTCGAAGGGCATGGTATGATACTCTATTAGGAGGAACAGGGACTGTCCTGGGAGTATCAAACACAGTTGATAATGAAGTAACTAGAACAATGCTATCTAATACTGGACAATATTCGTCTCAAGCGCTCCATCAGGTTGGAGAGTGGTTACCAACCGCATTGGTGGGGCAATTACAAAATGCTAATTTATGGCAAAAAAGTTTTCAATGGCAATTGAAATTATGGAATGAAACTTATGATGCATTTAAAAATATTTCGCATATGGGAAATTGGACAGCATGTACATTACAAACCATTCATGCAGAGGCTCAAAGGGAAAGATTTCAGCGAATAGTTACTACAGGGAACTATCATGATTGGAGAAGGATTTGGAACATTAGCAACACCTTATGGTTAAAGCTACATCCAGAATATACACAATGTAATGAAACAGTATGTACTGGGTATTGGACCCAGTACAATGTGACACAACCAAAGGTTGTTTGTAAATATCAAGTGTTACCTGTGATAACGGCTAATGGTTATTGGTTCTTGCATATGGATGGAGAGTGGTTAGAACCAAAAACTAATACGACTTTTGATACCAAAATGTGTGACAAAACAGATAAAGGTATGGCCTGTGTGCTGCAAACGGGATATGCCAATCCATGTCTAACCGACTCAGAGGTTGTACTTTGTGACTGGACTAGGGAAACACCAAGAGAAATGTTGTGGCAGATCGGCCCACATGCTCTGTGTGTTGCAACAATGAAAAATAATTCACAAGTACCTTCGGTTCCGTTTACTGGCTGCCTGAACAATGTGCACTTATGGCATTGGGGAAACCGGACGTATCGTTTGACTAATTATTCTGTATCGAGTCGGCTGACTTCGGTACAGTGGGATGTATTGCATTCCCCATGGAGTCTTTCCCTGGAGCGTTTCAAATGCGCATTGGAACAATCTACGGAAATTCAGCAATTAATAGAGTCACTTACGTCCAACATCTCCAGTCTCATGGTGTCTACATTGATAGCTAGTGACCGGGTAAAACATGTGGCAAAATTAGTACAGCAAGCATCAGCACATCATTGGTGGGATATCTTTTCAGGGATGTCTGTCACTGCCAGGAGTACCTTAGTGCCACCTTTGATACTATTAATTATAGAACACTTTTACATGTATCTATGTTATACGTTTAAGGCGAGAGGTGGAATGGGTAATATTTCAACGAATGCGATGAAATTGACACTGTTAATTCATGATCCTTTTGGAGTAAACCAATATAATGTTACATTAGACCCCACAACATCGGGTTTTGTATGAGTATATTGTTTGGGACAGGTATAATCACGACTATATTACTCAAAATTTTGTTTGTGAATCACTGGAAGAAATGTGGGAAATGCTATGGCAGGACATAATCGCTGGAATAGGCTGGAGCCCAGCCTTACCTGAATCTGTTGCTGGTTACATAAATTGACTGGTGCAAAACACCAAGAGTGGAATGTATAATAAATGTTATTGTGCTGTTTTGCACCTGTCTTAACGTAACCCTGAGAATGTATTTGTTGTTTAATTTTGTTTTAGCACTCTGGGGTCAGTCTGAACTGGGAGCGAAGAGCTGGATGTACTTGTTATTATTACACTGATAGCACGACTTTGTTTTCGTAGCCACTAACGACTGGGAGTGAAGCATGCTGGGATCATTCTGAACTGGGAGTGAAGAACTGCTTTTATTATATCTTTGAAATAACTTTCAGATGCCTGTTGATTAAAGAAATTATGTGCGCCAGGGAGGTGAGTTGGCCACTCACCCTCCCTTCGCGGACACACTAGAAAAGAGGGAGTAGAACCATGCTTCAACAGAGTCTGCTGCGGGTTAACGTACGAACGCCCAGCCGGTTGACAGGCGCACTCTGCTGAAGGTGTTGGCTCTCCACCTTAAAGGCGTCACGGTAAGAGAAAAATGCGCTGCAACCACTTGTGTTTGATGTAACTGCTTTTGTGGGGAATAAATATACGCCTTTTTATTCTAGCAAAATGCAGTCTGTGTGATCATTTCTGTGTGCCGATCTGACCGAACCTTGTGTTTCAAAACAGACTCACATAATGGTTCCTTCTTTCACAGACTCGGTTTGTTGCGGCCACCTGGGGGGTGTCGGCGGGGTCCTTGGGTCCGAACAGCTTCTGGCTCCGGACCGTTAGCGCTGCTGGGAGCGCACCACGCCAGACCGCACTTTGTTCTTTATGTATCACTGTTATGTATTAAATTCAGTTAGCCTTTGTACCGTGCTCTGCTTATTTCATACTGGGTCTTTCAAACGCTGGTCGGTTCTCCGAGCTGCGTCCGACACATAACAGGAGTGCCCCAAAGGAAGTTTGTATTTCTCTAGAAAATTGTTAGCTTAAGTAGATTTCTCAAGGATGGTCATATGAGGCTGTGTTTAAAGGTGGGATGTACAAAGAGGTGTACTTATGTTATATTAGTAAAATTATTTAAATATAGCATTTCATATTGTTTTTTTAATCAGTTTTATTATCAATTATATGAAAATAAAAGGATTCCTATTAAACAAGTTATTGAAAGAGAATCAGACAAAATTAAACAGAACATTTAGAACATTTGAACCTCCTGAACACAGTTTATTTAAACTCACAGAAATATAAGATTTTATTCAGCTTGTGTACTTACTGAAACGTTGAAGAAATTGTAGGAAAATATAAGATTTTATTCAGCTTATGTACTTACTGAAACGTACAAATACAGGGAAATTTGTTGGTGTTAGCAAAAACAGATTTTAGCTAACATCTCCTCAGTGTTGTCAAGTTAAACTCATTCACAAGGAACACTGACAGCATGCGTTTCACAGTAAAACTATTTGCTGGGATGCTAGCATTAAAAGTTTTATTGTGAAATGGTACGAGCAAAATGAACTATTTGATGTTTTTTCTACCAGTAACATCAGCAAGCCACACCATCTTGGAAGTACGAATGTTACAATGTTAATCAAAATAAAGGTTTCAAAATAAAGCTTTTGAAAATTTATTCCCACAATTTTCATAATAAAGGATGCACATCATCGTGCTATGCAATGGCGATATCCGAAAGCTGAGGCTGACCTGACAAACAGAGATATACAAGCCACATACACGCACTCACACAGATGCTTCTTGCTTTGTAGATAGATGTTTCTTCGACTGCCAGCCCATCCAAGTACTCTGTCTCTTGCCTAATGACTCATTGGGTAGGCTGCAGTCTCCAGTGACTCTTAATTGGAATAAATGGGCACAGAAAATGGATGAATGAATGGTACTATATGGTAATTCTCTGTCGGGAGTATGCCTTTCTCAAAAACTGTGACACTTCTCAAAGGGGACTTGTGTGGGAACCCACCAATACATCCAGACAACTCTGGTGGAGTTACAGGCTTCTGTGGGTAATTTGAGAAACCATGCAGTGCAACTCTTTAGTGTTTTACCACCAGTCACAGTTGCATGGTGCAGTGGAAGAGAGAAGGATTTTCAGGCAGGAACCATCTCAAATCTCAGCTGGAGTCTTCCATGTTACTTTTAGCAAACTGTAGCTGAAATTTTACAACTTCTTTTAAAGAAAATAACTCTATCTGCAAAATCATTAGATATTGGTCAAAAATTATGAGGAATTACAGGGAAATAAATGACAAATACTGTTTTTTCTCTATAATTGTCACGATTCTGAACATTGTGAGTTCACCAACCCTCCAGCAAGGCTCAAGCAGGGGGTAAGGTATGTGATATGAATATTAAAATACTGAAGTCATCCAGAATGGTGACCCGTCCCTGCTGTATTAAAGTGCATCTCACTCCCTGGTCTGAAATGTGTCCATACACGGTCACATATGCGTATATTTACCCTTTAGGTGCAGCTTGCAAGCTAATACATTAACAGAGCAAACCAATAGCATTGACTCAATACATGTGCCTCAACACTCCAAACCAAAGTATCCTGAATATCCTAACAGCTGCTGCTGCAGAAGCCAATATTATTTATTAGAAGATTTATAAAGTCTGCCGCTGGAGGCAGAATGTCGATTATGGATTACATCACTGTTAACGCTTTGTTTTTCTCCTTTGGGTGATGTTAAAAGTCTTGGAATAACCTGTCACACAGCATTTCAAACTAGAATATTATTTAAAATCGCATTGTTCTGAGCAGAATATGTATTTTAATTTTTCTGGTTTTAGGTTCCACTTTAAATTTATTGTTCAACACCACATTTTCATGTCCAATACTGGAACCTTCAGTGTCTGTCGATACCGATATGAATGCAACACAGTTTTCACTATCTTAAAATAATTATCCTATTTCCAGTGTATAATTCATGTTTCATTTATTTATTTATTTTACTAGTTTGGGAGGTCCTATGACTTATACTGCAGTGCGACATATACACTGAGAATCACGCATTCATTATGAATATGCCTATTTATATAGACTTTCCCAGGACGCAAAGTACTAAATATAATAAACTTGAATAATAAAAAATAAATGTCAATTAATAAAAAGTAGACAACAACAATTCAGAAAAATCTCAAATTAAACAGGTGATAATACAGAAAAAAAAAAGGTACGACTAAGACTGCAGTGTGACTAATATATGGGGTTTTCCTCTGACAAATAAGGTAATCTTAATAAATATTTTTATCTGGACGTATTTTGCTAAACTAGCCATTTAGCAAAACCTCAACTCAAACTCTAAAACAAATACTCTACTTCCCAAAACAAAAATACACATATACAATACACACTGATACAACATGGCTCAGGTGTGTGATAGAAGACTCCGATCAGATCAGATTTTTGTTGTTGTCGTCATTGTTTTCATTTCTGATATCTAATCTAGTAACTAATGTTGGACTGATACCGATCTGAAACATCAAATTACCACACTCCTAGTTGAAATCAAATGAGATTTCAGTAAACAGTATTCCATTTAAGGGTCTCTGACATAACAATATGTATATTTTGACTATTTCAAAAATGTCTTTTGATTTAGGCTATATTTTATTTTATAAGTTTAGACATGAAATTTGTTCCCAGTTAACAGAATGTGCATTGAAGGCTCAAGCATAGATGTGATCTGCTTTTTTGTGTTAAAATTCCTCTGTTCCACTCCGCTGTGACGGTGTGACTGATGGAGAAACAGACAAAATTTGCACTGTGCACAGTTCCTACAATCACAGAACCTAATGATTCCTTCAGAGTGTTTTCAGTTCCACCACTCTCTGATTAGCTTTTCTCTAGTCCTGTCGTCTCCACCCCATGTTCCATGTGTCTCAAGCCAAACCTTTTATGTTTAGTCCTCTCTATCCTACTGATCAGTTCCCTGCTGTCACCAGGATTGTGGATGGTGCCCCAGCCCTCAAGCCTTGTGTTTCTGTAGCTTTCTTTCTGTATTCTTCCAGACAATTTATCAATGCCTGCATGTCTTTGAGAAATACTCGTATTTACTGGAGCAAGTCAAACTACCACTTTATGGGATACCGAATGGAACACTGGCTTGCTATTTGTACTTCCTGTATTTGGCCGCGGTTCTTTGCTGGCTGGATGTCTTTTGAGGCATCATGTTGTTGTGCAATGACTGCACTCTATATGTATATTGACGTTTCTGTCATTGCATGTTCACCCTTTATTTGTCATACTACTTTATTTTTATTATTTGGTACTTTGGCCAAAGCAGATGGTCATTGGACTGAGTCTGTTCTACTTGATGTTTCTTCCTGTAATAAAAACAAAATGCATGGCAACCACTGTTGCCAGTGTGCTTGCTCAGCAGGTGAATAAGGTTAGAACTTACTCTTGTGAAGCACCTTGGGGAGACTTATGTTGTGATTTGGCACTGTAATGATGAGCTGAATTTTATTTTACAACACCTGTTACTCATTTGTATGTCAGCCTTTGACTCGCTTGGATCAAAACTAGGCCATGTCTTCCGGGGACCTTTGTGTTCCCATGTTTCTCATTGCTGACTTTTTTCTGCCTGATCCTGCGCTTTGAGTGCGGTACCCGGAGTGGTTTTCACCCGTGTTTTGACTTCCTGTCTTTTCAACGGTTCCACCTCAATGTTTTGTCCTTATCAGAAGTGATTGTTCTGTGGACTGATTGCTTTGTGTATATTGACTTCTCTCTTTCCCTGGACTCTGAATAAAGAGCTATCGACTCGCCCTCTGGTCGGGTTCTCTACTAAGGGGTATCTAGACATACTCCAGCAGTTACAATATTGTTAAAGGGCACTTCAGCACCATTTAATTACAACGACTTAGTTCATTTTGCAGCAGACTTCAATCAGGATCTCACCTTTTGCTACTCAGACTCCATAGTAGAGAAGCTTGAATCTTCGACTGGACTGGGTTGCTTGACGCGAGGACGTTTCGCTTCAAATCGCAGAAGCTTCCTCAGCTAAAATTCTTGCTCTGGTAGTCTGACTTCTGTCTGACCCTTGTCGAGAAGAACGACAAGGGTCAGACAGAAGTCAGACTACCAGAGCAAGAATTTTAGCTGAGGAAGCTTCTGCGATTTGAAGCGAAACGTCCTCGCGTCAAGCAACCCAGTCCAGTCGAAGATTCAAGCTTCTCTACTATGGAAACCACCTGGACAGCTGAGAGCCTACACAGAAACATACTCAGACTCCAGTTCACACTGAAACATGACCCCCCCCCTCCCCTTTTTTCAAAATGAAAAATTAAATAGGAACAGTAGAAAACTCCAGATTCCATCTTCGCTTGGGGCCCATGTTTTGACACCTTAACACATTAATAAAGCACTCAGAGGTGGTCTGACGATGTTGTCCACTTGATCTCTGTTAAAAAAAGTCTGGCTTTTGGTGTGTTAATTATATTTCTCTCTCTTCTTCTCTGAGGTACCAGCACATTATGTTTCTGGAGAGTCCAGTCATCATTAAAGCATTTTTGTTTCAGATGATACTCACGAAGTGTCTCATAAATCTTTTCAGCCTACTATGCTTTATAGGTCAACAACAAGCCAAGCTTAAAGGTTATTTCAGTCTCAAAAGGAAGAGTGCTAAAAGCAGTCAGCACAAAGAGTGCTTCGTTTGGTTGCAATTATAGGTAGATCTCTTTCATACAATATAAAGCCATTTTCAATGTATCTTCATCAAGCAACAGTGTCAAAACATGTTTCTTTATATGTGTGCGAGTGCTCCTCAGAGAGACATTTTTTCATTCATTCCAGGCCTCTATACCACCTTTGATATCACCATTTTCATTCTCTTCACAGATAGCTTTCTTGTATTTCAGCATTGGTGAATCAGAGTCTGACACTGGCTGCTGTTGAACTCTTTGATTATTTTTTGAAATGTGTGAACATAGCAAAGAATTTGCAATGCAACAGGCATTGAAAGGTGCAAAACAATACAAATAATTATTATAGCTGTAATTGCTGAAATATCACGATGACATTTTCAAATTTATACTGAACTACTTTGAATACTTTTCGTTATAAAGAACCCTGTGGTATTGCTGGCAGTCATTTAAAAAGTGTGATTTGTATGTGCTATATTTTCCAGAGTATAAACTGCACCTGTTAAAAAATGCCTCTTGAAGAGCAGAATCCCATAATTAAGTCACACCATTTACTGTATTATCAGATCATTAATTTGGGATTTTTGTGCCAATCCTTGGGTACCACTGAAATGCCTTTGTGTCAGACAAATGGTGACAGCCATTAATGGTGCTCTTATTATTGGCTTTTTTTTTTTTTTTTTTTTTTTGCATTGTGTGCTTTGATTTCTGGGAAAGTCCGATAGAAATAGTTGCCATAATAATTTTTAGGAATAACAAATGCATGATTTTGGCAGCACGGTGGCTTATGGCCCCTTCACACATTTTGTTTGAACGGCGTTTGGACGAAAACAGTAAAACAGCGCAAAACATATCTGTTTCTTTCTTCTTCTGTTTCTTCTTCTTCTGTTTCTTTTTTATACTTTTATACTTTTTACTGGAATACTGTTTTAACCGGGAGGTGGCGTATAGAACGGCGTACTGTCCGCTAGCGCCGCCGTTTGATCACCTCTGTCGCCGTTCTATACGCCGTTGATTATGGATACAATGCCAGCCGCCTAACGGTGGTGTAAACTGCGGCACTACATGAAGAGAAAGGATGAAATTGCGATTAAAAAGTATCAAACGCTGTTGTTCACGTTGTCTCCGTCGTCACGCGAATTCTCCTGTCTTCTCCTGGAGCGCTCCTGGAATTATTCAACATGATGAATAATTTTTTCGACGAGTCCCGGTAAAGCCAGAACTAAGCCACGCCCCCTAGCGCCGGCATCAACAACGGCGTGTGATCTCTAAGAGGGCCCGGAGGAGCCATAAACTCTTCCGGGATGCTTCCGGGAGCTCTTACCGGCACTGCGTAAACGGGGCTTAAATGTGGAAATACAAGGCAAGTGTTTGAGGAAGGTTCAGGAACAGGGTGTGGCAAGCAGAAAGGGAGGAGAGGAAGACATGCCCAACACCAAGCTCCCAACACCAGACAAGAGAAATCCCTCCACCAAAACTCAAGCACAAAAACTCAGAGAGAAAATGTACAACAACACATAATAAGTCCCACAGACCCAATCATGAAAAGGTGTAATGCAGCCATCCCAGCAGGTAATTTCACTGATTAACATCACTTTGAGCTTTGTCATGTCACTTTGTCATGCAAAAATCCTGGCTGGCGTACGCACATTTCTACAGTTATTGTGCCATCTCCAACATGTACAGGTGACGCAGGGAACCGTTAATGGTGTGAAAACAAGAAGTCATCAGAGTGATGTGCGAATCAGAGACACACTGATGAACATTTAACACACCCACGTGTTTGCAATTATATTGTGGATATAAAAGCACATGCAAAGTCATGCGTAAAATGCCACTAAAAGTGGCTGTGTTAGAGGACCTTGCAAATGGTGCAATCTGCCATGAGCGTGTATTTGGAGGATGTGAGGATTTACTTCCAAATGAGGATAATTGGCTCATAAACCGATTTCGATTACCAAGGCCATTGTTACCGGAGGTGTGCACAAAACTGCGGTCGACCAAGAGCGCAGTATGGTGAGGACCCAGGGGTTGTCTGTGTGCACACAGGTCCTGACCACGCTGAGCGTCCTGGCATCAGGGGCATTCCAGTGTGAGCTGACTGATCAATCAGGCGTGTGCCAGTCAACCTTGTGCCGGGCTGCAATCATCCAAATGTCATCAGGTACATTCCAACATTACAGTGCATTTTGCATCGAAAGCCGGTTTCCCGAATGTAATAGGAGCTATTAACTGCACACATTTTGTTATAAAGGCGCCATCACATTCAGTATTTGTCAATAAACATGTGTGTAAATTGTGAATGGTCAGCAGATGCGCGCCTCACCTTTTAACGTCAGCGCGTGCAAGCTGTTCTACGTGTGTGTGCAGCCTCACATACACGTGTCGTAGCTCCCACGAACATTTTCCAGTTTCATGATTAATCCGTTTAACAGCGCACTGAATAAACTGTCCCTGCGTGTCTCCATGTAATTTCCAGTCATCGATAGTATAATTTCCTTCCTGTGTTCATGTTGTCTGATGTGACGTTGTGAGGAATCCCTGCTCCAAGGGCATATTTACATAAAATTGCATATTTAAATGGAATGTGGCCAGGGAGGAGTTTGGTTCCACCCTCAATTCCACGTTCAGTGGGATGTACAAATGGAATGTGCTCAAATTCATGGCTATGCACTCTTTCATACATCTGAATATATGTATTGGTGCTTATGCCAGATTCAGGGTTTTGGCGTACGCCAACTTTTAGTAGAAAGTCCACGCATGTCTTTGTACATGAGGCCCTGGGTGATGGGGTCCTCAACACTGAGGCACCGGAGTGCTGGATAATAGCCAGAGACACAGACAAATCCACAACATGTGTCTGTAATGGTGCTTTTGACTATATGACTTCTGTGTGACTTATTGATGAAGTCATGCATGTCAGTCAATCACAAAATTTTTGCTGATCAATATATGCTTTCAATCATACATCTAAGCTTCTTGGTTGTTGAGATATATAAAAAGGGTGGGTTTTGTGGGGGAGGGGGCATGTTTTCCTTGACATTTGACCAAATTACTTCAAAGTCATGTTTGTTACCATGGTGAGGAACAGCAGATTGTTCATACTTGAGACCAAGGCTCTAAGGTCAGCCAAAGTATTCCACTGCTCTATAGGATATTTAAAAAAAAATACTTCAAAAGGAAATATACAGGAACCAGAAAGATGAAGAAAGGGAGAGGAGGGACAAGGCTAGCAATCACAACCACAGAGACAGATCTGACATTTCTTTGTTGTGCTTTGTTTGTTATTGGATTGTTATTGGCCAGAGTCTGGTAACAAATTAGCAAACCCAAGGAATTGCTGAAGCTGTTTGAGGGTGGTCGGAGTCGGCCATTCCATGACTGACCTGACGTGGTCAGGGTGTGGACTTATTCTCCCCTGCTCAATGATAAACCCAAAAAGGCAAAGACAGCAGGCTGTAGAAGTGTTTCCTCCAAACAAGACATCTCCATCTTGGTTTCATTAAGATTTAACCTTAATCAAACAACCAAGTAATGCTGCATTGAGTCATTGCCTAATGACCTTAGAGGCAGGTAAATCTGGACATTGTCAGCAAAACAATGAAAAAAATATATATATTTTTGAAAAACACCACCAAGGGGCAACATATACAAAAGTAAAAGAATAGGGCCTAGGATGAAGCCTCAGGGACTCCACAGGTCATTGGGGCACGAATTGGTGAATCCACCTGCTCTCGTTCGTCCAGACCAGAACAGTAAAGTCCACTTTATCATCAGACTGATCATGCTCTGGTTCAGACCCTGATGACGCACTCCTCACTGCAATCATCTTCATGCAAGAAGACAAAAAAGAGAGACTTGACGTGCTGTTCCAAGATGCCTGATTATTTTGATGAACTAAATAAATCAAATAACTACACCACACACCCTAAAACACTCCACCACACACTAAAACACACTCCAAGCACAACAAATATCTCACAACTTTCAAAACTGATCGCCCTCTGCTATCATTCCACACAAAACCACAATTTTCTTCTTTCAGCAAGCAAATTATGTGGATTGGGGATCATTGTTTATTTGGTAATATATTTTACGCCAGTGATAAAAATAAATAAAGATCAAAAATAAAAATAAGATAAGAATTTGTGCTTTTTTTTTACTTGTTTTCTTTCTCAGACAGACACAGAGGAAAATTCCCATTCGCAAAATGCACACACACACACACACACACCACCTACACCCACATGGGGTCTGTGGGTTGTCTTCAAACCCATGTGGAGTTGATGATTGTGATTGGTTAGCTCCTCAGATTTCCACCAATGGTAAAACCCCTTTGTCCTACTGCAGATGAGGGAGTCTTTTTTTTTCTTTCCAGCCCTCTTTCTCCTGCAGCTGAATAAGGAAATGAGTAGTTTTAGCTGCGGGTGTTTGCAAAACGTGCAGCGAATATGACAATATTATCCCCCCAAAAAAGTCATGTAAATTATTCATCATTATTCAAGTTATACTTGGCCTATTAACAAAATTTAAAAAGTGGTGTGGAGGCTGAATTCCACATGCTCAACACGCATTCAAATGGACACTCAGAGTGGAGCAGATTGTGTGCTATGTCCGCTTAATTAGCTCATGTGACTTTTGACTCGGAGGCGCGTCAGTTGACTCGAGAGGGTTAAAGAGACTTTATTTTATTTAGAAGCGTAGCAGCAGGTGTGAGTTTGCAGAGACAACAGGTAAGCTAGACCCTCAGGACATTTAACCAGTTGAAGGTGTCCTCTGCAGCTTTGACCTGTTGGTGGAGTTTTTGGAAACACTTTCCTCACATTTTGACAGTGGTGGGCACAGATAATCAAAAAATTAACTTCAATAACAGATAATCAGATAACTGAAAAGTTATCTTTGATAAAGATAAAACGATAAACCACCCAAAAATGTATTGGAAGTTACATATAACCAATAAATCCAGTATTGTCTCTGGTACATTTGCAACTACTAACAAACTGAATTTTATTTTTAACACCACAACGCTTCTGAAAGCATCAAAAGTGGCAACAGACCCAAACAATGACCCACACTTCTGTCTTTGAACATCTTGCCCCCTGCTAGAAGCTCTTGTTCACTACACAGCTTCCAGGACAACCACAAGCTTAGAGCAGCCAAAGCCCAGCTCTCTATCAATCACAACACTCCGGTCAGTCAGAGGTCTTGGAAAATAAAGCCATACTGACTTATGGTTTTGATTTATAAACAACATTAATACCAATAGAATAACTCCATTAATGTCAATTCTGTCATTTGTACAAAGATAAAATATAACATATAGCTTTTAATGTTGAATAAACTAATTCTGAGGTTTTGTAGCAAACACAGACAGATCACAAAGGATTCTGGGTAAAATGTGCCTCTGCTAAACACTGATTGGTTCAGTCATTCGTTATGTCAAGGAAAATAAGAGATAAATGATATAAATAAGTTGTAAATGAGTTTAATGATTTTCAAAGGTGGGATCAAATCTGGTGGGAAATAAACCAATAGTTGAAGATAAATTAAATACAATTGTAAATACGGTGTAAAAAACTGTGTAAGCAAAAGAAAAATAGACTATGAAGATTTAGACATGATGACTGTAAAAAGCATAATAGAAACCGTTATTGAACCATTCACTTACATTTGTAAACTGTCTCTGTCAACAGGAATTTTCCCAGATGAAATGAAAATTGCCAAGGTAGTCCCATTATATAAAAATGGAGACAAACATAACGTTTCAAATTACAGGCCAGTGTCATTGCTTCCACAGTTTTCTAAAATTATGGAAAAGGTTTTTCTGACTAGGTTGGACAAATTCATTGAGAAATATCATATTTTAAATAATGCTCAGTATGGATTTAGAACAAAACATTCAACAGCTATGGCAATTATGGAATTAACAGAGAAATATCAACAGCAATAGATAATAATTATATGGTAAGTGTTTTTATTGACCTGAAAAAAGCTTTTGATGTTATCGATCATTCAAGATTGCTTCACAAGTTACAACAATATGGAATAAGAGGGACTGCACATCAGTGGGTAAAGAGCTACTTAGAAAATAGAAAACAGTTTGTTCAGATAAATACTAAATCAGAATTGTGTAATATGTGTGGAGTACCACAAGGGTTGGTACTTGGACCCAAATTGTTTATTTTGTATATCAATGATTTTGTGAATATATCTAATGTACTTGGTAGCATTTTATTGCTGACGATACAACATTATTTTACTCTGGATCGGATATACAGGAAGTAGCACAAGTGATGAATAGAGTCGGAAAAAGTGAAATATTGGTTTGATATAAACAGATTGTCACTTAATCTTGGTAAAACAAACTTCATGTTGTTTAATGACAGAGTTAAAAAAAAATGATGTGTCATTAAAAGTGGATGGGATGGACATTCAAAGGGTAAAAGAAACGAAATTTTTGGGAGTTATGATTGATGAAGATTTTACATGGAAATCACATAAATTACATAAAAGGAAAGATAGCGAAAGCCATTGCTGTTTTGCATAAAGTAAAATATTCATTAAATAGTTATGGATTATTAACATTGTACAATTCACTGATTGTTCCATATTTGACTTATTGTGTAGAAATCTGGGGATCAACATGTACAACTTATACACAACCTTTATTTATTTTGCAGAAAAGAGCTTTAAAGGTGATTGGCAACAGCCGATTTAGAGATCCATCTAATCCATTGTTCATTAAGTATAGGGTACTTAAATTTCATGATTTAGTTGATTTGAGGTTACTTCAAATAATGTACCAAGCGAATAACAATACTTTACCAACAAACATTCAAAATATGTTTGAAAAAAGAGTATAGTTATAACTTGAAGGGCATAGAAGTCTTTAAAAAACCAAGATTCAGAACTAAGCTAAAGGAACGGAGTATTGCAGTGAATGGTGTAAAATTGTGGAACAACCTCAACAAAGAAATCAAAGAATCAAGGTCGCTTAAATTATTTTAAAAAACGCATTAAATTTGATGTATTTCATAAATATGAAACTATTAAATAAGTCAGTGGGCTGTGACAAAGCTAAAAATGTGATTTGTTAATAATGTTTAGAATGTTTGAAGTTTAAAATGTAATCTATTAGGGATGTAGTCTTTTAAATAATGGTTAAAATTAAGAAAGAAGTTGGTGGCATGAGACAAAGTCATAGAAATGCAATGATGTCGATTGATGATGATTTGCAGGATTGTATTGTAAAAAAGGGGCAGAATATATAAGACTTGTTCTTCCAAACTGTTTTTCTTTTAAATGAATGAAATAAATTTAAATAAATAAAAATAAATAAAATATGTAAACGAACACATTAATGTGTCGTGTGTTGGTGTTTACAGATAAATGTGCTTTTGTAAAACAATCAATTTTTTTTTGTAAAAACAGGCATTTTTACAGAGACCTGGAAGAGTCATTGCAAAATATTTTGCATGTGGAGAGAATGTGCGCTCATTTATTAGTGCCATGTGCACGTTTTATGATGTGCGCACATTTTATGATGGCGTAAAACGTGCACTCAATATGTCTTGACAGATAATTGTTGGCTTTACACTGTGCGAGTTTTGGCCCTTTTTCAGATGATTTTCATTCGTGCGAGAATTTTTTTGGACCGCGTTTCAGGTTAATTGTGCGTCCTGCATTGTGTGAATTAACAAGCTGCGTTTAACATCTCATGACCACCTCCTGATCGCCGATCGTATGTTCGAATGAAAATCAAACCTGTTTGATATTATTCTGGTCGGCCGTTGTGAGGGTATCCTGCTGAAGAGCTACAAGCGTCCAACCGCTTGCACTGTGCATGTGCAAACACCGCAGACCTGTCTTGTATTGTTTTTCTGTTGTAGTTGTTGTTGCTGTTGTTTTGTTTTAAACTTTGATGTCTCCCATCGAGAGACATGTTAGTTTACAGTTTACAGTAGTTTACGGTTTTGCTGCAGTGTTTAGTGGAACAACAACCTTATATATCTTTACGGCGATGCATCAACTCCTCAGCTAAGACTGAATTCAAAGCTAGACTGCCTGATGTCTTAACTTCACATCTGACAAATACCCAGTCAGTAGACAGACTTGTGGATAGTTTAAACTCAGTGCTCAAAACTACACTCGACATGATTGCACCACCTGTGTTAAAACCGCGCTCCCCCAAATCACAGTCACCTTGGTTCAATGATTATCTGCGTGACCTCAAGCATAAAGCAAGAGGTCTAGAACAGAAATGGTGTCATTCAAAATTAGAAGTATTTCACCTTGCGTGGCGTGATGCTATCTTAGACTATAAGCATGCATTATGGCTACAAAGCGGACTTAAAAACAAACATAACTCAAAGTTCTTGTTTGACACGGTGGCAACACTTTTGCATGGACAACCACCTGTAGTTCACTCTCCTTTTACAGCACAAGATTTCCTGGATTACTTTGGGAAGAAAATAGAACATCAGGTTAAACATAGCCTGGCATGCCTTAATCCAGCCACTACACCCTGCTATTGATGTGGGTGCCACTACTGAGGTATTACCTAGATTTACAGAATTTGACAGTATCTCACTAGGCATGCTGACGACAAAACTCGTAATGTCAACAAAAAAACAACCTGTTTATTTGATCCTATACCAACAAAACTGTTTAAAGCCCTGTGGCCCACTCTTGGGCCGACTGTGCTGGAAATTATTAATTTTTCTTTAACTTCTGGATCTGTTCCTAAATGTTTCAAATCTGCAGTGATTAAACCATTACTTAAGAAACCTAATTTTGACCTTAGTGTATTGACAAACTATCGGCCGATATCAAATCTATCATTTTTCTCTAAAATTCTGGAAAAAGTGGTGTCACGGCAGCTCATAGACTATCTTACTGAGAATACTCTCTGATCATTTTGGGATTACTGGGAGTGCCCTTGCATGGCTGACGGCATACTTGACCAGTCGTTCTCACTGTGTTTTGTACAGTAACACTACCTCTAACCTTAGTAACATGAAATTTGGGGTTCCACAGGGGTCTGTCTTAGGCCCCTGCTTTTCCCTTTATATAGCCCCCCTTGGACACATACTGCAGCATTTTGGGATTACCTTTCACTGCTATGCAGATGATACTCAGTTATACATGCCAATAACTGCTGGTAATCTCGTTCACATAAAATCCTTAGAAGATTACCTTGCAGCAGTGAGAAGTTGGATGTCTAGAAACTTCCTACTTTTAAACTCTGATAAGACTAAAATGATGGTTCTTGGTCCAGTGAGACATCAGCATCAATCAATCAGCCTCGGCTCATGTGTCATACATCACACTAACAAAGTGAGGAACCTTGGGGTAAATTTTGATCCTTTGTTGTCCTTTGGCCTCCACATTAGAAATATTACTAGGACTGCTTTTTTTTCTCTCTGTTTAAGATGCAGCTCCATCCAGAGATGGGAGTTGTGTTCGTGGTGGCGATCCTCCTGTCCTGTGCGCCAAGCATTTCTTCTATATTCGTCCGTGAATTGTTCTGTGAATTGTTCTGTAATTTATGTTTTGTAGCATGGCCCAGCAGAGGGTCACCCCTTTGAGTCTGGTCTGCTTGAGGTTTCTTCCTCAGAGGGAGTTTTTCCTTACCACTGTTGCTCTGGGGGTTGGTAAGGTTAGACCTTACCTGTGTGAAGCGCTTTGAGGCGCTATATAAATGAAAATAAATTGAAAATTGAAATTGAAATTGAGAGTTTTTGTAAATTAAGTTTGAAAAAAAATCTTACATTTTGCTTCTGGAAACATGAGTCGACGTGTGGTTTTTGAACATACAATGTGTGTGAGAACATAAATCGGGTGCTCTGAACTTTTACACCGTGCAGTTCTGTGGTACAGTTTGAACTGAAGCCGAGTACAGTGATTAAAATATCATACAGTGTCTGCCCAGCTTCAGGACGAATACTGCCATGAACTGCCATGAACACTACTGGCCAGTAGATGGCAGAAGAGACCGTGAAAACTTCCCAAAACAAAATTCCAGATAATCCGTGTCTGCTACATATAAGATGGAACGTGGAATTTAACGCAAATACAATAACAACGTCTATAAACCCAGAGAACATAGTCATGAGAGTTTTAGGCACTAGAGTTTAATGCTGTTGTCCGTGGAACCTGAACAGAGTGTCTGAAATGCATTTGTTCCGTTGTGAACGTACTGAGATTACCCTATCCTACCCACAATGCACTGCTGGGCACAGCATGTGCTCACTAAAACCTTAAAAATGAGCGCATTACTTTAAAACTAAAACATTATCTGATATTTTCACTTTATAAACTTTAGATGTGACAGTAATTTTAAATAACTTGTCCGAAATTAGTTTGGTTAAAATTTGAACAATAAGTTAAAAATGTATGCCTCTGGATGACTTGGGTGACATTGCCAGCGTATCAGTATGATGTTAAAGGAAATTTGTGTGTGTGTGTGTGTGTGTGTGGTGTGTGTGTGTGTGTGTGTGTGGTGTGTGTGTGTGTGTGTGTGTGTGTGTGTGTGTGTGTGTGTGTGTGTGTGTGTGTGTGTGTGTGTGTGTGTGTGTGTGTGTGTGAGAGAGAGAGACCAGTTCACCTTAGCCTGCAGAGGATAGAGCAGTTCCTCATAGAAGCAGCTCTCTTCTGTTTGCAGAGGGTAGAACTATACATCTGTTAAGAAACTTTTAACAGGTAGATGCTCAACTGATTTTAAATTTTAAAAATGTTTGTCGCTGTTCAGTTTTGTTTACTACGTTATCCATCTAAAAGTTATCGGACAAAAATTTATCGAAGATAATTAGTCCGATAATGGTTTTTAAAGTTATCTAAAAAGATAATCCGATAATGAAAACATTATCTTCGATAATTGTCTGTTATCGGATTATTGGAACTGTGCCCACCACTGCATTTTGAACCACAGAGATGTTCTCTTCTTCCGTCTGGACTTCAGGTTTTGGTACATTTCGACTGGCAAAGAAGGCCCTTTTTAAGCCCATAATGCAAAAGCTTGGGGGGAGGGGTCTAAGTAGCCCCCGAACCCACGGCTTTTAAGGTGACTTTTTCATCCTATTACACTGAGAAAAAAAATCCTGCTGAGAACCCTGTGGACATTTATAAGAGTTTGTTGAAGACTGAGGTGCTCAGTCTAAAACACTATGATGAATGGAAAACACTTCTCCATTCATCATGAAGACCTAGGCCAGACATGGGCAAACTATGGGCCACGGGCCATCTATGGCCCGTTTGGCTTTTTAATCCAGCCCGCCTTACTTGTTCAAACTATATTATTAAATTAATTACCATTAAATCACATTTGTTTTAATGTTCCTGCAATTACTGCGTTTCCCCATTAGATGGCCCACATTGACCCTTGGAGTGTGTGTGGAGCCACACTCCACCCTCGAGCTGGAGTGTGGTGTATTGTGCTGCATTCAGATGCTCCTTGGATGATCCCAAAATGACCTAAACGTCATGTCATTTCGGGAATTTGTCTCTTTATTTAGAGCTTGTGTCTTCAATGTTTTCAAGCGCACATAAATGCATCATGACTGTCAGCTTCACTTTTTTACATTGCACCCTTCTGTGAAAAGTGAACCAAAGAAAAGAAAAGTGGACCATGAGTGCTGAGTGTTTAGTAAGGAATGGACAGCAAATATTTTTTTTACTGATGTCCGATCAACAGCTGTATGTCTGATATGCCAGAAAACTGTTGCAGTTTTTAAAAGAATACATAATCAGCTGTCACTTTGCAACGAAGCATGCTAACTATGCTAGCAAGCAGTCAACTGTTGGGAAAGTGTCAGTACACGGACCCACAACAGGGGGCGCAAATGAACGGACAATGGAGAAAGTCAAATAACAAGGCTTTACTGTTGTGAATGTGCACAACGAATACAACCAATCACGAAATGGACAACAGTCAATTCACAAAAGTGTCGTGTGGGCAGGCTCGAAGATAGGAGACGCCTCTCCAAGGTAAGACCCAAACCACACGGCTTCCTCCGCCACAGGACCCCGGAAATACTGGAGCCGCCAAGTCCCGAACTCCCAGGTGGCCACTGCCTCCGCGTGTCGGACCTGGTACTGCTGGCGAGGAACAAAGAACAGTTAGATGGGGGCGCGTTTGCACCCAAGACTCCGAACAGCAGGGAAGTTACCTCCACCTCTTGTTGGAACAGTAATCCACAAGCTATACACTAATCCAAAAGGATACACTCCGTCAGCTTTGATACGTTACCTCATAGGTAGAAACGATATCTCGGCAATGAGGTGGAGGTGCCGTCCTGCTGATATACCCCACAGATGATTGCCGTCAGCTGTCTCAGGTGATGGGTGACAGCTGTCACCGTAGCTGCTCACGTGAGGCGGCGGCGCCCTCTGGTGCCTGGAGCCCGCACTCCAGGCAGGGCGCCCTCTGGTGGTGGTGGGCCAGCAGTACCTCCTCTTCAGCGGCCCACACAACAGGACCCGCCCCTCAACGGGCGCCTCCTGGCGCCCGACCGGGCTTGTCCGGGTGGCGACGGTAGAAGTCGGCCAGGAGGGCCGGGTCCAGGATGAAGCTCTTCTTCACCCAGGAGCGTTCTTCGGGACCGTATCCCTCCCAGTCCACCAGATATTGAAAGCCCCGGCCCATCCGTCGGACGTCCAACAACCGGCGCACTGTCCAAGCCGGCTCGCCATCGATGATCCGGGGGCAGGAGGTGGTGCCGACCGGGTGTACAGAGGGGCGAGGTGTGATGGGGCTTGAGCTTTGACACATGAAATACTGGGTGGATCCGCAGTGAGGCTGGAAGCCGAAGCCTCACTGCGGCGGGATTGATGACCTTGAGAATTTTAAACGGTCCTATGTATCTGTCCTGCAGTTTTGGGGAGGCCACCTTTAGCGGGATGTCCTTCGTGGACAACCACACTTCCTGCCCGGGGCGATACGTAGGGGCCGGGGTCCGCCGCCGGTCTGCATGGGTCTTCGCCCTCATCCAGGCCTTCAACAAAGCAGAACGGGCGGCACGCCACACCAGACGGCACTTCCGCAGGTGGGCCTGGACCGAGGGCACACCGACCTCTCCCTCAACCACCGGGAACAATGGGGGCTGATACCCCAAACACACCTCAAAGGGGGAGGGCCGGTGGCTGATGACACTTGACTGTTGTGGGCGTACTCGATCCAGGCCAGATGAGTACTCCAGGCCGCCGGTGCGCGGCTGTCACACAACGCAGTGTTTGCTCCATTTCTTGATTGGCCCGCTCTGCTTGCCCGTTGGTCTGGGGGTGATACCCGGACGAGAGACTGACCGTGGCCCCCAGTTCCCGGCAAAAGCTCCTCCAGACATGCGAGGAGAACTGGGGACCGCGATCGGAGACGATGTCTGATGGTATCCCATGCAGGCGGACGACATGGTGGACCAGGAGGTCCGCTGTCTCCTGGGCCGTTGGGAGCTTCGGGAGGGCCACGAAGTGGGCCGCCTTGGAGAATCGGTCCACTATCGTGAGGATCACGGTGTTTCCCTGGGACGGCGGGAGGCCCGTGACAAAATCCAGGCCGATGTGGGACCAGGGGCGATGAGGCACGGGCAGCGGCTGTAGCAGTCCCGGAGCCTTGATGGTCGGCCTTGCCCCTGGCGCAGGTGGTACAGGCCTGGACATAGTCCCGGACGTCGGCCTCCAGGGACGCCCACCAGAAGCGCTGCCGGACAACTGCCACGGTTCTTCGCACCCCTGGATGACAGGAGAGCTTAGAGCCATGACAGAAGTCCAGGACTGCAGCTCTTGCCTCTGGTGGAACGTAAAGTCTGTTCTTTGGTCCAGTCCCGGGGTCCGGGCTTCGTGCCAGGGCCTCCCGGATGATTCTCTCTACGTCCCAGGTGAGGGTGGCCACGATAGTGGACTCCGGGATGATAGGTTCCGGTGGATCCGACAACTCCGCTTTGACCTCGTCTTCGTGTACCCGGGACAAGGCATCCGATTTCTGGTTCTTGGTCCCGGGCCGGTAGGTGATGCGGAAGTCAAAACGGCCGAAGAACAGTGACCAGCGGGCTTGCCTGGGATTCAGCCGCTTGGCGGTCCTGATATACTCCAGGTTCCGGTGGTCAGTGAAAACCGTGAATGGCACGGACGTCCCCTCCAACAGGTGTCTCCACTCTTCAAGAGCCTCTTTCACCGCAAGGAGTTCTCGGTTGCCGACGTCATAGTTCCGTTCAGCCGGGGTCAACCTGCGGGAAAAATAGGCACACGGATGAAGGACCTTATCGGTCTTCCCACTCTGGGACAGCACAGCTCCTATCCCTGAGTCCGAGGCGTTCACTTCAACCACTAACTGGCGACTAGGATCGGGCTGCACCAGAACGGGTGCAGACGAGAAGCGCCGTTTCAACTCCTTGAACGCGGCCTCGCAACGATCCGACCAGGTGAAGGGGACTTTTGGTGAGGTCAGGGCTGTCAGGGGGCTAACAACCTGACTGTAGCCTTTAATGAACCTCCTGTAGAAATTCGCAAAGCCGAGGAACTGTTGCAGCTTCCTACGGCTTGTGGGTTGGGGCCAGTCTCTCACCGCAGCAACCTTGGCCGGATCAGGTGCGACGGAGTTGGGGGAGATGATGAACCCCAGGAAGGACAAAGAGGTGCGGTGAAACCCACACTTCTCGCCCTTAACAAACAGCCGGTTCTCCAATAACCGCTGCAGGACCTGACGTACATGCCGGACATGAGTCTCAGGATCCGGAGAAAAGATGAGTATATCGTCTAGATATACGAAGACGAACCGGTGCAGGAAGTCCCGCAATACGTCGTTAACCAAGGCTTGGAACGTCGCGGGGGCGTTTGTGAGGCCGAATGGCATGACCAGGTACTCAAAGTGACCTAAGGGGGTGTTGAATGCCGTCTTCCACTCGTCTCCCTTCCGGATCCGAACCAGATGATACGCATTTCTAAGATCAAGCTTGGTAAAAATCTTGGCTCCATGCAGGGGCGTGAACACCGAATCCAACAGGGGTAACGGGTATCGGTTGCGAACCGTGATTTCGTTCAGCCCCCTATAATCGATGCATGGACGAAGTCCGCCATCTTTTTTACCCACGAAAAAGAAACCTGCGCCCATCGGGGAGGTGGAATTTCAGATCAACCCGGCAGCTAACGAGTCCCGGATGTAGGTCTCCATTGATTCGCGCTCAGGCCGTGAGAGGTTGTACAGTCTACTGGACGGGAACCCACTGCCTGGAACCAAATCGATGGCACAATCGTACGGACGGTGGGGGGGGAGTGTGAGCGCCAGATCCTTGCTGAACACGTTGACAAGGTCGTGGTACTCCACCGGCACCGTCCCCAGATTGGGCGGGACTCTGACCTCCTCCTTAGCTTGGGAGCCGGGAGGAACCGAGGAACCTAGACACACCCGATGGCAGGTCTCGCTCCACTGAACCACTACCCCGGACGGCCAATCAATCCGGGGATTGTGCTTCAACATCCAGGGAAAGCCTAAAACCACACGGGAAGTGGCCTGAGTCACAAAAAACTCGATCACCTCCCGGTGGTTTCCTGACACCACCAGCGTTACAGGTGGTGTCTTATGTGTGATCGGAGGGAGCAGGGAGCCATCTAGCACTCGAACCTGCACAGGCGAGGTAAGCGCCACCAGAGGGAGCCCTATCTCCCTGGCCCATCTGCAGTCCAACAGATTCCCCTCAGAGCCCGTGTCCACCAGTGCTGGGGCCTTCAGGGTTAAATCCTCATACAGGATCGTGACTGGGAGTCGTGTAGCAATGTGGGTGTGTCCCACGTGAATGTCTCGGCCCACCCCTAGCCCAGTCTCTAGGGGCGGGCGTTGGTGTTGTAACCGCTCGGGGCAGTCTCTCACATGGTGCTCTAGTGCACCACAAACAAAACAAGCTCCATGGGCCCGTCTCCTCTGTGCAGCTGGTGCCCTAAATGTTGCCCTACTCGTGTCCATAGCTTCGTCAGTAGGGGGAGCTGTGGCCCCACGGAGCGCAGGGGCCGTGGAGCGTGGGGAAGGCGGAGCGCGGTCGGAACCGGAAGGGAGAGGGACGGCGCGTGCCCGGCCACGCCCTTCGTCTCGTTCCCGCCGACGTTCTTCTAACTGGTTGTCCAACCGTATGACAAGATCGATAAGCCCGTCTAAATCCCGCGGTTCGTCCTTAGCCACCAGGTGCTCCTTGAGAACCAAAGACAGTCCGTTTACAAAGGCGGCGCGGAGGGCAGCGTTATTCCAGCCGGATCTCGCAGCCGCGATGCGGAAGTCGACTGCATAAACAGCTGCGCTCCGGCGCCCCTGTCTCATTGACAGTAGCACGGTTGAAGCGGTCTCGCCCCTATTAGGGTGATCGAACACGGTTCTGAGCCCCCTCACAAACCCATCGTATGTCAGAAGGAGCCGTGAATTCTGCTCCCAGAGCGCTGTAGCCCAAGCGCGTGCCTCACTGCGAAGCAGGTTTATGACATAAGCTACTTTACTAGCATCGGTCACGTACATAACGGGACGCTGTGCGAAGACGAGCAAACACTGCATCAGAAAATCCACGCACGTCTCCACACAGCCTCCGTACGGCTCAGGAGGGCTTATGTATGCTTCCGGGGAAGGAGGAGAGGTCGTTGAACAACCATGGAACGTCAACGTTACGCACAGGATCTACGGGAGGGAGAGCCGCAGCGGCGCCCGGAGGGCGCGCTTCCACCTGCGCGGCGAGAGCCTCCACCCTGCGGTTCAGGAGGACGTTCTGCTCGGTCATGAAATCCAACCGAGTCGTGAAAGCGGTGAGGATCCGCTGCAACTCACCGATTACCCCTCCCGCGGACGCCTGCGCGTCCTGTTCTTCCATTGGCCGTTCAACAGCCGGTTGACGCCCCTCGGGATCCATGGCGTGGCCGAGATATCCTGTTGGGAAAGTGTCAGTACACGGACCCACAACAGGGGGCGCAAATGAACGGACAATGGAGAAAGTCAAATAACAAGGCTTTACTGTTGTGAACGTGCACAACGAATACAACCAATCACGAAATGGACAACAGTCAATTCACAAAAGTGTCGTGTGGGCAGGCTCGAAGATAGGAGACGCCTCTCCAAGGTAAGACCCGAACCACACGGCTTCCTCCGCCACAGGACCCCGGAAATACTGGAGCCGCCAAGTCCCGAACTCCCAGGTGGCCACTGCCTCCGCGTGTCGGACCTGGTACTGCTGGCGAGGAACAAAGAACAGTTAGATGGGGGCGCGTTTGCACCCAAGACTCCGAACAGCAGGGAAGTTACCTCCACCTCTCGTTGGAACAGTAATCCACAAGCTATACACTAATCCAAAAGGATACACTCCGTCAGCTTTGATACGTTACCTCGTAGGTAGAAACGATATCTCGGCAATGAGGTGGAGGTGCCGTCCTGCTGATATACCCCACAGATGATTGCCGTCAGCTGTCTCAGGTGATGGGTGACAGCTGTCACCGTAGCTGCTCACGTGAGGCGGCGGCGCCCTCTGGTGCCTGGAGCCCGCACTCCAGGCAGGGCGCCCTCTGGTGGTGGTGGGCCAGCAGTACCTCCTCTTCAGCGGCCCACACAACAGTCAACGCAAGAACGGGCGACTATTGCTCACAGGTTGGTGGCTAATTTACAGGCTCAGCAAAATTTGTTTCACCGACAAACTGCAATTCAAGAGTCAAGTACCGAGGCAAGTTTTTTGCTGGCATTCAGATTAGCAAAGGCTGGCATGCCTTTCTCAGAAGGCGAGTTTTTGAAAGACTGCATGATAGAGACAGTAGGTGTTTTATGTCTGGAGAGCAAAGACAAGTTTGAAAAGATCAGTTTATCACGGAGGACAGTGACTCGCCGTGTGGAGCTGATTGATGAAAATATTGCCAGCGACTTAAACAAAAAGGCGGAGTCCTTTAGTCTTTTACATTATATTCATTAGCACTGGATGAAAGTAACAGCATAAAAGACACTACTCATATCATAATTTTATCCAAGGGATTAATGAAGTTTTTGAAATAATGGAATAGTTTTTAACCATGAAGTCCCTGAAAGGAAAGACACAGGGAGAGGACTCATATGACAAGCTGTCTGCTGTCATCAAGAGAATGAAGCTAGCTTGGAGTAAACTTGCCAATGTCACCACGGATGGATCGCCAAATTTAACTGGAAAAAACGTTGGTCTGCTGATAAGAATCCAGGATAAAGTAAAAGAGGAAAACCCTGACCAGGATGTTATTTTCCTTCACTGCATAATTCATCAGGAATCTCTGTGTAAGTTTGTATTACAGCTTAATCATGTGGCAAATCCAGTGGTAAAACTTGTGAACTTTATATCAGCGGACACTGTTGTGAGCAGCGTAGGAGCTCCTCAAGGTACTGTATTCACACCCTTCCTGTTCGCCATCTACACGTCTGACATCCAATATCACTCTGACACCTGTCGCATTCAGAAGTACTCAGACGACACAGCCATTGTGGCTTGTGTTAAAAACAACCAGGAGGGTGAGTACAGAGACATAATCACTGCTTTTTGTGACTGGAATGACAAAAATTCACACATTCTGAACACAAAAAAACCAAAGAAATGACTATCAGCATTGGCAAGAAAAGGATTTTTATACAGCCAATAAACATCCATGGACAGGACATTGAATGTGTGCACACATACAATATCTTGGTGTCCATCTAGACAATAATCTGGATTGGAACTTTAACACTGACAGCCTCTATAAAAAGGGTCTGACCAGGCTCTTTTTTCTGAGGAGGCTTAAGTCGTTTGATGTGTGTAACCAGTTGTTGTCTATGTTTGTCTATGTTCTATCACTCTGTTGTTGCGGCTGTCCTGTTGTTTGCTGTGGTGTGTTGGGGCAATAGTATCTCTGCCAGAAACTGTAAGAAGCTGGATAAGCTGGTTAACAGGGCGCAGTCAGTGATTAGGGGATCACTGGACACTGTGGGGGAAGCTGCGGAGAGATGTATGAGGAGTAAGGTGGAGGCAATCCTCAATAACAACAGACACCCTTTGCATGAGAATCTGTCCGTCCAGAGGAGTAACAGATCTGAGCGCTTCCTATCCATTCGGCGTAGGACGGTGCGCTTTAGGAGATCCTTCATTCCTGCTGCTATTTGAGCCCACAATTACTATTGTTGATTTAGCTGTGCGTGTGTGTGTGTGTGTGTGTGTATGTGTGTGAGTGCGTGCGTGCGTGCGTGCGTGCGCGTGCGTGCGTGCGTGCGTGTGTGTGATTTAGACAGACTTCTGGTTGAATTTGAACAATATATAAGCAGTATTAAGCTTGTAGACGCTGTCAAATGTCAAAAAACTGTCAGTCTCAAGAAGGAACTTTTTAATTGGGAATTAATGTTGAATAATCCTTTAAACGAAAAGAAAAAACAGTGGACATGCGGGTTAAAACAGTGTAACAGCTGTTTTAACCCGCATGTCCGCTGTTTATTGCCGCTTAGTGTACGTGGAATGTCTCCGTGATGACACAGATATATATATATATATATATAATATTATATATTAGATTTTTCACAGTTATATACAACACTTACTCGCATTTTTAACAGACTGCATTTATGACTAATTGCCACAGCTGCTTCTTTTACTGTGGCTGCTTCAAAATGAACAGTTATCACTTAAAAACAAGTCATCAGAACACAAAATCACACTTGTGTAAACTTTGGAATTAATCTATGCCTCAGCTCATTGAAGCACACGCTGGGACACTTCTAGTAACTACATCACCTGTCAGAAACACCGAGTACTCAAGGGTACTTTGTTTCGGAAGTCTCCATAGCTGTTTTCTGTGAATGCCGTATGCTTTGAAACCAGTCACGGAAGTGCACAAAGTAATCCCGGTGGATCATCAGATGGCCATTAACAGCCTAAATGTAAATTGTTATGATTTCAGTGCGACATGTCCTTTAAGTTAACAAAAGCCGACCACGTGGCTTCTTTGGTCATTCTTTTGGCTCATTACTTTGTAACTTTTGATGGCAATGCATAAGCCTCGATAATTTTTTTTTTAAGTCTTGTCAAATTTTTTAACTTTTATAAACAAGTTCTAGAGTTTTTCAGAATATGAGCAAAATTACAGAAAAGCATTGTTCCTTTACAGCATCGCTTTCAAAGCCTTTAACATGTTTTACGAAGGCTTTAATCCAGTCTCCCACAAAGGTGGTGTTTTTTTTTAAGGACACCAGAGTACGATTTTTAACAAACACCTAAACCTTCATCTTTGGGTCAACAAGAACCAACTGACAGATCTGCAGAATCACTGGTCTTTCCTGCCAAAAAACAAGTCTAAACATCTGCCATCACTGTGGAATATCAGTGGTTCAACCCCAGAGCCAGGTAAGTTCAAGCCGAAACCGACCCATCAGCGGACCGAAGCAGATCAAATCGTTCATCATCTTCAAAGGATCCATTAATGACTCATTAACTGTTGGAATGGCCTAAGCAGTGGTTCACCTCTCTGATTTGAGGTTTCTTCCCCATTATCACCAGAGGGCTCAGGGGGATTGGTAAGGGCCCCTTCATACATAGTGCAAAGTTTGGACACAGGAAATGTGTGCACACCATGTACTTTCATCCCTGCCTCGAATGCCTCATACACCTGTTGCTACAACTATTTGCAGACACAAGTGCCTGAAAGACAAAGTGTGTGCTGTGCGAACACATCGCACGAACATCTAACACTGTTTGCATGGCACTTACAAAAGTGTGGCCAGTCGCACTCTTGGCATGACAACAGTCTGCAGATGACCACTGTCATACTGGGTGTGAAATTTCTCTAAGTTCCACACAACTGTGGAGTTGCCGAGATGTGTGCCGTTGGCTCCCCCCACAACCCGTGTGTGGTCGCAAAGTCTATGACTGCACCTTGAGGAACGCTGCAGCACTTCAAGCAACCACTGACCGGTTGGGAACCTGGCTGACAGCAGTGGACAAGTCTGGGCTACCAGGCAAGTTCAAAGCCTGGATCTATCATCATGGCATTATGCCACGACTCCTCTGGCCACTGCTGGTCTATGAGGTGCCAATGTCCACCACTGAGTGCTTCGAGAGGAAGGTCAGCTGTTTCCTGCAGAAGTGGTTGGGCCTACCCCAAAGCCTAAGTAGCATCGCCTTGTACGGGAGGAAGAACAAGCTGAAACTGCCTCTCAGTAGTTTGAGGAGTTTATGGTTACCCGAGCAAGAGAGGTGCTACTGTACAGAGACTCCAGTGACAAAGTCTCCTCTGCTGGCATTGAAGTAAGAACTGGTAGGAAGTGGAATGCTTATGAGGTAGTGCAGCAGGCGGAATCAAGGCTGTGACACAGGGTTGGGAGCAGTGGCATCTGGGCGGGCAGGGTTTAGGAGCAACCCAAGACCCCGGTACAACAAGGCCCAGGGAAAGGAAAGACACCAGCTGATCCAGGATGTCTGAGAGGGATGGATGGTGGGGCCCACTGCAATAGGACACTAGCCATGCAGCAGCAGGGTGCATGGACCCAATGGGAGCAGGCAGCAGACCGGAAGATATCATGGACAGAGATGGGGAAGTCTGAACCACACTGGATAAAGGTCCTGGTTCAGTCGGTCTATGAAGTTCTCCCCAGCCCATCCAACCTCTTCCGCTGGGGCCTGGCAGAGTCTCCACTGTGCCCATTCTGCCAGAGAGGAGGATCGCTGGAGCACATCTTGAGTTGTTGCCCAAGAGCACTGGGAGATGGGTGCTACCGGGTGGTGACATGACCAGGTGCTGAAGTTATTGCAGAGGTCATCAGCACAGGGATCTGTAGCAACAGGC